>NW_006787051.1:2747318-2804263 GCF_000442215.2 Lipotes vexillifer
TCTTTCCCTCTCCTGAACCCCAGCAACACCTCATTATCTGCTCCTCACTTAAGGAACTGATCCTTTTCCACAGCTATTGGTTTATGTATGCCTGACTTGTCAGAAGACTATGAGCTCCACAAGAACAGCAACTCTATCTCACACATGTATGCAAACAAGTGTCCCATCACTAAGTTGGTCTTTCAATAACAGAAAGGTATATGGTAGAGGACTTTAGAGAGAGGGAAAAGAGGTTCCCAATTCTTGCTATGGGAACTCAAGCATGTTATTTAAATTCTCTGCACCTTAGTTTCCTAATCCGTAAAGCGAGGATAATGTCATTTGGTACCTAAAATTGAAATGTATTCACTAGACAATAAATAGCTATTAATTTAGTTATCAGGGATTGAACAGCTTACTCTAGCCTCATTTCCTTGCCTGTGTTCCCCATTAACTACAGTGTACTTGTGAGTGGGATGGTCAGCTGAGGCTAGTACAAAAGTGGGTAGAACAAAGCTAACTGGTCCTTACGAAGACTGACTCAATGACCCTGGCCTTATTAAATTCATCACACTCATAACCAACTGAGCTAAGCAGCCAACAGAGCTAGACCAGGAGACCAACAATCCTCCACAAAACACTAAACATTCTTCTAGAAGATAAAACTACAAATGCTTAAATACCAACTTTCCACACAATAAAAGTGCAGTGGAAAGAATGTGTTTCACAGAGATGTGAGAAAATGGGGGTAAAAGAAGAATACTAGGTTAATTACTTAGCAAAGAAAGGGATTAAATACCATTTGAACATACAGAACCTCAGAACTAAGCAAAACTGGATGGATGTCAGTTTAGCAGGTGATACTTCTAGGTATTCGTTTTATTTTTCCCACTAAGAGATTGTGATCCTAAGTCCATGGGACTGGTTAAATAAACTAAAACTAGATTCATTTAAAAAAAAAAGGTTCATCTGAACTATTATAAAATTTAGCTTTATACATTAAAAATTACAAAATAATCACAGTGCAATACAAAATGCCTCTCACATCACCATCTTACCTCTAAATCTGACGTTGGCCCTCAGCTTTTTGAGTATGGGTAAACAACATTGCTACTCTTCTCCTCTATAGACCCCACCTTCTTTATTACTTAGCACTTAGAAGAGCTGTGGAAGTCTTGCTTCTTTAAGTTCTAAAAAGTAAGTACTATGCCTTATATCAGAAAAAAATATATATATGATTACATACAATTCTTTGAAAATCTGAATAAGCAGCCTTTATCTTTTCATAATTAATACAAATCTTTATTAAATACCTACTATGTAAAGCATTTCTTCCAGCAAAGCTCAGAAATTTGTCTACCTGACTCTGGGACAAGAGAAGTTATAACATAGTTCCGTAATTTTTTAATTTGTATAATGACCTACGGTTTTTATAATCAGGAAAAAAATTTTTAATGTAATGGTCATTGTCAAATAAAGACTCCAGGGAAGGGACTTCCCTGGTGGTCCAGTGGTTAAGAATCCGTCTTGCAATGCAGGGGACGTCTGTTTGATCCCTGGTCAGGGAACTAAGATCCCACATGCCACGGGGCAACTAAGCCCATGATCCACAACTAATGAGCTCACGCACCACAACTAATGAACCTGTGTGCCACAACGAGAAGCCCACACACTGCAACAAAGGGCCCACGCGCTGCAACAAAAGATCCTGCGTGCAACAACTAAGACCTGATGCAGCCAAAAAATAAATAAATACTTTTTTTAATTAAAAAAAAAAAGACTATGGGGAAAACAAGAAAAGAGACATTTAACTTACTCAAAATAAAACCTCTGGTTTTCTTCAACAATACAATAATTAATACCTATCTTCATGACATTGTTAGAAAGCCATTATTCTAAAACTACAAAAATAAAGAAAAAAAGGACACCAAAGATGACACAACTGAGGAAGGAACCAATTCTTTTGACATTCCTGGAGAGTAATTCTAATGTATTACTGTTTTTAATGAATGTAATTTGTGTAAATTGGGTTTATCCACTTATAAATCATGGCTTATGATTATTATTTCTAAATCATTTCCTTCTCTGTCTTCCTGACTTTAAAAATCCTGAAAGTTTCTTTACAATAGCCAGGTCATGGAAGCAACCTAAATGCCCATCGGCAGACGAATGGATAAAGAAGATGTAGTACGTATATACAATGGAATATTACTCAGCCATAAAAAGGAACGAAATTGGGTCACTTGTAGAGACGTGGATGGATCTAGAGACTGTCATACAGAGTGAAGTAAGTCCGAAAGAGAAAAACAAATATCATATATTAACGCATATATGTGGAACCTAGAAAAATGGTACAGATGAACCGGTTTGCAGGGTAGAAATAGAGACACAGATGTAGAGAACAAACGTATGGACACCAAGGGGAGAAAGTGTTAGGGGAGGTGGTGGTGGTGGGATGGATTGGGAGATTGGGATTGACATGTATACACTAATATGTATAAAATAGATAAGTAATAAGAACCTGCTGTATAAAAAAATAAATTAAATAAAATTTTAAAAATCCTGAAAGTTTCTTAGTTGCTTCCTATTACCTTTCATTATAAAGAATATGGTAAATCAGAAGTCATAGCCAGCACCCAACAACAACCACAAAAAGATGCAACCTGCAGGTTACACTGAGGGATTTCTGAGGTTAGTAGGTGCAAACCTCTTTTTTTTCTTTTCAAAGAAAACAGACCTCAGACAAACAGCATAAAACATCCTGAAACAGCCACACAAAAAAACAGAACTTCTTAGAAACAAAGCCCCAGTAACTATTTGGTCTAAGAAAAACATTTCCAGAACTGATAAGAATGGAGAGACAGGAAAATATATACATAAAAAATAACCACCAGCCTTAACTACAATTCAAAAAACGAGTGACAGAGTTCCTCTACTGCATTGTGGGTTGGCGACTGATCAAAGAGGCCATGCCACAGCTCTGCTACTCAGTGATTAAGCCATTGCTTCAATATACCCAAATCTATCATTTTAAAAGAATAATCTCGGGAATTCCCTGGCGGTCCAGTGGTTAGGACTCTGGGCTTTCATTGCCGAGGGCTCAGGTTCAATCCCTGGTCGGGGAACTAAGATCCCGAAAGCCATATGACGCAGCCCAAAAAAAAAAAAAAAAAAAAGAAGAATCTCATCACTGGTGAGACAGCAGACAGAAGACCTGGATTCTAACAGTTCTTTCTAACTTTCTGGGTAACAGTGGACAAAAAATTATATTTTCAAATGGGACTGAAAATATTAAAAACTGTTTTAAAACTATTACATCTTTTTATTTTTAATTTTATTTACTTATTTTTGGCTGTGTTGGGTCTTCGTTTCTGTGCGTGGGCTTTCTCTAGCTGTGGCGAGCGGGGGCCAGTCTTCATCGCCGTGCGCGGGTCTCTCACTGTCACGGCCTCTCTTGTTGCGGAGCACAAGCTCCAGACGCGCAGGCTCAGTAGTTGTGACTCACGGGCCTAGTTGCTCCACGGCATGTGGAATCTTCCCAAACCAGGGCTCGAACCCGTGTCCGCTGCACTGGCAGGCAGATTCTCAACCACTGCGCCACCAGGGAAGCCCAAAAACTATTAAATCATTTACAAATATTAATCATTACCATCTGTCAAAAGTGGGCTGGACTATCTCAGATCTAGCTCTGACAGTTTTTGATTCTGTGACCAATATAAATGAATGCACACTTATATTATGTTTTGCCACCTAGAAGTAGTTTAGAAAACAAGAAATCCCACACTCACAGAGGGATGTAGCTTAATAAGAAAGAGGGAACCTCCACACATCTTCTCCCTGCTCACAGCCTCTCAGCACTCCATGAAAACATTTTAGACTAATGCAGCTAGTTCAGCCCATTCAGTAGACCACAGATGGCCTAGCAAAATTTTGACCTAAATTGCCCATCACACTAATGAACAAAAGAAACAAACAAGAATTACTAACCTGGCTCTCTTTAACAAGAAACTATGATAGATCCCATGGATGACCATCAAGCAAATATCCTAAGTATAACATTTGAGAAACCTGATGGTCTAAACCATAACTGTTCCCATCTAACTTCCTGGAGCCATACCCGACCCCTTGGAAGCACACTTGGAAGAAAACAGCTTGAAAGCTAGCACATGCCCTCGTTTTCCACCACGACAGGACTCTGACACTCACAAACCCAGTCCAGGGTTCTGTATACTCTAAACTAAAATCAGTCATTACAAAACATCTGGAACATAGACATTTGACCAGTAACTGCCTCACTTAATAACTTTTGAGAACTAAACCTAAAAATCTGGCAATGATAGTCTCTGTGTAATCACTGAATTCCACAAGAAGTCACCAGCTTCTAAAGGGCAAGGCTTTCTCTTTTACTAGGTCCTATGCCATATCAGCAGTAACCAAAACATATCAATATAGGTTCCCTCATGTGTACCTAGGTTCCTGAGAGACCTCTAAGACCACCTGACAGTAATTCAAATCCAGAATGTGGCAACAGGAATTGAGAAGCCAAGCCAAGTACAAGAACACCTTCCACCAGAGTTAGCAAAAAACAAGCTTATAAAAGGATATAGGACTGGAAATGGGTATTGCCGAAGAAGGCCCTAGGCAAAGAAAACTATTTATAATCTAGTACAGAAGGAAGGAAGGGCGGAACAGAGTCTAAGAATTTGGTTTAAGCACGCAACACTGTGACTTAGGGATTTCCTCCTAAGAAGAGAGGAGCAGAGCCCCACTGTTATTAAAGAAAAATCCACTTACCTTCAATGTGATCCTCCCTACCTGAGAGAGTGTGAAGTAGGGTGCTCTTATGTTAAAAATATAGCCTCTCCAACTAAATTTAGCATATAATTTTACATCACCTTGGGGCTGCTCTGTAATTGTTTTCTGTGTGCTAGTAGTGTCTCCTCTTGACTTCTTATTTGCTCTACCTTATAAAAGGAAACACATGACCTAACTTAGGAAATCTCCCCCTTCTACCCTGAACTCTGGAAGTATCCACAGATGCCTGAGGTAAGCTACCAGGATTTGAGTTTTGCTTCAGCTAGGAGTCTGAGCTTCAGAGCAGGGATGCCTTTATAAAATGATCATGAGAGAATCTGTGCTGAATTGACCAGACTGGTAGAGGAAAATAAAAATTAAGGTTATTTCAAATTGACTCCCTGTTTGAAACTGGCTCATCAAACTTTTTATACCCACTTCATCTCTGAGAAGAGATAACTTTTTTTTTCCTTTTAAATAAGATATCCTTCTTAGTCATCAAGAATATGCAAATCAAAACCACACTGAGATACCCACTAGATACCCATTTTACACCCACTAGGATGCCCATGATCAAAAAGATAAGTGCTGGTGAGGATATAGAGTGTGGAATCCTCAAACACTGCTAGTGGAAATGTTAACCAGTGCAGCTGTTTTTGGAAAAGAGTCTGCAATTTCTCAAAAGGTTAAACATACAATTGCCACATGACTCAGTTATTCCACTCCTAGAGATATGAAAACATATGTCCACACAAAAATATGTACACAAATGTTTACAGTAGCATTATTTATAATAACCAGAGTATATAAATAACCCAATGTCCATCAACTTATGATAAGTAAAATGTGGTATATTTATACAATATCATTCAGCCATAAAAAGAAATGATATACTGATACATGCTACAACATAGATGAACCTTGAAAACACGCTAGGTGAAAGAAGCCAATCACAAAAGACCATATATTCTGATTCCATTTATGTGTAATGTCCAGAATAGACAAATCCGTAAAGATCAAAGGTAGATTAGTGGTTCCCAATCAACCTACTGCCCTCAAACTCTCTTCTTTCTCCAACTCATCAGCACCTGTTTTTACGAAATTATAAGTACAATAACTTTCATTTTAATAAAAGGTCTAGAAGGATCTATATTAAAATGTTAACTACTACGAAGAGATTAAGTTTTTCTTATTAAAATGGATGTGAAGAATAATGATGTGAACTAGTACTGATTTGGTGATAAGAAAATAAAAGTTTTTTCACCCAAGGAGAAAAAAAAAAGTAGATTAGTGGTGGCTTAAAGCTGGGATGTTAGGGAGTTGGAAGGATATGGGAAGTAACTGCTAAAGGGTATAGGTTTTGGGGGGAGAGTGATGAAAATATTCTAAAATTGTCTTTAGTCATGATTTCACAACTCTGTGAATATACTAAAAAACACTGAATTGTGTACTTTAAATAGGAGAATTAAATCTCAATAAAGATTTTTTATATATTAGAGAGAGAAAGATAAGACACATATATAAGTGATAAAGCAACTGGAGCAAAATGTTAACAGTGAATCTGGAAAAAGGATGTACTGAAGTTCTTTGTACCATTCATGTCAATGTTTGGTGTGAAATTACATTAAAAGAAAAAGCTAGGCTTCCCTGGTGGCGCAGTGGTTGGGAATCTGCCTGTCAACGCAGGGGACACGGGCTCGAACCCTGGTCTGGGAAGATCCCACATGCCACGGAGCAAATAGGCCCGTGAGCCACAACTACTGAGCCAGTGAGCCACAACTACTGAAGCCCACGCACCTAGAGCCCGTGCTCCTCAACAGGAGAAGCCACCGCAATGAGAAGCCCGCGCACTGCAACGAAGAGTAACCCCCACTCACTACAACCACAGAAGAGCCCGCGCACAGCAACAAAGACCCAAAGCAGCCAAAAATAAATAAAACAAACTTTTTAAAATATATTAAAAAAGAAAAAGCTAAAAAAAATTAAGATCTCGGGCTTCCCTAGTGCTGCAGTGGTTGAGAGTCCGCCTGCCGATGCAGGGGACACGGGTTCGTGCCCCGGTCCGGGAAGATCCCAAATGGCGCAGAGCAGCTCGGCCTGTGAGCCATGGCCACTGAGCCTGCGCGTCCGGAGCCTGTGCTCCGCAACGGGAGAGACCACAACAGTGAGAGGCCCGCATACTGCAAAAAAAAAAAAAAAATTAAGATCTCTCTCTTGATAATCATACACAGTATTCTTGCTTAACATGAAACAGAAACCTGCACTAGGCAAAACTGCCATGTCTGCTCCCACCTCTGCCAGACAAGTATTTTACTTGTCTCCCCGACACTCATCAAACTACTGCAAAGCATGCAAAGCAGCACTCCAGTAGCAGAAAAGAAGGATAAAACGTGGCAAGGGAAACAAATATCCTCCAACTTTCTCAGAGCCTCAGTTTCCTCATCTGTAAAGTCAGAAGGTTATATAGTCTCTAAGACAGCTTCCATGTTTGACATTCCATGATTCTCTTGTTCTAATTTCATTGCCCAATATAGTTAAGGAGAAGTATGATCTGACCAGTCCTCTGGCTTTCCTGGACAGGGAGCATTTTTTCTCTCTTCTAATGATGACAGTAAGAGATGATTTCAGGGTATGTCAGTGTTCTAAGCGGGTTCATACAGGACACTGGCCAGTTTCCCAACTATATGTTCCTAAGCCCTCTCTTCAATTCTTGGCAAGACCCACCACTCAGAGCCTGGGAAACTGCAGTAGTGGATGCCTAAACCTAGGATACTTATATCTCAATGCTGGGTGCAGGTCAGTGCAGAGGAATGTAAAGATTCCATAGTAAGAAATAGGTTACTAGCATCCTGGAAACTTAACTCTCAGGCAGAGATAGGGAAAGTAAACTCAGGAGTCCCATGTCATGGTAAACCTTCTCCTGCACCTGATGGTGACCATAAGAAGAAAAATTGAAAATGAAGATGCCCAAAACACCCATCCATCAAAGAGGCAGAAAGAGGGACTGGACTCTACTACCATCTGCCTCCCCACTTAGAATGGGCCAACAATAATTAAAAATCAAAATCAAAAACGTTTCTTCCAGATTTGCTTATCTCCTTGACAAACTCAAAAAGCTAACAAGCAGATACCATTTCTTAAAGTTGGCTAGACTTCTGCTTCACCAATAGATTACCTTTCTCTCCTTCAACCCAAAGTACTCCCTCAACTAACCAGAAGAGAAAACAAAGTTAATTTTCATATCTTCCTCTGTTCCCTGCACAACAAATAACTACATGACTTGCCTAAATGCTTAAGTCTAGAGGAAAGGGGAGAGGTGACATGGAGAGACTCCTATAAATTCAATGATCAGAGTCTATATTCAACACAGCAAGCTCTATGCTTATTGCTGCAAACAGAAAAAAATGAATCTTAACCTTTCTCCATAAAGCCAGAAGGAACACTGAGCATCTCTGATCTGCTTGTTCTGGATTCACTCCTAGAGTATAGAAGCTATCTGATGTATATAACTTAATTTGCTTGGAGAGAACATAGACTCCTTGGTACCTCCCTAGAGAACCTGGGTGCAATTCACAATTTCCTGTAGTTTCATTTACTATGACATCATCAGTTTAGGAGCTATAAGGCAGAGAGAAAATGCACCCTGGAGAGTCTCAAGACTGACCCGCAAAGAGCTATTTGTATTCTGTTTTGTTTTCCTCAAAGATTCCCTCTGGGTAGTCCAGATTCCCCTATCAACCCACCAGAAATGAAATGAAGGAAAAGAAGAAATCCTTCAATCAGTGCTTATTCTAACAAAGGCCACCTATTGAATAAACAGTCTTGGCATTCCACTACTGCAACCACACTTAAAAAGATAGAAAAATACCCTTCCTTACACATTTTATACAGCTCATCCCTCCCCCTTCTTTATTCTCTCAATAAGCTTTCACAGGTATATAATTTGAGCTTGCTGAAAAGCCACATAATTAACAGATATTCACTAAAAGAGAATTAACCTTTTGAGAATCTACTTGATGAGACACTTTTTATTTACATTCTCTTTTTCATAGGTGAGGACCCCAGCAGAGTTATCTAACTTGGCCCCCAGTCACAGAGTTAGTCAACAGCAGAGCAAAAATGTTTAACCCCAAAACCCATGCTCTCACTGACAAATCACTTCCCGGCTCCACTCCTAAGCTTTATCATTTGCAAAACATTCTCTTTATTTTTGAAAATTGAATGTCTATAAAATTTAATAGACACTTAAAAGCACAACATAAAAATAACACTGGTTTACTCCACCAATTTAAAGTTTCTTTTACTGGGGAGAACTGTGTCATTTTTTCTCAACATGTTAGTGTTTTCTAAAGACCCAGCCAAGCAATGAGATGCAGTTTAGTGTCACAAGAGGAGCACTGGATCAAAGTCAAGCAATTAACTAGCAGGACATAGGCCCTACTGTCATTCCTGGGCCTCATTTTCCTCTCTGAGGTCCCTTCTAGTTCCAGTACCATGAACTGAATTCCAGCAACTATTGACACATCGCAAAGTCACAAATTTAACAAATAGGAAACACAGATGAAAAATTAACATCAGTATTATAAAAATTTGAAGACCTAAAAAAGTGAAAAACTACCCCAACAAGAGGCCTAGTATTAACTGTATTACTGATTCATGATTTTTTCTCCACCTGCTATTGATTTGTGTATAGTGTATTTGCTCTGACCTTGCTAAAGGTCATCAATTTATCACTTTTTTAGAAGTCCATTTTGACAAATAGGACAATCTAAAAGAAATGGATAAATTTCTAGAAACGTACAACCTACCAAGACGGAATCATGAGAAAATAGAAAATCTGAGCAAACCAATAATGAGTAAGGAAATTGAATCAGTAATCAAAAACCTCCCAACAAAGAAAAACCAAGGACCAGATGGTATCCCTAGTGAATTCTACCAAACATTTAAAGAAGAATTAACATCAATCTTTGTCAAACTCTTCCAAAAAACTGAAGAGGTCAGAACACTTCCAAACTCATTTTACGAGGCCACTCTAATACCAAAGCCAGGTAAGGACACTACAAGGAAAAAAAACTATAGGCCAGTATCCCTGATGAATATAGGTGTAAAAATTCTCAGTAAAGTATTAACAAACCAAATTCGATAACACATTAAAAGGATCATACACCACGACCAAGTGGGATTTATCCCTGGGATTTAAGAAAGGTTCAACATATGCAAATCAATAAATGTGATACAACACACTTAAAAAAAAAAGTCCATTTCGAAGTATGCACCTTTTTTTTTTTCATAAGAAACACTGAAATTTTTCTGATGGGGGAATAAAAAACCACACAAAACCTGCCCTGTCATCTCTGAAGCGAAGTAAAATTAGTCAACAGGATAATCACCTTCAGGAGAGAAACTTTACAGTAAACACATCATGACAGAACAGTAGAAAGGAGTATCTCTCATCAAATCAGGATGACACAACAAACCTCCACCCACATGAAACGTGCAAACTGGACACTCCAGACAAAAACTTTTCCAAACCTTGAGATTCAAAGGCTCCAGTGACAGTGCAGTGGAGTTCGCGGGGATTTTACAACTCTGACACCGGTGCAGTGGAATTCATGGGATTTTACAATTCTGACACTCTTGGGCAACTGGTGCCAAATCTGATCTGGGTCCTATCTTCACTTCCCCACCACTTCCTTTTGAAAGATGACTTGAGAAGCATCACTACGCAACCCAGGCTCTCCAACTAGGCTGCTGCCCTTTTATTCACAAATGACGCTGGCCTCATAAAGGACATAAATTATTTTCAATAAAAAGGCACGGCCCCGGAGTACAAGCCCTTTCTAGATGTAAGGGAGTTCTCACCCTCCTTGGTGTGGCCCAAGTTCACTTTATTACTTCACGTCCCATCAACCCAGGGGGCCCAGCCCAGCGCTGGGTTAGAACGGTTTTGAGGAACTGCAATCACAGGCTTCTTGGGAAGAGGCCAGATAAACTCACCAAGTTTTTGGTTTTTGTTCTTTTTTTTTTTTAAGTCTGGGTGTAACTTACTTTCACCAGGACGTGGGATATCTTCTTCCCTCCCTAATGGGTGTTCGAGGACAAGCTTCCCTTTATTTTATACTAAGTCACTCAACCTTCACCAGACTTGAAGACAACCCTTCTCTCCTCCTCATCCGGGAGGACCTGGCCACAGCTCAGCGGGGAGCAGGAGCCGTTCGGAGCCCTCAAGGCTCAGAGCCCCTCGCCCGTTTCCCCTCCTCCAGAGTGACGCCCCCTACCCCGCGCCCGCCCTGGGTCCTTCCGACCGACCCTCGCCCTGCTCCCGGGACAAAGCGGAGGTGGGGTGGTTTCCTCAGGGGTCCCCGGCGGCCTCGGGGAAGAAGCCCCGGGCTCAGCGCGCACTCACCCGACAGCTCGTCCGGCTCCAGCCCGGTCTCAGTGTCCAGCCCGCAGATGACAAAGTAGTCGGCGAAGCGACTGGGCGCCGAGCCCCCTCCGCCGCCGCCGCCGCCGCTCATGGCGCCGGGGCCGAGCCGGGCCGGGCCGTGCGGAGCGCGGAGCCCCCGCACCGGGCGCCCGCCCGCCCTCAGGCCGCCCCTCCCGCCGGCGCCGACGCTACCGCGGCTCCGGCCGCCGCCCCCGGCCTTGGCCCGGTCCCCGCGGCCGCCGCGGCTGCCGTGACGGGGCAGGGGGGTACCGGGCCGCCCCGCGCCGCATCCTGGACGCCTTCCCCTCCGCGCCGCCGCCGCCGCCGCCGCCAGCCGAGAGCGCCGCGGCCGGAGCTAGCCTGGAAAAGGGCGTAAAGCGCTGAGGAGAACCCCCACCGCGGCCCCCTCCCGCCGCGCCTGCGCAGGCGCCTTCGGGGAGGGGGCGGGCGCCTCGCGGAAAGGATGACGTGATGCTCTTCGGGCAGGCTGGCCGCAGCTTCCCAGGCGGTCTCCGCAGCGCGGCGGGCAACTACTGGGCCGCCCGCAACCTCCACCCCCTCGGGGCTGCGACTCCTTTGGGGAAGGCAGAGGAAGTGCGGGATGGATGGACGCATCCCGCAGAGCCGGGACCCTGGCCCACGCTCCGCCTCCCACTAGAGGTCCGGCGATCTCCTGTTTAGACCGGCCTTGTCACAGCAATAGGGTCGCAGGATTGAGCTCGGAAGCCCACCTCATCCTAACTCCAGGAAGCCCAACGGCCTAGATCCCAGATAGCGCCTTCTCCCTGACCCCGCTCCCTAACGTCCACGCCCAGCCCTTTCCCGAGTAGAGCTGAGGATTCCCCCTCTTTTGGCCGAGGTGGATCTGCCCGCCCTATATTTACCCTTGGCTTACAAATGGGGAAACTAAGGCTCAGAAAGAAGCAAGGGCTTTCCCCAAGGTTACATAGAGTCTAAGAGACATAGCCTGGACCAGAATCCTGGGCTCGTGGTTAGTCCCCGCTCCCTCCCCCCGAGTCCAGCCAGGCCTTTTCCCATGCACCAGGCTGTCCCTTTTTCTCTCCTAGAGCCTCCAGAGACCCATGCCACTTGGGAGCTCCCCTTCTGCTTCTGAGAATTCTCAGTTCCATCCCTGAGTCGGTCCTCCTGAGAGAAGTGGGGGATGAGGAGGAGAGAAACTTGCCTCCTGTTACTTGTGTTGAGACCCCGCGATTTGGTTTCCTACAGAAGCTAAGCAGGAAACTGGAGATCAGAAAACAAGAAGGTAATATGTAGAGTGGTTACTAAAATTGGCTCTAGAAACAATGCTTAGATTTGAATCTGGACTTTTTCATTTACTGTGTGACCTTGGGCAATCTCCAGGAGCCAGCAGTCATGTTTTCTGTGAAGATTACATGAGATAAATATGCATACAGGTTAAGTAGTCAGAATAGTGCCTGGAAGTAGAAGGCACTCAATAAATATTAGAGATTATATTATTATTCCAGCAAGAGGTGTACCTAGGGTTTGCTTTAGCAGGCTGCTGCTAAAGACCCTAGAAGGCAGCTGGCTTCCCCAAGGGCTGACCCTGGGCTATCTCCTGGGTTCTCTCCTGGGTACCTCATAAGTATTGGCTGGGGGGGGTTGGCTTGAAGGTCACAGCCAATGTCACTTGGAACCATAGTACCTGCTCCTCTTTGTATGTAACCTGCCTGAACTAGGAAGAGAAAAGTGTAGAAAAGGTAGCTTCACAAAGTGCATTTAGGGTGATGCCTCACCCTATCTTGCATGCTGGGGATGCAGAGACAGTAGAGGAGGTTTAGAGAGCTAAATTACAAAGCGCAGAAGAGGGGCATCTTTCCAGGTTGGGGGATGGTCAGGGAAGGCTTCCAGAAGGAGATACAATCCGACCTGAGTTCCAAAGGATCAAAAAGAATTTCTCAAGTAAAAGGGGGAGAAAAGGATGTTTCAGGCAGCGTGTGCAACAACAGGGAGTGACAGATTAAAATGGTTACATACAGGCAACAACAAGTAATTCATTTCTCTGGGAGACAGAGAATTAAAAGGAGATAAAACCAGGGAGAGAGGAGGGGGACAGAGCAGGAAAGGCTTCCAATGCCAGGCTAAAGAATTTATCCTGTAAATTTACCCTGTGTTAGAGGAATGGTAAACTGCAGGAATTAAAGCTGAGGAGGGACTTCCCTGGTGACGCAGTGGTTAAGAATCTGCCTGCCAATGCAGGCTACATGGGTTCGAGCCCTGGTCCAGGAAGATCCCACACGCTGCGGAGCAACTAAGCCCGCGTGCCACAACTACTGAAGCCTGTACAAGGCACTGCAATGAGAAGCCCACACACCGCAAAGAAGAGTAGCCCCTGCTCTCTGCAACTAGAGAAAGCCCGCGCACAGCAATGAAGACCCAACGCAGCCAAGAATTTTAAAATAAATAAATTTTTTTTTAAAATAGAGACTTAATTTTTTAAAAAATAAACAAAATAAAGCTGAGGAGTGACAAGATCTGACTCACATCTTAGAATGATCACTCTGGGAGTCATGTGGAAGAAGAGGCTTCAAAAAGTCTTAATTATCCTCAGTTTGAAGCCCAGAAACTTTTTATCCAATGTGTCCAGGGTGATCAGGTGCTAGGAGACCTCTCACACTAACTCAACTCATAAAACAAGTTAGAAACGAAGACTGTATTAATTTGCCCTGGGAAATGTAACTGCTCAGAGGCCCAGAATACTCAACTGTAAAGTGATCTCCTTCCCAGTAGGAAATATGTTTGGCATAGTGATTGCTTCTGCCAGAGTCAGAGAAAAAAAACAGAGCTGAATGCTTTTAAGTTTTAGTTTAAATCCTCACTCCCACTCTTACTAGCTGTATGAGCTGAGGCACATCAGTTAACTTCTCTGGAATGAGAATAATCAACCTTACCCCCCACAAGATTGCTTTTAAGATTCATAAATTAATTTTTTTTAATGAATGAAGAAAGGAATTTTAAATATCTGGAACATAATATACTCTTAATAAGCGGCAACCTGGGGCACCCACTTCAGAATGAAGGTTCTAAGAGAGAGCAAGTCGACATCTGAGGGAAGATAAATCCAGGAAAGGGCATGAGGCAAAAGTGTGCCTGGAGTGGTAAAGAAGCAATAAGAAGGTTAGGATGGCTGGGAAGTGTTGGGGGTGGGAGGAGTGGGAGAAGATGGTAGGTGTGGTGATGTTGCCTTGTAGTTCACCAATAATCACGTTTCCCCTTCCACAGTGTGTGGAGTTGTCCCTAGGAAGCAGCTGCCTGGTCAGGGACAATGTTTCCCACCCCACTTGCATTCACATGTTGGTCTTGTGACTGGTTCTCACCAATAGAATATGTGAAGGACTTTATGTGTGTCACTGCTAGATTAGTGTATTTAAGAAGCAAATGAGGGGGGACTTCCTGGTGGCACAGTGGACTTCCGTGCTCCCAATGCAGGGGCCCAGGTTTGATCCCTGGTCAGGGAACTAGATCCCATGTGCATGCTGCAACTAAAAGTTCACATGCCACAACTAAGGAGCCTGCGAGCTGCAACTAAGGAGTCTTCCAGCCGCAACTAAGACCCAACGCAACCAAATAAATGATTAAAAAAAAAGAAGAAGCAAATGAAGGGACTTCCCTGGTGGTCCAGTGGTTAAGAATCCACCTTCCAATGCAGGGGACGTGGGTTTGATCCCTGGTCGGGGAACTAAGATCCCACATGTCACAGGGCAACTAAGCCCACACACTGCAACTACTGAGCCTGCGCTCTGGAGCCCACGAGCTCTGCAGCCAGCACACCACAACTAGAGAGAAGCCCACGCACCACAACGAATACCCAGTGCAGCCAAAATTTTAAAAAATAATTTAAAAAAAATAAAGAGGGCTTCCCTGGTGGCGCAGTGGTTGAGAGTCCGCCTGCCGATGCAGGGGACACGGGTTCGAGCCCCGGTCCGGGAAGATCCCACGTGCCGTGGAGCAGCTGGGCCTGTGAGCCATGGCCGCCGAGCCTGCGCGTCTGGAGCCTGTGCGCCGCAACGGGAGAGGCCACAACAGTGAGAGGCCCACGTACCGCAAAAAAAAAAAAAAAAAAAAGCAATTGAGAGAAAAGAGAACCCTTCCTACACTGCTGGTGGGAATGTAAGTTGGTGTAGCCACTATGAAAAACAGTATGGAGCTTCCTCAGAAAACTAAAAATAGAATTACCATGTGATCCAGCAATCCCACTCCTGGACATATACCCAGACAAAACTATAATTCAAAAAGATACATGCACCCCTATGTTCATAGCAGCACTATTCACAATAGCCAAGACATGGAAACAACCTAAATGTCCATCAAGAGATGCATGGATAAAGAACATGTGATATATATATACAGTGGAATACTACACAGCCATAAAAAAGAAAGAACTATTGCCATTTGCAGCAACATGGATGCAACTAGAGATTATCATACTAAGTGAAGTAAGTCATAAAGAGAAAGACAAATACCATATGATATCACTTACATGTGGAATCTAAAATATGGAACAAATGAACCTATCTATAAAACAGAAACGGGGGGGGCTTCCCTGGTGGCGCAGTGGTTGAGAGTCTGCTTGCTAATGCAGGGGACACGGGTTCGAGCCCTCGTCTGGGAAGACCCCACATGCCACGGAGCAACTAGACCTGTGAGCCACAACTACTGAGCCTGCGCATCTGGAGCCTGTGCTCCACAACAAGAGAGGCTGCAATAGTGAGAGGCCTGTGCACTGCAATGAAGAGTGGCCCCCACTTGCCACAACTAGAGAAAGCCCTCGCACAGAAACAAAGACCCAACACAGCCAAAAATAAATAAATAAACAAATGTGGGGTTTAAAAAAAAAAAACAAAACAGAAGCAGGCTCACAGACATAGAGAACAAACTTGTGGCTGCCAAGGGGGAGGCGAGTGGGGGAGAGAAGGACTGGGAGTTGGGGATTAGCAGATGTAAACTATTATGTATAGGATGGATTAACAACAAGGTCCTACTGTATAGCACAGGGAACTGTATTCAATATCCTATGATAAACCATAATGTAAAAGAATATTAAAAAAGAATGTCCATATGTGTATAACTGAGTCACTGTGCTGTACAGCAGAGATTGGCACAGATTGTAAATCAACTAGACTTCAATTAAAAAAAATTTTTTTAAATAAGCAAATGAGATTAATTAATTAGTTAAAATTTTAAGAAACAAATGAGGCTTCTTCCCTCTCTCTTTTTTGCCTTCCACCAGCTAAAAGTAGAGAATGAGGTTCTAAGGAATGGCAAAACAGAAGACAGAGAAGCCTAGATCTCTGAATCAACTACATGGAGGAAAGTCTCCAGCTGACCAAGAATACCCCTACTGGACTCTTTGGTGAACAAGAAACAGACTTCAATTGTGTGAAGCCACTGATACTGTGGGGTTTATTTGTTATAGCATCTAGCATTACCATCACCCAAGTAGAAAATGTTGGGGTAGGGGAAGCAGATCACAGAGAGCCTTGTAGGCGCAGTGTAAAGATTTTGTCTTTGTCTCTGAATAAAATGAAAAGTCACTGTAGAATTTTGAACAAAGGAGTGTCATGATCCGCCTTGTTTAAAAGGATATGTAAGGTACCATTTTAAGCACTTCATATATATTAACTCTGCCTGGAACTCGTCCTGAACTCAGATTTGTATATCCAACTGACTTCTTATCATCTCAATCTGGAGGTCTAAGAGGCATCTCAAAGTTAACATATTCCAAATCAAATTTCTAATTTACACTCGTAATATGCTGCCCCTTCCACATGCTTTCCCCATCTCAGTAACTGAAAGCACTTCATGCTTTCAGTTCATGCCAAAAACCTTACACTCATTCTTCTCTCTCTCTCTTTCCATCCCCATCAACACTGTCACACACACACACACACACACACACACACACACACACACACACAGTCCATGTCATATCCATTAGAAAATTCTTTTGGTTCTGAAAATTTTAACAATGAGTAAAGCATAGCACAGTTCTGTCTACTTTTAACCCTTGTTTGGTTCAGAAAGTTATAAAAGGAAGCTGGAAAAAGAACAGGTTACTGAAAGTGTGAAATATCCTGGTTACATGAAATCCAGAAAATCACTAAGCATGTTTTGAAAAATAGTTCGTAACTGTATCTTATAAGTTACCCCTGCCTTTAGTGAGTGTTGCTGGATAATGATATCAATAATGGAAAAACTGGGAAAAAAGACCAATTCATATTGTATAAAATACAATGATATATACAGTGCATGTAATAAATCCCTTATTTTTAATATAAAAGAAAAAGTATATAATTTTTATTAATAAATCCATTTCTTTCCCTTTGCTTAATATATATTCAACAAATATTTTTAAAATATCATTTTGGGGCTTCCCTGGTGGCGCAGTGGTGGGGATCCCGCCTGCCGATGCAGGGGACGCCGGTTCGTTCCCCGGTTCGGGAAGATCCCATATGCCGCGGAGCGGCTGGGCCCGTGAGCCATGATAAAAAAAAAAAAAAAAATATATATATATATATATATATATATATATATATATATATATATCATTTTGAAAGATACCAGATTACCTGCCTTATTACTCCCTTGGGTGTTAGTTCTTCCCTGGAGAA
Source organism: Lipotes vexillifer (assembly GCF_000442215.2). Taxonomy (NCBI): domain Eukaryota; kingdom Metazoa; phylum Chordata; class Mammalia; order Artiodactyla; family Lipotidae; genus Lipotes; species Lipotes vexillifer. Next base: position 2,765,151 of record NW_006787051.1, read on the forward strand.
ATGCAGGAACAGCAGGGCTAACCTTGCGAGTCTGTACCTTACAAAAGCAACACCAAAGTAAAGGGAGGGAGGATATGATCACAATAGATCAGCCCAAGAGCAGAGCGAATGAGCCCCTAGGAAAGGTCCACACAGATCTGCTCACAGAGCCAAACCTTGCTTTGAAAGCTGGAATGAGGTCATTGGCGTATCTTCAATCAACACTAACTGCAAAATTATATATATTTGTATTGCAGTGTTGTTTGTAAGAGAAACCCCCTTCCCCCTCCCCCCCAAAAAACTGGAAACAATCTAAATATCCAGCTTTAGGGAACCGGTTAAAGAAACTACAGCTTGTAAATATTGAAATATTATGCATCTGCAAAACAAAACAGGAAGAAAAGGAAAGAAGAAAAGACAAGGAAAAAAATAAAAGAGACTCATTAGGTACCCATACAGAAAAAAATCGCAAGATATATCGCTAATATAAAAAGCAAGTGCAAAACTGTGTGTGTAACACTTCAAACATGGAAGTAACCCAAGTGTCCATCAGTAGGTGAATGAATAAGTAAAACGTAGTATATAGATACAATGGGATATTATTCAGCCTGAAAAAGGAAGGAAATTTTGACATATGCTACAACATGGATGAGGCTTGAGGACGTCATGCGACGTCTTTTTGTGACACAAGCCAGTCACAAAAAGACTAATACTGTGTGATTCTACTTATATAAGGTACCTAGAATAGTCAAAGTCATAGAGACAGGAAGAGAAATGCGGTTGCCAGGAGCTGGGGATGGGAGGAGAGGAATGAGGAGTTATTGTTTAATTGGCATAGAGTGTCTATTTTGCAAAATAAAAAGAGTTCTGGAGATGGATGGTGGTGGCTGCAGAACATTATAAATGTACTTAACGCCTCTGAATATACACATAAACGTGATGAAAATGGTAACTTTTATGTTATGTGTATTTTACCACAATTTTTCAAATTGAGAAAAAAATCTACAGTAAAAATAAAATTTCAAGGTAACTCATCATTCTTTGTTTGTTCTGAATTTACTTCTTGGACACAGGCTTTTAAAAATGAAAAAGTAGATCTGAGCTGAAGATACAAGTAAAATGTAGGAGAAAGCAATATAGGGGTAGGGGATTAAGAGATACAAAATATTAGGTAGAAAATAAGCTATAAGGATATAGTGTACAACACAAGGAATATAGCCAATATTTTATACTAAGTATAAGTGAACTACAACCTTTAAAAACTGTGAATCACTACATCGTACACCTGTAATTTATATAATGTTGTACATCAACTATACTTCAAAAAATAAAATTAAAAATAAATTAATTAAATGTAGAAGAAATAAAGTCACTTATTAAAGAACAGCTCTGAGTGGAACTCTGAATGGATCTCTGAAGTCAGACACCCAAGGTTCAAATCTCAACTTTACCATTTACAAAATCTGTAATTTTAGGTAAATTTCTTAACCTCTCTGTGCCTCAATTTTTTCATCTGTAAAATGAAGATAATGATATTACTTGCCTCATATGTTTGTTGTGTGAATTAAAGTGATACATGTAAAAAACAGGTGTGTGTAATATGCTATTATCTGTGTAAAAAAGATAAAATAAAAGAAATATGTACTTTATTCTTTCTTGTATATGCATATACTATTTTTGGAAGAATAAATTATTCTGTTAAACTTTACTGCTTACTGCTTCTAGGGACAGAAACTGAATGACAGGGATTGGGAACAGAAGGGAAATGTTTCATTATACATTGTTTTGTACTTTTTGAGTTTTGAACCATAAGAATGTATTATCTACTCAAAAAATAAGTATTATTAAAACTTTTTGAAATGCCATCCCCTTCCTTTAGTCTCCCCTACTCACACAGCAAGATTAATCTGCCATACACAGAGCTCTGGTCATGCTACACCCTGCCAGTCAGAATCCTCAGTAGGGCACAAACCCTTCCTAGTGTGACTGCTAAGGCTTTGTATGATCCAGGCTCAACGCACCCATCCTATTATTCTTCCAACATCCCCCTTTACACAGTCTGTCTCCAGTCAAGCCTTACTACTCACTCAACTACTTTCCCAGCAGTCACCCCGTTTGGGACCATAGTACCCATAACCCAACCTCACCTTGGCATTTGGAAAGGCCAAAGTTAATCACTTATTTGTGGCTCCTCCTCTGTTACCCACCCGGGTTCTTGGACTCTTTAATCAATAGAAATTGATAAGAAGCCAGATGAGAAATTCAGGCAAAGCTTTATTGGGACTTGTGCTGCAGCACAAGGGAGTGAAAACAAGTAACAAGTGCCCTTGCTCACTCCCTGAGGGGAATGAGTTGATCCCTTACATGGGGTGAGGGTAGGGACAGGTCCAGGGGTTGAGCTGGAGGGGTGGCTTGGATGATCTGCCCACCCCCTTGGTAGTGCTGTGTGCAGGGATCATGTGCCGTACCTTGCTTTTGCTCCTGACACCTCAGAAGTGGCAGTTGGGCTTTTGGTCTTTTTGTATCTTGTTGTTCATAATTTGCCCCAAATTATGGGGACTCCTAGAGCCCTCTGCATCTCACCACACAGGGTCTTGATACCACCACTCAGTTTCCCTCCCCCAAAGCAGTCAACGTCAGCAATGCCTTGTTTATCCTTTCAGAGACAGCCCATATCTATACTAACAGGGCTGACCCCACCCAGCGAGACCCTGCCCACTCCCAGCTCACAGCATAGCATTCAAGAAAGGTCAGCTGGTGAACCCAGAGGTTCTCAAAACCCTTCCTCTCCAATGCTCAGTGAAGAGTTCACCATGTGCAAACTGAAATGAATCCCACTGATCATACAGAAAAACATAAGCTTCACAATATGGGCTTTCTTAAGATAAGAAACACAAATACATCTGGGTAGAGTGACACACCCACAGCCATCTCTGGCAGTCAGCTCTCTCTGCACACTGATCCATGTCCTGCTATCCCACCAGCCCCCAATACCTCATTCATAACCAGTATCAGGCTCCTCATGTCTCTCAACCACACAAGCTCCCTAGATCAGTTGAAAATCAGACATCTTCTTCAGCCCCCATAACTCACAGCCCCAAAGAAGAGTCAGCAATCAAGCAGCATCTGCTGCCCCATGGCCTGGGGAAGTATGAAGTTGAGCAACAGGAAGAGCAAATTGCCGATAATGTTCACATGTGATGCAACTTTCCCAAAAGTTGTGCATGAGCATGTGCATGTGTTTATCTATATACATGTCTGTTTATTTGTATGTGAGTGAACATTTGTATATAGAGTTGATCATGTATATGTAGGCACTCACATTAGATGTGTGTCTGTGTACTTGCATGTGTAAACAATTGTGTTGTGGGTAGGGTGTGTATGTTTGTGTGTGTTGTATGTATCTGAGGAGGCTGAGACAGGGCAGAGTTGCTAGACCAGATAAGCAAAGGGGTACCTTTAGCTCTTGACAAACCTAGGAGTGACTCACTGGTGGTCCCTCTGACCCCTCCTCTCTTCTATCCTCCTGGGTTGAGAGCATTTTGAGAGTCTGGGTGGATGGCCTTATATGTGCTGTATCCGGCCCTCTCCCTTAGACTGTGAACACAGTCCCTTGCTATTCCCATCAACTTGAGAGCAAGAGTTTTCTGGGAAAGGCCAGATGGTCTCCTGAGGGGAAGTGAAAGGCCCTTGGACCAGATCCCAAAAGGAAGATATATTTAACTGTGGCTGGGCTCTCAAAGGTTTTTGGAGGAGTGATGGAATCGTTATATATCTTAATTGTGATGGTGGTTCCATAATTGTATATGTTTGTCAAAACTTACAGAATTGTACACTAGGAAGAGTGAATCCTAGGACTTCCCTGGTGGTGCAATGGTTAAGAATCCACCTGCCAATGCAGGGGACATGGGTTCGAGCCATGGGCTAGGAAGATCCCACATGCTGTGGAGCAATTAAGCCCACGCGCCACAGCTACAGAGCCTGCGCTCTAGAGCCCGTGAGCCACAACTACTGAGCCCAAATGCCACAGCTACTGAAGCCCGTGTGCCTAGAGTCTGTGCTCTCCAACAAGAGAAGCCACCACAATGAGAAGCCCGTGCACCACAACGAAGAGTAGCCCCTGCTCGCCGCAACTAGAGAAAGTATTCGCGCAGCAGTGAAGACCCAACACAGCCAAAAATAAATAAATAAATACTTTATTAGAAAAAAAAAGAGTGAATTCTACTGTAAATGATACCTCAATAAAAAATATGGAAATGTCTGCACAATTGACAATTGAATGTTAGTATTTTTTTCAGCTGACTATAAACAAAAACATAGTGTCACACTATCAGTTTTCTAGGTTATATCAATTTGCCTTTAGTATGATAGACAAAAAACGTAAGAATAATTACATATAGAAAAATTAAGAATATTTAATTACTGAAATGATTAAATTTATAGTAATGAATTCACAGAATTAAAACAGCACAAGACTTTTAACACATCAAGAATTAACTATAATCAAAATAAACTGAATTTCTAAAAAAGTTCAGAGCGTTATGTCCTAGTTTATATTTGGGGAACACTTTGTCTTTATTCATACATAGGGAGATGTTCTCTATTTTTTTTAAATGTTCTTTTTTTTTCTTTTTTAGCTGCACCTTGCGGCTTGCGGGTTATTAGTTCCCCAACCAGGGATTGCACCCAGGCCCTGGCAGTGGAAGTGCCAAGTCCTAACCACTGGACCACCAGGGAATTCCCAAGAAGTTCTTTTAAGAGTACAGTTTAAAAAAAAAAAAGTACAGTTTAATGTACTCTGTGGGCAAGGAAGGGATATTACTGGGTTGCTGGTAACTGTAGAGCTTGCAAAAGAATTATTAATGATTGTTATTAAATGCAGTATACTCACAATATATGTGAAATTGTTTGGGTTTTTTCTGAGTCTGAATAAAAGTTCATGAAATCTCAAGACAAGGAGGAGAAGGAAGAAAGAAGCAGATGCCACTCCTGGGGACTGTAAAGGAGCCTGGCTCAGGAGCCAGGAAACCCGAGTTAAAATCCTAACTCTGCAATGCACTCAGATGATGTGACCTTGGTAGGTCCCTCATTTTCTCAAGTCTTCCGCTTACCCAGTTCTACAGAGAAGGCCTTGGCCCTGAGTCCAGTTTCCAATAGCTACATCATTGAGAGTTCTTTTATTGCTTTCCCACCTCAGGGACCCTATAATTAGAAAGACATCTCTGGGGGACTTCCCTGGTGGTCCAGTGGTAAAGAATCCGCCTTACAATGCAGGGGACCCAGGTTCCATCCCTGGTCAGGGAACTAAGATCCCACGTGCCGAAGGGCAACTACGCCGCGCGCCACAAATACTGAGCTCACACATCTCAACTAGAGAGCCTGTGTGCCACAACTAGAGGAGAAAAAACCCACACCCACACACCACAACTAGGGAAAAGCCCTCATGCTGTAACGGAAGATCTCGAGTGCCTCAACGAAGATCCCGCGTGCCGCAACTAAGACCTGATGCAGCCAAAAATAAATAATAAAATAAATAAATAAGTAATAAATAAATATTAAAAGTGAGGAACTACTGGTTTTGATTCTCAACTGAACGCCTCTGAGGCTACGATTCGGAGGTGTGCCTGGGCCACCCCTTGGCCTGCTGCCTCAACTCCTGTCTGCCGCCCACTAAGTTTGCTAAGCTCAGGTTGAAATTTATCCCCATTTGTGCCTCTGACTCCTGGGGATCCTGAGGGTAACAGGCAGGGCTGCCATTCACTATACAGACAGAGCATTGCCCCAGAGATACCATTCATTGTGGTCACTATTCGTTCACATAGTTATTATGACAGTTTTCCAACAGATGGCAGTAAAGTATCTTAAGAAAGAGGCATCTTTTTCTAGTTCACCCCAAATCACAGTATGAACTACCAGTGGGGCTGCATTTTCTCTGCATTGCCCAACATGGTGCTGGTCAACAGCAAGACACAGGAAGTAGAACTGGGCCTCACAGAACTAGAAAGTCAAGTCAACATTAGTTGTTCTCTCTTTCTCTCTCTCTCTCCCCCTGCCCCACCCCCATGGCTTCTTTTAGTCCCTCTGCTCCTTCTTCTCCCTCACTTTCCATCCTCACTCCTCACTCATCTGTTTACAAATGTCTATACTGGATATATAATAATAGTTGGAGTCAACACTGATTCTTACCTCCTCCTATTACACCCAGGGCGACTTCCATGGGCTTTCCACCTATGCACAGGACTCTGTATTCAGAACTTGGTTTAATTCTGGGCTGTTGCGGTTTTAATTTTAATTTTTTTCTTTTGGTTGCCTGGAGGGGCTTGCCTTAATTCGCTGACAGGGATCCAACCGGGGCCCCAGAAGTAAGAGCACCAAGCCCTAACCACTGGACCACCAGAGAATTCCCTTAAAATTCTTAGTAACTTTATCTTTGAACTTGTGTTTTATAAGTGAAGTCTGATGGAATGAAGGAGCAGGGCCATGAGCAGAGGTTGTATGAGCAAATGCATGTCCGCTGTTCCTTGCTGCCTGATTCCCATACAGTGTCTGCAATATTCCATGGCTGGTGAATTCCAGTGGACCTGTGATGCTTGGGAATTCAGCGAGACTTAAAGCCAGTACAGGGCAAGTATGTTATGTCTACAGCTGCATAAGTAGGGGTGCTGACTACCCTGCCGGCGTGTGCTTTCTATTCAAACCAGAACTTGCTTCTAACACAGAAAGAAGGCAATGGCACTCTGAGAAATGCAAACGACTGAGGAACCCTTGCATATTCTTATTTATGTGACTTCCTTGTAGTAGCCAATGACTTGCTAAAAATGGTGACATAGAAGGAAGGGGAAAAACAGGGCAACCCATAGTTCCTTTTCCTTTCAGGCCTTTTTCATTCATCAGTAAGTCGAAGAGCGCTGGTAGGAAGAGTGCTCGTCAGGAAGTGAAACAAAAACAGTTGAGTTACTTTTTGCAGTATTTCCAATGTTCGGGTAAGAATAAAGTGAATACGCATGTATGAGCGTCACAGTAGAACTGTATAATTTCAGTGATTCTACATTCAGTTAAATGCTCTTATATTTGCATTTAAAACTGCCACTGCGCAATATAAAGATAAATATAAAATTCAAGGTAATAATTTACAATTTTAATTTTTCTTTGCTTAGACCAACATTAAACACAAACACCAGGACAAATCAAGAAGACCCTGGAAACAAAGAAAAATGTTTACATTCAAGGACTTTTTTTTTTTTTTTTTTGGCTGCACTGGGTCTTTGTTGCTGCGCTCAGGCTTTCTCTAGTTGCAGCAAGCAGGGGCTACTCTTGGTTGCAGTGCACGGGCTTCTCATTGCGGTGGCTTCTCTTGTTGTGGAGCATGGGCTCTAGGCACGTGGGAATCCTCATTGACAGGCAGATTCTTAACCACTGTGCCACCAGGGAAGTCCCACATTTAAGTACTTTTAATGGCACTAATTTTTTTCTGCTTTTTGAACAAAGGGCCCTGCATTTTCTTTGACTGTGTTCCCCATGCTATACATTTCCTCCGGGTGAGTGACTCATTTATTTTGTAACTGGAAGTTTATGTCTCCATTCTTGAAGTAATACCAGTTGGTTGGGACTGCATCAACCTTCCCTTTCATCAGCAGAGGTCCTGTACTCAAAGAGCTCATGGTTAGTTAAGAGCAAATAGATCTAACTACATTGAGAGAACTTAGTCCTTTAACGGCTGTACAAAAATTCCTCATGGAGGAGACTGCCTTGTAGTTTAAGGCTGAGATTCAAAAAGATTATCTTTTTTTTTTTGCGGTATGCGGGCTTCTCACTGTTGTGGTCTCTCCCGTTGCGGAGCACAGGCTCCGGACGCGCAGGCTCAGCGGCCATGGCTCACGGGCCCAGCCACTCCGCGGCATGTGGGATCCTACCGGATCGGGGCACGAACCCGTGTTTCCTGCATCGGCAGGAGAACTCTCAACCACTGCGCCACCAGGGAAGCCCCAAGAGATTATCTTTTAAGATGGTAGATCCTATTAACCGGTATGCCATTTATTTGTATCCTGCAACCCGGCTAACACCTTGTTTTAGTTTCAATTTGTTTGTTTATTCTGCTGTTTTAAGTAGATGATTGTAGCAATTTCAAATAATGACAGTTATATCTTTCCCCTCCAACCTTTACACCTAATATTTCTTTGTCTTTCTTTACAGCATTTGGCCAAGACCTTCAGTATCATGTCAAACTGTAGCAATCACAGTGGGAATCTTTATTTGGTTCCCAATCTTAAAGAGATTGCATCTAAAATTTTCCATTAAGAATGACGATTGGGGGACTTCCCTGGTGGTGCAGTGGTTAAGAATCTGCCTGCCAATGCAGGGGACACGGGTTCGAGCCCTGGTCCGGGAAGATCCCACATGCCGCAGAACAATTGGGCCTGTGCGCCACAACTACTGAGCCTGCGCTCTAGAGCCCATGAGCCACAACTACTGAGCCTGTGCCACAACTACTGAAGCCTGTGCACCTAGAGCCCGTGCTCCGCAACAAGAGAAGTCACCATAGTGAGAAGCTTGTGCACCACAATGAAGAATAGCCCCCGCTCGCCGCAACTAGAAAAAGGCCACGCACAGCAACGAAGACCCAATGCAGCCATAATAAATAAATAAATAAATAAATTTATATATTAAAAAAAAGAATGACATTTGCTATAGGTTTGGTAAACAATTTATCAGATTAAGGAAGTAACCTTTTATTACTGACTTGTGATAATTACAATTTTTACTATATATTATATAGATATTGAACTGTATCAGAAATTTTCCTGCATCTATCAAGATAATAATGTATTCTTTTCTCCTCTTAATGTGGCAAATTACACTGACAAATTTTTCTTATGTTGAACTATCACTATGGTCTGGGAATAAATTTTACTTATTCTTGATGTATTTTTAAAATATAAGAGTTGGATTTAGATATACAATATTTAGAATTTTTGCATCAGTGTTCATAAAAGAAATGAGTCTATAATTTTTTTTTCTTTCTTTCTTTCTTTCTTTTTTTTTTTTTTGCGGTACGTGGGCCTCTCACTGTTGTGGCCTCTCCCGCTGCGGAGCACAGGCTCCGGACGCGCAGGCTCAGCGGCCATGGCTCACTGGACCAGCCGCTCCGCGGCATGTGGGGTCCTCCCGGACCAGGGCACGAACCCGCGTCCCCTGCATCGGCAGGCGGACTCGCAACCACTGCGCCACCAGGGAAGCCCTATAATTTTTTTTTTTACTGAATTATTCTCACCAGGTTTTGGAATCAAAATTATACCACTATACTTGCACTTTGAACTGGAAGGCTTTCTGTCTTTTTCTACTCTCTGGAAAAGCTTGTATAAGATAGGAATAAACTGTTCCTTGAAAGTTTGTTAGAACTTACCTGAGAAACACCTGGATTTTGAGAGTGATGTGCCTGATTACCTTTGCAATTTCTTTTAATACATTTTGGTCTGTATAAGGTTTCTTGTTTTTCTTCTGCCAGTTGTGGCATTGTATATTTTTAATGTTTTTCTAAGAATTTATCCATTTCATCTAGATTTTCCAATATATATTTATTTTAGAAATATAAAAAATTTTCTATTGTGCATATAGCCATTTCCTCTTCTTCTGTTTGTATTTTATTTGCACATTTTCCCCTTTTGCCTTGATCAGACTTGTCAAACATGAGTGACAATCTTTTCAAAGTACTAACTTTTATTTTGCTAATCTTCTCTATTGGCTTTTTGTTCTTTAGTTCATTCATTTCTACTGTTATCTTATTCGTTCTTGTTTTTTTGTTTTGGGGCTTTGATATTTTTGCTCTATTTCCAACATATTTATGTAATTTGTTTCTTCTTCCCTTTTTTATTTTTGGCCACACTGCGCGGCTTGCGTGTTCCTAGTTCCCAGAACAGGGACTGAATCCGTGCTCTTGGCAGTGAAAGCGTGGAGTCCTAACCACTGGACCACCAGGGAAGTCCCATCATTTCATTTGTTTTTAAATTACTCTTTTTATTTTGAGATAATTGTAGATTTATATGTTGCCTTGAGAAATAATATGGAAAGATCTCATTTACTTTTTACCCAATTTCCTCCAAAGGCAATATCTGGGAAAGCTATAGTCCAATACTACAACCAGGATATTGACATTGTTACTCTCAAGATGCAGAACACTTCTATTACTACAACGATCCCTAAAGTGGTCCTTTTACAGCCACACCCATTTCTGTCCTACACCCACCCTTTCCTTAGTCTCTGGCAGCCACTAATATCTACTCCATGTCTATAATTTTGTCACTTCTAGAATGTTATAGAAATGAATCATATATAACATATTATGACTGGCTTTTCTCACTTAGTATAATTCTCTGGAGATTCATTCAAGTTGTTGTATGAATAAATAATTCATTCTTTTTTATTGCTGACCAGTATTCCCTGATATGAAGGTGCCACAGTTTAATGGTTCACCCATTGAAGGACATCTGTATTGTTTCCAGTTTGGGGCTATTATGAATAAAACTGTTATAAACATTCATATGCAGGTTTCTATGTGAACAGTCTTCATTTCTCTGGGATAAGTGCCCAGTAGCTCAATTACTGGGTCATATGATAGCTGCAAGTTTACTTTTTTTTAAGAAACTGCAAAATTGTTTTCCAGATTAGCTATACTATTTAACATTTCCACCAGCAATGTATGAATGAATGGTCTAGTTTCTCCACATCCTTATCAACATTTGGTATTGTCTCTATTTTTTATTTAGCCACTCAGGTGTGTAGGAATACCTTATTGTTGTTTTAATTTGCAGTTCTCTAATGATTAATGATGTTGAACATCTTTTCATGTGCTTGTTTGTCATCTGTATATTGTTTCTGGTGAAATATTTGTTCATACCTTTCACCCATTTTCTAATTGCATTGTTGGGTTTTTTTCCTGTTGAATTTTGAGAGCTCTTCATCCCTTCTAGGTACCAGGCCTGTATTGGATATGTGGTGTGCAAATATTTCTCGCATTCTGTAGCTTGTCTTGTCATCCTCTTAAGATCTTTTGTGAACATTTTAAAATCTGAAGTACAATTATCAATTTTTCATTTTATGGATCATGCTTCTGACGACAAGTCTAAGAACGCTGCCTAGCTCTAGATAACAAAGGCTTTCTCTTATATTTCTTTCTAAAAGTTTTAGTTTTATATTTTACATTTGAGTTTTATTATTAATTTTGAGTTAATTGATATATGTTTTGAGGTTTTTGTAGAGGTTAATTTTTTTTCCCATGAATGTCCAAATTGCTCTAGCACTATTTGTTAAAAAGGCTATATTTTTTTCCATTGAACTGATTTTGCACCTTTGTCAAAAATCAATTGGGCATATTTGTGTGGTTCTCTTTCTGTGTTCTCTGTTCTGTTCCATTGATCTATATATCTGTCCCTCTGCCAGTACCACACTGTCTTGATTACTGTAGCTATATAATAAGTCTTGAAATGGGGAAGAGTCATTCCTCCTACTTTATTCTAGTCTTTAGCTATTCTTGTGTTATCTATTCTAGTTCCTTTGGCTTTCCATATAAATTTTAAAATAATCTTATCTATATCTACAAAATATCTTGCTGAGACATTGATTAAACCTATAGATCAATTTGGGGAGACCTGAAATCTTTACAATGTTGAGTCTCCCAGTCCATGAAGATGGTATGTCTCTTCTCTCTTTATTTTTTTAATAAATTTATTTATTTAATTTATTTACTTTTGGCTGTGTTGGGTCTTCGTTGCTGCACGCGGGCTTTCTCTACTTGCAGTGATCAAGGGGTACTCTTTGTTGCAGTGCACGGGGCTACTCTTCGTTCCAGTGTGCAGGCTTCTCATTGCGGTGACTTCTCTTGTTGCGGAGCACAGGCTCTAGGCACGCGGGCTTCAGTAGTTGTGGCACGCAGGCTCAGTAGTTGTGGCGCACGGGCTTAGTTGCTCTGCAGCATGTGGGATCTTCCCGGACCAGGGCTCGAACCCTTGTCCCCCTGCATTGGCAGGTGGATTCTTAACCAATGAGCCACCAGGGAAGTCCGGTATGTCTCTTCTTTCTCATCTAGTTTTAAGTATACAAGTCCTGCATATACTTTGTTAGATTTATACTTAAGTATTTCACTTTGTTTTGAGTGACTATAAATGGTATTATATTTTTAATTTCAATTTCTATGTGTTCATCGTTGTATATAGAAATTCAACCTTCCTGAACTCACTTATTAGTTCCAGGCATTTTTTTTGGGTCAATTCCCTGGTATTTTCTATGGAAATTATCATGTCATATGCAAATAGGGACAATTTTATTTCTTCCTTTCTAATCTGGATGCTTCTTTTCATATAAATTTATTTATTTATTTATTTATTTTTGGCTATGTTGGGTCTCCATTGCTGTGCGTGGGCTTTCTCTAGTTGTGACCAGCAGCAGCTGCTCTTTGCTGCGGTGCACGGGCTTCTCATTGCTGTGGCTTCTCTTGTTGTGGAACACAGACTCTAGGCATGCAGGCTTAGTAGTTGTGGCTCATGGGCTTAGTTGCTCCACAGCATGTGGGATCTTCCAGGACCAGGGCTCGAACCCGTGTCTCCTGCATTGGCAGGCAGATTCTTAACCACTGCGCCACTAGGTAAGTTCCTATATGCTTTTTATCCCTTTTTCTGCCTCATTTTACTAGCTAAAACTTGCAACATTGTGTGAAATAAATTGGTGAGAGTGGATATCCTTGCCTTGTTCCTGATCTAAGGGAAAACATTCAATCTTTCACCATTAAGTGTAATAATTTTTTTTTTTTTTTAGTTAGCTGTTGTTTTCTATCAAGTTAAAGAAGTTCCTCTGTATTCTTTTTTCTGAACGTTTTTATCATGAGTGGCTGTTGAATTTTGCCGAATGCTTTTTCTGCATCTATTGAAATGATAAATGAACTTTCTTCTTCAGCGCGTTAATATAGTGGATTACATCGATTGATTTTCAAATTTTAATGTTTTTTGTTTTCTGATGTAATTAAAATATTTAAGTGTGTTTAGTCCATCTCACTTTAACTACTGTGCTAGTTGTGTCCCATAAATTTTAACATATAAGATATTCATTATCATTGAATTTCAAATATTTCATAATATCCTTTATGTTTTCCTTTACTACACAAATTGGAATTTTTTTATTATTTATTTTATTTTTATTGGCTGCATCAGGTCTCAGTTGTGGTATGTGGGATCTTCGTTGAGGCATGCTGGATCTTCCACTGTGGCACGGGCTCTTCGTTGTGGCACACGGGCTTTTCTCTAGTTGTGGCGGGCAGGTTTTCTCTCTCCAGTTATGGCATGCAGTTTCCAGAGCGTGTGGGCTGTGTAGTCTGCAGCACTCGGGATCTAGTTGAGGTGCGCGAGCTCAGTTGCCCACCGCGGTATGTGTTCCCTGACCAGGGTTCGAACCCGCATCCCCTGCATTGTAAGGCCGATTCTTTACCACTGGAACACCAGGGAAATCCCACAAATTGGATTTTAAAGCTATCTTTTTGTTATTAATTTCTAACTTCACTGCAGTATAAAGATTGTCTAGGGGCTTCCCTGGTGTCGCAGTGGTTAAGAATCCACCTGCCAATGCAGGCGACACAGGTTCGATCCCTGGTCCGGGAAGATCCCACATGCCATGGAGCAGCTAAGCCCATGGGCCACAACTACTGAGCCTGTGCTCTAGAGCCCGTGAGCCACAACTACTGAGCCCACGTGCCACAACTACTGAAGCCCATGTGCCTGGAGCCGTGCTCCACAACAAGAGAAGCTACTGCAATGAGAAGCCCACGCACTGCAACGAAGAGTAGCCCTAGCTTGCCCCAACTAGAGGAAGACTGCATGCAGCAACGAAGACTCAACGCAGCCAAAAATAAATAAAATAAATTTATTTAAAAAAAATTGTCTGATATCAATCGTTTGCAATTTATTGAGGCTTCCTCTGTGATCTGTTTTTGTAAAGATTTTGCATGTGTTCAGAAGGAATATGTATTCTTTTTGGGGTGCATAATTCTACATATATATCATACATATATATGCTTTAATTAATTTCCTTTTCATATATTCAGTGTTTGCACATTTTTGTCTGCTTATTAGTTTCTGAGAGGGATGTGTTAAAATCTCCAACCGCAATTAATTTATCCATTTTCCCCACAGTTCTATAGGTTGTTGCTTTTTATGTAAGCTATGTTTTTAATGCATTTATACTTATAATCATTGTATCTTCCACTCTATACTTTTTTTCTCAGTATATAATATGTTTATCACCTATGATATTTTTGTCTTTAAGTCTATTTTGTCAAGTGCTCCAGCTTTCTTTTGATTTAGAATTACCTGGTATACCTTTCAATCCTCACTTAAAATTTTTGTTTAAATATTCATCTATTATATTCTTTATTTCAATGATTATACATATCATATTTAATATTTTACCTAGTTCTTTATAATTTCTTGTTCTCATAGCATATTAATATCTTTATTATTATTATTATTATTATTATTTTTTTTTTCTTTGCAGTATGCGGGCCTCTCACTGTTGTGGCCTCTCCCGTTGCGGAGCACAGGCTCCGGACGCGCAAGCTCAGTGGCCGTGGCCCACGGGCCAAGCCACTCTGCGGCATGTGGGATCTTCCCGGACAGGGACACGAACCCGCGTCCCCTGCATCGGCAGGCGGACTCTCAACCACTGCACCACCAGGGAAGCCCGATATCTTTATTATTTTGAATATATTTATTGTTTAACATTTATCTGATCCAATAATTCTGCTTTAAGTATTATACATTGTTCAGTTTGCTGTCTTCCTTTCATAGTGATTGTTCTTCTTAGATGTCTAGTTGTCTTGATGAATGATCGTACGTTCTCCTGGTATTAGTTACTCTTTCTGTTAATATCTATCAAGCAGGGACTGAAGGCCAAGTCTCAGTGTCTCTCTCAGTGAATTTAAAGAGAGGATGGAATAAGTTCCAGGGTAGAAAGCCTCAGATACTAGGTTCCTTTGACTGCCACTTTATTAGGCCACTCCTCAGGTCAGGGATTTACCTATAAACTTTTGGAAAGAAACCCCAGTGTAGGAGGTAGTCTCCTTAGTTTATGATTCCTAAGTCCTGGATTGGGGTGGGGTCGGGGGCAGGGGTGGAGAGAAGTGAATGTTGGCTGCTAGGCCCTGTGTTCATCAGTTCTTCACCCCAGCAGCACTTTCGCACTATCCTGTTGTTATCCTGGTGATACAGGGAGTCTGGGCTATTATTTAACGCAGGAAGAGAAACAAATGTAACTTTGAAACATTCAACCCATACTTTCATTTGTCTCCAGTCCTCCCCCATGGCTCTAGCTACTAGCAGTAGTGAGCATACATGTGCAAACACACACAGAGAGTCTCTAAAGCTTTCATTCTCCATAGAGGTTTCTCATGATGTTTGTGCTTCTCTCTTGCTTCCCTTGTTCCTCTAGGGCTGATTTTGGACACGAAGCCAGCAGGCTATGCTAGTTCACAATCTTGATAGGTAACTTAAGTTTTTAAGAGATCATGCTGGCTGCTGTGTAGAAAATGGAATTTAGAGGAGCAAGCCTGGCAAAAGGCAGACAAATTAGGTTATTGAAGAACTCCAGGTCAAAGGTAAATGGACTTGGACAAACTACAATGCTAGCAATAAAGATGGAAGAAGTAGCTGGATTCGAGTTCTGGAGGTAGGGCTTCCCTGGCGACGCAGTGATTAAGAGTCCACCTGCCAATGCAGGGGACACGGGTTTGAGCCCTGGTCCGGGAAGATCCCACATGCCGCAGAGCAACTAAGCCCAGGCACCGCAACTACTGAGCCTGCGCTCTAGGGCCCGCAAGCCACAACTACTGAGCCTGTGAGCCACAACTACTGAAGCCTAGAGCCCGTGCTCTGCGGAAGACTGACAGAAGAGCAAAACTTGGAGCTCTCAATTTTAGACATTTAGCACATTCTTATTGGATAAAACAGCATAAACCCCCAAACTAGGCGAGTTCCCAGGCAGGATCTTCTGCTACTCTCCGCACCCTCAGAATCGGGTTTCTTTTGTCTCTGTCCCATGCCCTGAGAATGTATATCATCAGATGGGCTTCCTGACTACTGTAGTGTCTCATTTCAGGGTCTCTATCACTGTTAAGGGAGAGGATGTGTATATATGACCTTCAAGCTTTCTGCTCACAGGGATCAACCATTCCAGCTCCTCTCATTTCCAGTTTTCCATTTGTGGCTTTTTGGTTAACTTAAATTCATTTTCCCTTCCTATCAGCATTCCAATTTCTTTAGTCTGGTGGCTGAGTGGAACGGTTACCATTCCAGTGGTGACCCCTGGAATGTGAATGCTGAAACAATGCCTACAAGATGCAGACTGTTGTACTTTATTCATTCCATTGGCAGTAGCCCGACCTCTATCCTGTTATGAGGCCATTCCAGTGCTTCTGGTTCCTAGCCTCCAAAGGTACCAATGAATATCCTTTTGCTCAAGCCAGTTGAGTTTTATTGTTTGCCATCAATGAACCCTGACTAATAAGTAGTAACTACTAATCAGGACATGAGTGCAGTCTCCCCCAAATGCCCAGCTTCTATCTACAACAGTAACAAATGGGTTAGTGTTTCAGCCCCACCCGTTCTCCTCCTCCACTCCCCGAATCAAGCAGCCCTTTGTTTTCTCAGAACCTCTCCCAAATATTCCAAAACCTGCTAGGCTTGTTTTGTTTGTAGCCAAGCCTTTCCACACATTCACAGCTGAAGCAAATTGATGTCTAGGGCTTGCTTTAGGCAGCATTTCGATCAAAAGGTAAGGAATGTATTTCTTTCCATTGCCCAGAACTTTACTCATTGGGCCTCTGAACTCAGTTCCAGCTCGTTTGAACTGATGCCTCTCTTCCCAACAAGGCTGGCTAGAATTGTTATCTAAAGATAACCAGTGTGTCATCCTGCTTCTCCACCCAAATGTGAGACCTAAGAAAGATGATTCAAGACTCTCTCAGGCCTTAGGTGGAATCTTAGTTTCTACACTTAAACATCACTAAAAATTGCTTCTATCATGTTTGACTCCAGCTAGGCCTGATGTTCCAAAATGTATTTGATAGCACCCTTATCACATGACTTGATGAGAAATCTCCCAAGTCTTCATATAGGTAGAGATTATTTTATTTTTCCTATTTTTTGTGTAGCCATAAACTATAAATTCTGACAATTATCCACATTACCAAATACCTTATATAAGGACTCATGCTTACCACTACACTGACATGGGCATCTGCACCTTTGAGACCATGTATAATTCTTGATGATGACATATAATTCTAATTTTTTTGTATCAATCACTATCCCTTCATCATTTCCAGACTTCACCAGGAATTCCAATTTTCCTCTGCAATATCTATCACTATTTCCTTTCAATATATCTCTAGTTAATAGTAGTCTATGACCTTGTATTAGGGCTCTCCAGAGTAACACAGTCAATAGGAAATGTTGATATATATTATATATATTTATATAAAGAGATTTCTTATTAAGGTATCGGCTCATGTGATTACAGAGACTGAGAAATCCCACAATCTGCTGTCTGCAAGCTGGAGACCCAGGAGAGTCGGTGGTATAGTTCGAAGGCCTGAGAGCCAATGATGTAGATCCTAGTTCAGGTCTGAAGGCCTGAGAACCAGGACTACCAAGGGCAGATCAATGTTCCAGTTCAACCATCAGGCAGAGAGTAAATTCAACTTTCCTCTACCTTTTTTGTTCCATTCAGGCCCTCAACAGATTGGATGATGCCCACCCACATGCGGGAGGGCAATCTGCTTTACTCAGACCACCAATTCAAATGTTCATCTCTTCTGGAAACACCCTCAAAGACACACTCAGAAATAAATGTTTAACCAGCTATTGGGGCATCTCATGGCCAAGTTGACACATTAGATTATCCATCACAAACCTTGACTGGTGTTCTAACACGAATTCCAAAGCAAGCCCCAGAGTGCTGATCTAGTCACCAGGAAACCGTCTCAAAGGTGAAAGTAGGTAGGGGTCTTGACTCAGCACACTATGTCTACCTTGGGCCTGTTAGCTTTCCAGGAAAGAATCCATTTTCTTAAGGAAGTGTAGGTGAAGCTGCACAAAAGACCATCTTCCAGACTATAATTTCAGGATGAAGATTCTTATAGATTCACTCTACAGGGTTAAGACAATGCTAAAATGTGATTAGTTTTCCATTTAAAATACACAGACCTGAACAGCGTAATTCCATCTCTCAGCTTCCATAGTTTTACAATGATTTCAGAGTGGTTTTCAAGTCCCCTTAGACTTTCAAGTGGTACTCCAGAACTATCAGTGGCTAACACTGGGTCAATTTCTACTCCCCAGCACTCCTTTTTTTTTTTTGAGCACACCCACGCAGCATGCAGGATCTTAATTTCCCAACCAGGGATTGAACCTGCACCTCCTGCACTGGAAGCGTGGAGTCTTAACCACTGGACCGCCACCAGGGAAGTCCTTCCTGGCAGTCTTTATCTAACAGTTCAGTCATCATGACAAGAGTACCCACTTGGCACAGCTCCAGATGTTACATGATACTAAACCTTAGATTAAGGAGCCCAGACAGGCCCCCAAAATATAATACAGGAGTTAGTGAGTTCCCCCACCTTCTATTCTCAAAGTACCATCCCTGATAACTCGAAGTGGTCATCAGACTTGATATTATGACTTCTGTTTTTCATACCAAGTATTTCTAGGATGAAAAGACTCTTCAGAAGAGTCCTTTTAGCCCCCTGAACAATTTCCATTTTACCCTACCTCACATTACTAGCAAAGTAACCAAATAAGAATAGCCCTTGTTCCGTTTTCTCAAGTCTTTCATTACAAATAAAATGGTTAATTTATTTAAATGAGATAGTGTATGTGAAATCTACATCTGGCACTGTAAGCTATAAAACAAGCTAGACAGGACTTCCCTGGTGGCACAGTGGTTAAGAATCTGCCCACCAATGCAGGGGACATGGGTTTGAGCCCTAGTCCAGGAAGATCCCACATGTCACGGAGCAACTGGGCCCGTGCACCACAACTACTGAGCCTGCACTCCAGAGCCCGTGAGCCACAACTACTGAGCCTGCGCATCTAGACCCCGTGCTCCACAACAAGAGAAGCCACTGCAATGAGAAGCCCGCACACTGCAATGAAGAGTAGCCCCCACTCACCACAACTAGAGAAAGCCCTCACGCAGCAACGAAGACCCAACACAGCCAAAAAATAATAAATTTTTAAAACAAAAAAAAAAACAAGCTAGACAAAGCAAAGGCTGCTTAATTTAATATTTTTAGTTAGAAGGGTCTATTAATGTATCTCATTAATTTCAGAGAATCCTATCATGTCTGAGCTGTAAGGAACCTGGACCTTAGAGCTCACTTAGTCCAGATGAGAAAAATGAGGCCTAGAGCTTAAACAACATCCTCCGAAGTCACCCAGCTTAGCAAGTTTTCCCCAGGTAAGGAAGAAAAAAGAGAAAGAGCAATAATCAGTAGAGCATTGAAACTGCAATAAGATCCACCTTAAAACATCTAAACAGGGATTCCCGGGTGGCACAGTGGTTGAGTCCGCCTGCCGAAGCAGGGGACATGGATTCGTGCCCCGGAGCGGCTGGGCCCGTGAGCCATGGCCGCTGAGCCTGCGCGTCCGGAGCCTGTGCTCCGCAACGGGAGAGGCCACAGCAGTGAGAGGCCCGCGTACCGCAAAAAAAAAAAAAAAAAGTTG
Organism: Lipotes vexillifer; assembly: GCF_000442215.2. Lineage (NCBI taxonomy): Eukaryota > Metazoa > Chordata > Mammalia > Artiodactyla > Lipotidae > Lipotes > Lipotes vexillifer. Next base: position 2,784,890 of record NW_006787051.1, read on the forward strand.
CACATGCATGTTGGGGAGAGTCCTAGGACCAGTCATGTGTGAAAAAAGAAACAAGATAATTGCCTAAATGTGAACAAAGACCTGGAAGGGCTGTCCTATATGTGATTTAAATCACCTCTTTATTGCGCTCCTCATTCAGGACGCCCACACTCCTTTCCAGGTGTGTATTCCTGCCTGGCTTCTGACTTACTGTGCTCCTCCTCATTAGAGAGGATGCCCATACCCTTTCTCTCTGGGTGTGTATTTCTGCCTTACTTGTCTTAAACAAACTGCTTCTCTGTGTGCTCTCCCATACGTTGTGCTGTCTTTAATAATAAACCTTGTACCTGTTTTTAGTTTTTGCCTCCTTAAACAAGACATTCTTCCTTTCAAACAGGGGAAAGAGCTAGGGCCACTTTGCTTCTAGCCTCTAGCCCCTGGTGATCTGGTGGCTACGATTCCTGGTTTTCATCCAAGCTACCTAGGTCGAATTCCTGGGCAGGGAACTAAAATCTCTCTTCAGGATTGCTCACTGCTCTCTCCGAGATCAATTCCTTTATAGAGAAATTATATATACAGATACTTAAATAAATGTTTACCTGTACTTACTTACCTCTACAATTTAAATTTTAAATGCCTTAAGATTCTCAAAAGCCAACTATAAAAATTAAAGGTTTAAAAAACAATTTCTTTGTTCTTAGAGGTGAAAATGTGCACAGGATTTCAAAAGAATATTTTTATTCAATGAAAGTTTTTTTTAAATACAAATACTTCCATGAAATGAATCCCAAGTGCTACATTTAAGTTTTTCAGTACAATTTATTCTTCTTACATTTTAATTTACATTTATTAAGTGTTTTAGAAATATTACACTCAAAGTAATAGAGCTCCAGAGAGAGGCCATTAACTAAGAGGTGAACAGTCTCAGTGTGTCAACTTCCTAGTTAGCCTGCTCGCCTCCCCACTACACATACTTTCCCTCTGGTGGTTATTACTATGTAGCTGTCTTCAAGATGTGGCTGAAGCTTGAATCTACATCTGGCATCAGGCCAACTCTGTGAATCCATGAATATAGGCCACCAAATGCATTTAGAGTTCAGCCTGCTGAAGGTTCTTTCTTGACAGACAATGATGATGAATGTGGAAAGACTGGCTATTCTCTTGGGAGAAGAAAATATACCTCACCTTAAGTTACAACTACAGTTTTCTAACAGAAAAAATAATCAGCAAAGGGACAGGATCAGTGATAAGGATAGGGAAAATACTCTGAGAATAGAGTAAGTACAATATATACATAATGGAATAAATAGTGAGGCTGCTCCTGAGTCCAAACTCTTATTTTTAAAAGTCTGATAAAAATTTACTCAATTACATTTTATACAGTAATATTTAGTGAGCTTTGTCCAAAAAGGCTATGTTGTGTTTGTAAAAATAACAAAAGCTTTATCACTCAGTCTCTGGTCAATAAGAAAGGAAGAAAACCTTGCTAGAAATAACAATAAATAATTTCACACAAAAGTCCAGGTGACATAAGAATAGTATATTAATTAATATATTTTTCTGTATTTACAATAAATCCATTTGTTAATACTGCGATAGAAAAAATAATCAGTCCACATTATGTAGTAGAAACTGGCTTTGAGGCTGATCATACCTCTCACAATAAAAACATACAAGGATTTCTTCCACAGCTAAAGTACTTTTCAACATGACAGTCTTGGGTGAAGGTAAAACTGACAGAGTACTTTACTTTATGTCCTAGAATCAAGGGATCGAGGCTATTACCATTAAGCAAGCAGCAAAAAGCTGTTTAGTTTTTCCAGGACTATTTAAATAGTAGTTACCATATGAGAATTTAATTTTACTTTGAGATATAAAAAGTAAAAACCCTAAATAGGGAAACTGCATTAATCAAAAGCAGCCCCAAACAAAAAAAGCCATCACTAGAAATGAACAAGGCATTCTTATGTATCATGCATAAAAAAGGATTAATACATACTTTAATGACCAGACTAATAAATAAATGAGGTAAATTTTACAGTCATTGGAACAAATAAACTATATTCAACTACTTGAGTGCTGTACTGACACTGCTTTTGTTTCAAAATATAAAGTAACATAATTAATCTAACATCTAAAAACTGCATACTTTGAATGTTTGCTTTTGTGATACCCTTTTGAGATAGTAAAGGGGAACTGTGTAACAAAATATTATCTGAATATAAATTATCAACACCAATATGATACAATTATCATGTCATTGCCATTTTGTATATGCACAGTGGAAATATTTTGAAAGCTAGGAAACAGATGAAAACAGACTGGTCAGAATTTTACATTTCAGACCAATCTGTGATAATCTAGAACAGAAGACAAAAATAAAATTCACTAGATATAACTTGATATCTTTTCCAAATTCAGTAGTCCACTAAGATGCAACTTCAAAACAAGTCTACTACCTCAAAGGTAAAAAGGAAGAAAATGTAAATCTCTTTTGAGCTGTAGTTTTCAAGTTTATGCTCTGAAAGAAGGCTGACATTAGTCAAAACAGCAATACTGTATCTTTGCTTTTGAATTTTGTATTTGCTTTTCCTATTTTAGTTATAGTATGGAATAGAGAGAAAAATATTAAATTATCAGGTCAAGGGTAAGTATTTACGGCCAGTTCATGAAATATATTGAGTTAATCAGTTGGGTCAAGAATTTCCTACTATGCTGCTACATTTATTATCTATAGCCTTGGAATAGTAATTTAGGAGATGTCTATCATAACTACTGACAGCACTTTTCATGGTATACCAATTTCCATTTTTATTTCTTCTCTCCTTTGCCACTTAAATACATTATTTTAACCACCAGATAGGAAATTTTATTTTACAAATTCCTGTTTCATTTACTGAAGAGGTGATTTTAACACATAAACCTGCCAATCCTGAGAGATGATGATGATGATGATGATAGGAAAACTAAAACCCAGAGGATTATTCACTCAAATTTCTGCTTTAGTTTTTTTTGGAAGATGGCTGGCAGAATAGAAAGAAGAGCCAAAATCATTAGAACAAATACTGAGTTCCAGGAAACAGCTTCCCCTGCTGTTGTAAGCTGGTACAATGTTGTTCCTGCCTTAATTGCTACAAAAGAGGGAGGTGCAACACCTAAAATAGAGAGTAAAAACATATGGTAAAAAACAATCAATTCTTTTTAAAAATTAAAATACTGTGTGTATACAATTTCTTCTAAGAATATAGTGATTTACAATTTGAAAATTTTAATTTAAAGCCCCTCAAGTTTATTTCCATATAAAGAATTCAGTCTTTCATAATCAGCGCTTAACGATAATGAATTTAAAAACCCAAGGAAAGTCTCCAGAAAATAATTTTACAAAATTTATCAACAGCCTTAAAAAATGAATGTGCTATGATCCATCAATTTCGACTTTAGGAAATATTAATGTATATGAACAAAGATCTAGTCTCAAGGATGCTCATCAAAGAATTATAATAATAAAAATCTAGAAACAATCTAAGTCTTCAAAAATAAGATTGAGTAAATTGTCATTCACCCTTGATACAGTATACTTAAAAATGAGTGGTAGGAGATACTCAGAAATGGAAAGATACTCAAAATATATGAGTAAAAAGAGCAGTTTATACAAAAGCATGGTAGAACAGCCACATTTTATGAAAAGCCAGAACAAATTGGAAAAATTACTTTAGCCAAAGCTGAAGTTAACTTTATCTCTAGGTATTTCATCTGTAAAATAAGGAGACAGTACAAAAATTCTCTCTTCTGATTCTATAAGTGTACTATTATTTTACAAAATCCAAAATTACCCCGTTAAGATTTTTTTCCCACTTTTATAGAGAACCTGCTAAGATTTTTAAGTTTGTCTATAAATTTTTCTAAAAATAGCAATAAAAAATTAAGTATTATCGTAAAGTTTTAACAGACAGTCAATACTTGAGGAATCTGCTCATTTTGTTGGTATCTAAACAATTCACCTTAAATTTGGAAGAAAAGCAGAATACTCTTACTAAAGAACTATCAGAATTCACAAATATATAAATGAATCTTTACACCCACTGATTAATTTCAAAATTAAGTGTTAGCTCCTTGAAAGCAAGAAACTTCTTGTTCATCCTTGCTTTCCCTCAAACTTTCAGTAATGCCCATAATAAGTTCTATGTTAATAAAAAGGATCAATTTTCTACTGAAAATTGAAGTACTTCAGTACCTGATTAGAAGACAAAGGAGAAAGTACCCAAAAAAGGCATCTTCAATTTTTTTTTTTCTCTCCACTGAGGGAGAGAATGGAGTTAAAAAGTCCTACTTAATTCTACATGATTAAAAAAATATGCAGCAGAGAGTGCTCTTGTTTAAAAAAAATTTAAATCGACACAATCCAACAAACAATTCCGAGCATCTATTTATATGGGCCAGGCTCTGTGCCCACCAGTTATATATGGTGCTGGCATGCCTGCAAAGAGCACAAAATCTAGCCCAGCTGGACACTGCTAGACATGTACACAATGAGTTCTAACACAGCATGAACCAGAGGGGCTTACCTAGAAAAGTGCCAATAAAAAAAACTTTCAATGGCACGTTTATCACAGGAGATGTAATATTAATAAACCAGTTAGGCAGAAATGGTGTTATTCTCAAAAATATAATGTAGTTAATGAGATGTTCTCTATGACGTTCAACCTGTCACAAGAAAGAAACAAGTTAGGATCAAGATAAAGCCAAGCCTGAAAATAAACTGATTATAAAATACCTTATTTCAAATTCTTATCCCTAATAGCTCAGCATTTACCCAACAGAAATGATCAAATAAGGAGCTTGAAAATGACAATGAACTGCTTATCAAATATTCATTACCAGAGCTGAATAACATCAGATGAAAGTTTTTAAGATTGTGCTTATAGTGCAATGTTATACTACTAAAGATGGCTCTACATCAGCCTAGATAATATGGCTCAACAACATTTTAAACCTAAAAAGGCAAAATTAAATTTATAACTATATATAAGATAGATATCAAATGACCAACTTTTTAATGCCTTTAACGTCCTGTAATATAAAGGGCTAGTATAGTACATCAATAAACCTGGCCTCCAATTAAAAATTCAGATTATCTTTATGTTAATATACTTCACATGAGTGAATTCATTCATCATTGATAAATGAGGTTAAACAAGCATATAGAAACATTTAGCTGACTAAATAAAAGCACTGATTACAGTTTATACTTCCTAGATCTTGCTACACAAATAGTGATTTTGATTTTGGACAAAATGCTTAATTCCTCTTAATTTCCTAACCTGTAAAACAAAGGGGTAAATTTCTAAAATTCCTCTGATTTAACAGTCTCCTTCTTCTGATTCTTTATAAGAATAAGATTCTTAGCAATACTATGCTAGACTTTCCTGGGCAGTAGACCTTCCATTTATCACTGCTAGTCTTTGCAGAGACCCTAACGGAAGATAAGTTCTTCCCACTGATGAAATGCATTAAAAGAGTTGGCTGATACAAGTTTTTCAGAGACCCACTGACAGCAACCTGCATCAACACAAAACAGGTGAGGTGTCTAAATATATGGATGCCTTTACATTGACACTTTGACTTTTGTGCTCTGATTGAAGTTATTAGGAATAAAGAATTAAGATTACTGTTACAGATACAAAAACATCATATTTGAAATTATTAACATTCATTATTTGCCTACCACTTAATTTTCAAAAGATCATTTTTATCAAAGCCCTGAGTCTGAGTTAATTTATGTAGATATTATACACTGACCCCCCAAGTAGCCAAAGAATTAGATCAAATAATTTAAAAATACATGTTTACCTGCTGTGACCATTTTACTGCTTTCTCAGTTAGGTATTTATAGACAACTGGCCTCCCAACTAAATAGGAGAGCATATAGCAGAATGAGGCACCGAGTCCAGAACACTACAAAATAACAAGAACTCATAAGCACTTTGTACTTTTCCATCTTATTCACATGGATATATTCACCTAAGGCAAACCTCAACTAGTTTCTTTCTTTTGGGGTATGGGGTGGATACTCTGCGTAACAACTCTTGAGCAGAGCACAAGAACCCATCTGATCTAGTCCTTTCTCTGACCAAATTATAACTAAAATGACACCAGCTAAAACAAACTGGCACTTGTGATTAAACTTAGTGACTATATCCAAATAGTTAATGTTAGCCATTAGCCTATGAATAAAACTTCAAGAGCAATATTTTTTCAATTCCTATGCTTGAAAACACCACCTCCTGCCATGGGACTTAACTCCTTGGGCCCACCAACATTCTTGGACTATGTGAATTACAAAACAATATAGAAAGCAAAGGCTAGAACAGAGCCTATAAATGCAATTAAGTCTATGATAACCCTGTTCTAGAAAAAAGCCAAACTATAACATCTCCTTATGGAGGGACTTAACAGATATTACTGTAACATTAAACCCCTTTTAAAACTAATAAGTCTATGCTTCCAGAGACTAGTGGGACTAGGATGCCATCTGCATTCCCATCATTCTATTTAAAGTTATTTCTTTCTAGTCTCCCGATTTCATTTTATATACTTACCAAACAAACAAGAAATAAGGCTAGTGGAAAGGGATAAAGAAACCCTGAGAGTATACTGAGAAATATAGAGCCCGGAATAGCAAATGTTTGCAAGCTGTTAACTTCTAAGTTAAGGATTAAAACATAATTAAATGAATTTTTAAACCACAAATCCAACAATCCAGAAAAAAAGTATCAATACAGAAATTAGATGTTAATAAGATTATATTCATATTTCAGTATTAAAAAAAGTAAAATTATACCCAAAGTTTAAAAAAAAACCATGATTCTACAGCTGCAATACCTTTATAACCATTTACTAACATTATCATAAATCAATGCTAATTAGAGTGTGCTACTAAGAGAAAACAAAGACAAATACTGAATGTGTACCAGATAGAGAGGAACTGGGCACTTTGGGGGGGGGGGACGCGGGGCAGGAAAAAAGAAAGAGAACAGAAGTCTTCAATAATCTTGTAAATGACATGTTTCTCTAATGCACTGGATTTTTTTTTTTTAAAAAGGGCTCTTTTTTAAAAAATTTATTTATTTTTGGCTGCATTGGGTCTTCATTGCTGGGCACAGGCTTTCTCTAGTTGTGGGGAGCGGGGGCCACTCTTCGTTGCAGTGTGCAGGCTTCTCATTGCAGTGGCTTCTCTTGTTGGGGAGCACGGGCTCTAGGCGCACGGGCTTCAGTAGTTGTGGCACATGGGCTCAGTAGTTGTGGCACATGGGCTCAGTAGTTGTGGCTCGCAGGCTCTATAGCGCAGGCTCAGTAGTTGTGGCGCACGGGCTTAGTTGCTCTGTGGCATAGGGGATCTTCCCAGGCCAGGGCTTGAACCCGGGTCCCCTGCATTGGCAGGCGGATTCTTAACCACTGCGCCACCAGGGAAGCCCCTAATGCATTGGATTTTTACTCTCAAATATTTTTAGGAAACATGATTTCAATGGAAATACAGGTACAATATAATGTATAATAATTACTATTTCTAATTTAACTTTTGGACATTTACCTCAACTTACTACTCATTTAAAAAAGAATAAGGGTTACAAAATATAGTAAAAGTCAGAAATCTTATTTTTAAAACAGAATTATGTTTTTTTCCTACGTCTCTCTAGTTCCTAGTTTTGGCCTGGACCTCTGCATCACCCATAACGTGATTTACTTGTAAGTCAGACAGACTGAGTGAATTCCTTCAACATCTCTCCCTTCTACTTTAAAATTTCTATCTTTACCCATCCTTCCTTTTTTCCTCTAGTTCCCACTTTACTCTTGTTTTCATTTCAATCTCCTTCTTCCTGAGTTCTTTTATCTTTAACTTCTTGCTCTTGCACAGATCCCTTCTGTATAAAACCACTCAGATGCCTACACACTAAAGAAAACCTAGGCTCTTCCTTGAGCAAGGTATCCTATCCAGTGACTGCCTCTCATCTTCACTGCCTCCCTTGCAACCTGGTTTAACCATCCCTCACTCTACTGAAACCCCCTCCTGGACAAAAGTAATGACTTTTTCTCAGTAAGAATTTTCTATTGACCCTTGCATAGGATTAAACATCCTTCAGTGTAAAACTCACCTCCAGTGAACTGTATTTTTCTTCTGTGTTACAGATCATTACTTCTCTAGTTTTTCTCTTCTCCTCACCCTCAAACCTGAGATTTCTCTAACATTCTGTTAGCTAATCTCTCACTTTTCTTTGATAAATTCAGTCATTTCCATGTATATGGATGTACACATGGCTTCAAGCATATAGTGACAGATAGATAGATGATAGATAGATAGATAGATGATAGATAACTTTGAATTCTCTATCTCTGATTCAACTTTTCTAATTAAATACCAGTCTCAAATTTCCCAGCAGTCTACTGGATGCCTCCATTAAAAATTTTAAAAATTAAACTTAGTTATTTCAGGGCTCTTTAGAATCTTTTAATGGAAAGTCTCAAACACATATGAAAGTAGAGAAACTAGTATTATGATGCCCTATATTCCCATATACAGCTTCAACAATTAACATACAACCAATCTGGTTTTCTCTATATCCTCTAACTTTGATTATATTGAAGCAAATCCAAGACATATCATTACATGTACAACTACACTAATACCTTTAAAAGATAAGGATTCCTTTTCTTTTTAACACAACTATAATACCATTGTCAGAGATTAATTAACCAAAATTCCTAACTATCATAAGTAGCTATTGAGTGTGCTCACAATTCCCAAGAGTCTTAAATTTTTTTTTTTTTTTTTTTTGGACAGCTGGTTTGTTCAAATCAGGACAAAAAAGGTCCACACATGGTATTTGCTCTCCACAGCACTTAACTACAGGTTTGGTTCTTTTTTTTGTCTTGTAATTTACTTGTTGAAGAAACTGGGTCATTTGCAGAATTTACCACTTTTTGAACTTTGCCTATTGTATCCCTTAGGGAGGTTTAATATGTTCTTTTGTCATTTTTTTAAAATTAATTTTTATTGGTGTATAGTTGATTCACAATGTTGTGTTAGTTTCTGCTATACAGCAAAGTGAATCAGTTATACTTATACCTATATCATTCCGCTGTCATTTACCTTATAGTGTTAACAAAGCCATTCTCTCTGCATGGGGATATAATTTGACCTTAACTTTCCAGCTTTGTATAGATTTGTATTTCTTTTCTCTAACACTGAAAAATCTTGGTTCTTAACGTCATAAACATAATTAGCTATTTCCTTGACATACTATTAAGTATATATATATATACACACACATATATATATATACACACGTGTGTATATATATACTAGACACATTAATATCACATATTTTAAAATTTCAGAACAATACAGCAACTGAAAATAGTTTAAGATTTCTTTCAAATCTTTTGTCCTTAAGATTTATCCCAGAAGGGACACACAAATTACTTTTTTCAAGGAAACAATTTGAAATAATTCTTCTAGGTAGTCAAATCCCCATCAACTCAATATATTGTTAAATTTGTTTCATTTTGCTTTAGATTGTTTAATTTTTTAAAATTTTGTTAAAATATACATAACATAAAATTTACCATCTTAACCATTTTTAAGTGTATGGTTCAATAACATTAAGTACTTTCACACTGTTGTGCAAGCAATCTCCAGAACTCTTCTCATCCTGCAAAACTGAAACTCTATACCCCTTAAATAACATTCCCCACTCCCCCCTCCCCCAACTCCCTGACAACCATCCTTTTACTCTCAGTCTCTATGAATTGGGCTACTCTAGGTACTTCATGTAAGTGGAATCATATAGCATATCTTTGTGATAGGCTTAGTTTGCTTAGCATAATGTCCTTAAAGTTCATCCATTTTGTAATATGTTTCAAAATTTCCTTCCTTTTTAAGGCTGAATAATATTCCATTGTATGTATATACCACACTTTGTTTCATTCATCCAGTAAAGGACACTTGAGTTGTTTCCGCCTTTTGGCTACTGTGAATAATGCTGCTATGAACATGGGTGTGCAAGTATCTCTTGAGACCCTGCTTCCAATTCTTTCAGGTATACACCCAGAAATGGGACTGCTGAATCTTATTTTTAATTTTTTGAGGAAATGCCATATTGTTTTTCACAGCAGCCAAACCATTTTATGCTCCCATCAACAGTGCACAGGGATTTCAATTTCTTCATATCCTTGCCAACACTTGTTACTTTCTGGGTTTTTTTTTCTTTTTGATTAGTAGCCATCCTACTAACAGGTGTGAGGTTACTTTAGATTTTTAAGATTTCTGTTTCTTTTTTCAATTTGATTTAATTGGTTTTATAATTATGTGAAATATTGGTTCTAAAGTCAAATCTATACAATAAAATACACTTAGAGAAGTTTCACTTCCATCCCTGTTTCATCTCTCTCCATAGGTAAACATTTTTATTCGTTTTTAAAGATATCCTTTCTTTTGTCATCCACAGCTCAAAAGTCCTCAATGACTATCCAATACCAAATCAATATTCTATATTCCTTAGCCTGTACTCAAACTTCTCTACAATCTGAGTGCAATGTCTAGCCTACCTTCCTAAACTTATTTCTCAAATCCTCCCCTTCTCACACCCTATATACCAGCAAAACTGGACTACTGATCACTTCCTAACCGTGCCCTGTGCTTATAAGCTCTGACCTAGACTTGCTATGTCTAGAATGACTATACCGTATCTCTACCCATAATTCCCATTATTCCAGATGGAAATAGTTGTTTTGGTTTTGAATGCTTAAAACACTAGACTGTACTTAGCATATAATTAGTACTTTCTGGTTAAATGGATGAAAGCTAAAGTTAAAATAAGTAATTATAATGTAAAAAGTAATTAACATACAAGAGTTTGAAATAGGTATTACCAATGAAAGTACTAGTAGTGCACTGCTGAATACAATGGCTACTAGCTACATGTGGCTGTGGGGAAGAGACACTAAAATGTGCCAGGTCTGAACTGAGATGTGCTATGAGTCTGAAATATACACATTTTAAAGAGTTGGTACAAAAAAAAGAATGTGAAATAGTAATAATTTTTATGTGGTTTCATGTTAAAATGATATTTTTGACATTTCAATTCAAGTAAAATGTATTAAAATTAATTAAAATTAATTTATTCTTACTTTCCTTAATGCACTAACTAGAAAATTTTTAAACTGCATGTGGCTCACATTATACTTGTATTAATCAGCGCTGTACTTATTATACACCCAAAGATAAGTCTTCTCTTTTGTTCACTGAGTTTAAAAAGTACCTTTTTAACACTCAGAGCTTAAGATTCCAGAGTGTAAAATAAATAGAAAATTATAAGAAAAGATATAGATTTAACAAATTATCCTATAAAAAATCTAAAACAGGGGCTTCCCTGGTAGTGCAGTGGTTAAGAATCCACCTGCCAATGCAGGGGACACAGGTTCGATCCCTGGTCCGGGAAGATCCCACATGCCATGGAGCAACTAAGCCGGTGCGCCACAACTACTGAGCCTGCGCTCTAGAGCCCACAAGCCACAACTACTGAGCCCACGTGTCACAATTACTAAAGCCCGCATGCCTAGAGCCCAAGCTCCACAACAAGAGAAGCCACAGCAATGAAGAGTAGCCCCCGCTTGCCGCAACTAGAGAAAGACGTGCAAAGCAACAAAGACCCAATGCAACCAAAAATAAATAAATAAATTTTTTAAAAATCTAAAACAATGCAGAATCACTACAATACCTTAATTATTAAGCAAATAGTAACCATATGCAATAAAACCTGCTGAATTGACAATATTAACCAATGATTCATTTAAAATTTAAACCAAATGTATTTTATAATAATAAACCTATTCCTATCCCTTTTTTAAAAAAATATTTATTTAATTAATTTATTTGGTTGTGCTGGGTCTTAGTTGTTGCATGCATGTGGGAGCCAGTTCCCCGACCAGGAATCAAACTCGGGCCTCCTGCACTGGGAGCGTGGAGTCTTAACCACTGCGCCACCAGGGAAGTCCCTATTCCTACACTTTTAATTCACTTTCTACAAGTCACTTTATTTTTTTCCTACTAATTTACATATGGATATTAAGACAACTAGGCTACAACATTTATTCTGCCATAGATGGTCTAGATTCACTTATGCTAACTGGCTCTCTGGCCCTATGGGTGGGTAACCCCTTTATCCCTCAGCTATGAATCCTTCCAAAGCTAGGGCGCAAAATGGGGTAGAAAAAGATGACTTTCCAAAGTAAATAGAAACTATATGCCTCATTCACAAAATGTTCACAAAAACCTTATAAAAGCCAAATGAAAGGGCTGAACCAAATGTTTCTTATTTGGGGAAAAAAAATTTTTTTTTTTTATGGTACGCAGGCCTCTCACTGCTGCGGAGCACAGGCTCCGGACGCGCAGGCTCAGCGGCCATGGCTCACGGGCCCAGCCGTTCCGCGGCATGTGGGATCTTCCCGGACCGGGGCACGAACCCATGTCCCCTGCATCGGCAGGCGGACTCCCAACCACTGTGCCACCAGGGAAGCCCTGGGGAAAATATTTTTTATGGTTAAAGTTAATAAATGCAAAATAACCTACAAGCCTAACACTTTGGTTTTTACAGGTAAGTGATGAAATGGGAAGTAGGAAAAGGCAGCAGGTGTGAATTTCTTAGAACAGTCAGTATATAATTAAATTACTTTACAAATAACTGTCCCAAAGAACTGTGGAAAGACAGGTGCATAATAATCATTCTTCAAATTACCCCCAAATTTGAATTTTTCTAATAAATAGGGAGGATAATGACAAAGTGCCCACACACAGCACACTACCTAAATATAAATGTTATCTTCACCAGTTGGGTAAAGGAGTAATGTTTGTATTAGCAGCAAAAGCTATTATAACCGTACTTGTCACTAAGTTGTTTATGCCAGGAATAACTGGTCCAATGTGTTTTAAGTATACACTCAAAACATCTGCATAAGGAGGTAAATACAGGAACATCTATATGTTAAATACATAATATCTAATCCAATAAAAATCTAAGAAAATAAAATACTACTGAATTTTATGAGAAAAAAACTTTAGCTGAAAAGTCCAACAAACCAAAAGAAATTCAGGAAATAAGAGAGGAAGCAAGAATAGAAATATTTTGAGAGAATTAACAAAATAATTAATATGCCTTTTAGAAAGCTGATTTGGAAAAGGAAAATGATTACCGTTACAACATCAAGAGTTAATGTCGACATTTCTCCAAAGAAGATATACAGATTGCCAACAAACACATGAAAGGATGTTCAACATCACTAATTATTAGAGAAAGGCAAATCAAAACTACAATGAGGTATCCCCTCACACCAGTCAAAATGGCCATCATCAAAAAATCTACAAACGATAAATGCTGGAAAGGGTGTGGAGAAAAGGGAACCCTCTTGCACTGTTGGCGGGAATGTAAATTGATACAACCACTATGGAGAACAGAATAGAGGTTCCTTAAAAAACTAAAAATAGAACTACCATACGACTCAGCAATCCCACTACTGGGCATATACCCTGAGAAAACCATAATTCAAGAAGAGCCATGTACCACAATGTTCACTGCAGCACTATTTACAATAGTCAGGACATGGAAGCAACCTAAGTGTTCATCGACAGATGAATGGATAAAGAAGATGTGGCACATATATAAATGAAATATTACTCAGCCATAAAAAGAAATGAAATTGAGTTATTTGTAGTGAGGTGGATGGACCTAGAGTCTATCATACAGAGTGAAGTAAGTCAGAAAGAGAAAAACAAATACCATATGCGAACACATATATATGGAATCTTAAAAAAAAAAATGTTCTGATGAACCTAGGGGCAGAACAGGAATAAAGATGCAAATGTAGGGACTTCCCTGGTGGTGCAGTGGTTAAGAATCCGCCTGCCAATGCAGGGGACACTGGTTTAAGCCTTGGTCCGGGAAGATCCCACATGCTGTGGGGCAACTAAGCCCATGCACCACAACTACTGAGCCTGCGCTCTACAGCCCACGAGCTACAACTACTGAGCCCGTGTGCCACAACTACTGAAGCCCGCGTACCTAGAGCCCATGCTCCACAACAAGAGAAGCCACTGCAATAAGAAACCTGCACACCACAAGGAAAAGTAGCCCCCACTCGCCACAACTAGAAAAAGCCTGTGCATAGCAACGAAGACCCAACACAGCCATAAATAAATTAATTAATTAAATAAATTAAAAAGATGCAGACATAGAGAATGGACTTGAGGACACAGGGAGGGGGAAGGGTAAGCTGGGACGAAGTGAGAGAGTGGCATTGACATATATACACTACCAAATGTAAAATAGATAGCTAGTGGGAAGCAGCTGCATAGCACAGGGAGATCAGCTCCATGCTTTGTGACCACCTAGAGGGGTGGGATAGGGAGGGTGAGAAGGAGACACAAGAGGGAGGGGATATGGGGATATCTGTATATATATAGCTGATTCACTCTGTTATACAGCAGAAACTAACACAACATTGTAAAGCAATTATACTCCAATAAAGATGTTTAAAAAAAAAAGAGTTAATGTCTTTCATTAACCAAGAAGATTTGGAAAATACATTGGATTAGAATAAAATATAGCTGACACTCTGTTATACAGCAGAAACTAACACAACATTGTAAAGCAATTATACTCCAATAAAGATGTTTAAAAAAAAAAGAGTTAATGTCTTTCATTAACCAAGAAGATTTGGAAAATACATTGGATTAGAATAAAAGATACAAAAATTAGAAATTAACATCCACAAATTGGAAGGCTAATCACCAGTTGCATAGGCAGTTTGAAAATATGTAGAAAGAATAAAGCAATTTCCCTGCCTAGTTAAAATACAACATGTATTTCTATATAAAACAAAGAAATACATACTAAGAACTGTAAAAAAAAAAATTCATATCCTTTACATGACTAGTTACTCTCATAGGATTTTTTTACCAAGAAAACCATCAAATGGAAGAAAAAAATCATGAGCAAATGATTCACAACACAACATCTAGAAAAGCAAAAATTAAATACAAATTATATCTTCAAACCTAAGGGAATTTTTTTTAATTTATGGTACGGTGATTATTAATTCAAAATTATTTAAATTAAGACAATCAATTAACTAATAAAATAATCCTAAATAAAATCATTATCTTGAATAATACAAAGGAAAGAAAAAAAGTTTATAAGTGAAATAAGCAGAAAATAGAAAAACTGGTAATAAATATTCAGAAATGACAACTGACTTGAAGAGAAAGGATTAAAATGAGAATTTTTTCATTCTCATTTTTCAATATCTTATTTAAGGTTATACTGCATTAACAATTTTTAAAAGGAAAAATAGTTACATATAACTGAGCAGCAAATCTTTTAAAACCTTTTTCTTAAACAAAACTAGAAAACATTTTTCAGTTAAAAGGATACAAAATATATGTAGCAAAATAAGCTACAAGTACTTGTACGTAAAAGGTGTCCTTATATTTGGATAAAACTTTTCCTAGAGCCTTGGCATCATCCATATCTCTGGGAACCTTCATATTCATTCTTTCTTCTCTAAAGAAATAAAGTGAAAAAAATTTTAAATAGAAATTTGCCAAGATAATTCACATTAAAGTCAAGTTCAAAACATGAAGTTTTATCCAAAATGATTTGATGCCTTGATCTGTAATATGCTAAGCATAAATTCACAAAATTTAAGTTCAAAGTCTATAAAGTATTTGTTTTTTAATGCTTTAATATAATTTCATGAGATATATAATCCATTTGAAAATTCAGCATGACCCAAACTAAAGGTTAAAAAGCATTTGCTCAAACACTGGAGTAAATTTTGAATTAAGAAATGAACCACTGATGTTATTAGCATATTTAAAACATACTGAACATCATTTTGGGTAATCCTCATGATAAACTGAAGTCAATAATCAATTACAACCGAAATTAAGTAAAAATTTCAATGAATTTGTAGTTCACATCTTTTCTTGAATATCCCAGCTCAAAGTTCAGATAAAAACTTAAAACACTTGTCACTTTCTATTAATTTTACTTTATATCTGGTGCCTTGTTTGGAACTGAATGTTCTGTTTATAAAAGCCCCAAATAATCACCTTTGTGTTTAATGTATATTGTACCCATTTACTGTACCCATTTGTTTACATGATGAAATTTAACTAACCCTGCAGAACAATGACAGAATGTTGTTTAAGTCCTATAAAAATAGCAGGTAAACTAAAATGGGTTTTCTCATTTATACATTTAAAAGCTTAAAAAAGCTCTTTATAGGCGTGTGCATGCATCTCACACATATACACACACAGAAAGAAATAGGCAGAATATAAAAGATTTATAACAGCATATTATTATATAAAAGTGTTATATTTCTTAGAGCAGATTGGGATCCAAAACAACCTTAATCTACACTCTATATTCTTTCCCTCTTTCAGTCAGCTCTTTATTTCCTACTCCTTTGATTAAAAAGAGAAAAGATCCAAAATTCAATGATACTAATATTAACATAACAATACAACATGCTATCCTCCCAAAGACATTTATATTCACGTAAGAAATCAAAGTATTAAAATAAAAATAAGTTTATCTATAAAATTTCAAGCATAAGAAAGTGTTAATGAAAGAAATTTAGAGGAACTTCCTTATACCCTGAAATCACATTTCACAGTTATCCATCACCACACCAAGCTGGCCCTGGTTGAAAGTCTAACTACATTTTAGTAGTCTCTGATGTAATCTATGATTACCCAAGGGTGTTGTTATTGTGGTTGAATAACCCAGGGATATTTTATCCTCATAAAGTATGTTTCGGGTCTATAATCTTTTCCCTAAAATTCAAAAAGCTCTGAAAACCAAAAGTTCTTTGTAATCTGTCAGCAAAAATTGACCCACACTTATATACAGTTTTTCATAGTCTTCTATAATACAGGTTTCACTGTAAAAATATTAATGTATTTGATTATGGGGTGCTGCCCCAGATCCTGCTGGAGATACTACATAATATAGAGTATTTATTCCATGTTATCTTTCCAAAATAGAAAAGTTCTAAATTCTGAAATACGTTTCACTCCCAAGGTTTTTGTTATGGAATTGTGGCTGTATACTAGATAGACAAGTGTTTTTACAAAGTGTGTTTGACAGTGAAAAGTACCTATTCAAACCATGTCATTTCTATAAAACAGGGAAGAGAAAAAGAGCTAGGAGACAGAGATGTGGTGCGGAAGTAAATGGATGAATAGAGGCAGACAAAAACTGATGACACGGAAAAGTAGGAAGGGAGAAAACAGGGATGGAAAAAGGGATAAAGCAGAGAAAAAGGACATCAGTATTTCTCAAACTGCAGGTCAATATCTATTATGGACTGTAATATAAATTTACTTGGTCACTACTAACATTAAAAAATAATATGCAATAAATTTATTAATGTGGCTATGTTTTTCAACATAGCCATTAGAAAGATGCCTTAATTAGAGGAGCAGCACTAGGAGAACCTTGCATAGAAAATCAAGAGACATATTTGGAAAGAAGTATTTAAATTACAGTGTCAATATGAACTTGCTACAAGCCATGAGAGCTGACATACAATTATTATGCCAGTTCTGTTCCTTAAATTAGTTGAACTTTCAATGCACGTTCATCTCTATAAATGTCTAGACATTTTCCATTGCTTTCAGTATACTTACTCACTAAGCTGAGGAAAATTTTTATATACCAAAAACATAACAAAAGCGGCAGATAAGAAAATGGACACCAATATAAGAAGCGACATTCTTGCTGACCCAGCTTCTGCACAGGCTTTCTCTGGAAAAAAAAAAAAAATTATAATTAAGATAAATATAGAGGAAGACAGTATTCCAAGCCAGTAAATGATTTCCTGAAAGGTTTTCCTCCCAAGAAACTGTTCACACTTTTGCCCAAAACACTGTAACATTAAAATTTAAATACTACCATATTTGATGTTTATTAACTGGCCATAGTTCTTTGCAGGGATATATGCATTTTAGAAGCACAGAAAAACAGAACACCAGAATTTGTAGCACTGATTTGTTGATAAGCCAAAGGGGAAAAAAGGGCATTGCTCTAAATGCTATCACTGACTTTCAGTTTTATGTATCTATATTGGGAGATAACAGCATAGGCAGAATGGCCTCTTAAGAAAAATGAGGTAATCTGGCAATTACTTCAAACTGTCATGAGAAAGAACCCACAGATTCACTAATGCAACTGATGAATGTTACACTTTCTCTTTACACCAAGGGCTTCAGAATATAGTTGAACCTCAAATGTCTTGGGTGGCTCTGTCTGTGACTCCAAGAATGGGAGAATATGTTTGTATTCTCCAACAAGGTAATCTTAGTGTTATCTTAAAAATCATATGCAAGTGGGCAGAGCCAAGATGGTGGAGTACACTGAGTTTGCATCTCCTCACAACTAGGGCACCTACCAGGTGATGGTGGGGCACTTTGGACACCTAAGGGAACAGGAGGAACCCACGAGCGACTGGGTAGGGCGTGGTGGGGAGCGAAGGGGGAGGAGAAGTGGAGGCAGGAGGGACTGGCACCCCTGAGGGGTGCCTGGAGGAGAGGAAGGGCTCCCACACCCACAGGGGCCCACTTACAGGGAGGGGATCAATGGGGATGGGGAGAGACGGTCAGGGGATCAGAGGATTGGAAGGGAACGTGGCCAGCGTTTCCCCCACCCACTCAGGCCCCAGGGAGCCTGCTGAGGTCCCAGGGATGATCCTCCACCCTCCAAGGCCCCCTCCATCTGCGTGGGTCCTGGGGCTGTGAGAGGGAGGGGGAGAGGAAAAGTAGAGGCGAGATGGGACCAGTGCCCTGAGGGGTGGCTAGGGGAGGGGAGGGGTTCCCACGCTCGGGAGGTGGGCACTGAGGAGGGGCACACCGAGGGCACACTGTTATCCCCTACTCACAGGAAGGGGATCAGTGGGGACAGGGAGGGAACCTCTGAGGATCAGAGGGAACTTGGCCAGTACTGCCCCTGCCCACTTGGGTCCCAGCAAGCCTGCTGGGGCCCCAGGCCTGAGCCTCCACTGTGAGGCCCCCTCCAGCTGTGCTGAGCCTAAGCCCCGCCCCCCACCCCTTTTCCAGTCCTGAGCCTAGGCCCTGCCCCTGCCTAAGTCTGCCCCTCCCCCACAGCCAAGGCCTTTTCCTGCTTTTATTCTTTTTCTTTTTGCTATTATGGTTCTGTTTTACTGTGTTGCTATTTCATTTTTACTTGTATTTTATCTAGTATATTTCTTATCTTTCTAACTTTATTTATTTTTTATTCTTTGTTATTGTTCTGCTCCTTTTTTTTTTTTTTTTTTTGC
>NW_006787052.1:0-216 GCF_000442215.2 Lipotes vexillifer
AAACCATTAGCCAGACTCATCAAGAAAAAAGGGAGAAGACTCAAATCAATAGAATTAGAAACGCAAAAGGAGAAGTAACAACTGACATTGCAGAAATAAAAATGATCATGAGGGATTACTACAAGCAACGCTATGCCAATAAAATGGACAACTTGGAAGAAATGGAGAAATTCTTAGAAGTGCACAACTTGCCAAGACTGAATCAGTAAGAAATAG
>NW_006787053.1:0-359 GCF_000442215.2 Lipotes vexillifer
CCTCCATACTGTTCTCCATAGTAGCTGTATCAATTTACATTCCCACCAACAGAACAAGAGTGTTCCCTTTTCTCCACACCCTCTCCAGCATTTATTGTTTGTAGATTTTTCTCTGATGGCCATTCTGACTGGTGTGACATCATATCTCATTGTAGTTTTGATTTTCATTTCTCTAATGATTAATGATGTTGCGCATTCTTCCATGTGTTTGTTGGCAATCTTTATATTTTCTTTGGAGAAATGTCTATTTAGGATTTCTGGCCATTTTTGGATTCAGTTGTTTGTTTTTTGGATATTGAGCTGCTTGTAAATTTTGGAGATTAATCCTTTGTCAGTTGCTTCATTTGCAAGTATTTTCT
>NW_006787054.1:0-297 GCF_000442215.2 Lipotes vexillifer
TGCAGAGGCCTGTGGCAAACCCTTTATCCAGACGCGTGATGCTAAGTTTCGCTACTGGTTCCCAGCAAGGAAAAAAAACCCCGCTTTGCAGTGTGGGCCAATTTCTCTGGCGTAAATACTGCCACCATGACTGATTTCAATCTACTAACATGGAGCCACTGGACATGGAGTCAAGAAGCGATGTGCATAATCGGCTCTTGTGAGCTGGTAGGAATTGGCTCCAGCACACCCCTGCCTTTACCCTAAACAGCCAAAGACAGTCCAGTCAGAGGGAGAATCGAAATCAAGTTCAGGCAG
>NW_006787055.1:0-2557 GCF_000442215.2 Lipotes vexillifer
AAAAAATAAAAAAAAAAAAAAAAAACAACGAAAACTAACCTGTTATATGAGCCAGGTATTGCCCTTCTGGCTCTTTGCTGGAAGAAAAGGAAAACACTAATTTGAGAAGATACAGGCACTTGAATATTCATCGTAGCATTATTTCCAGTGGCCAAGACATGGAAGCAACCTAAGTGTCCATCAGCAGGTGAATGCTTAGAGGAGATACAGCATGTGTGACACACACACACACACACACACACACACACACACACACACACAGGAATATTACTCAGCCGTAAAGAAATCCAGCCATTCGCAACAACATGGATGGATCTAGAGGATATTACGCTAAGTGAAATAAGTTAGATATAGAAAGACAAATACTGCGTTATCTACTTATATGTGGAATCTAAGGAAAAAAAACAAGAGAATGAAGACAGATTCACAGATATGAAGGACAAATGTGTGGTTGTTGCCGGAAGGAAGGGTGGTGGGGCGGTGGGTAAAATAGGTGAAGGGGATTAAGACGTACAAACCTCTGGGTATTTAAATAAGTCATGGGGATGTAATATCCAACGTTAGGAACATGTTAAAAAATATTGCAGTAACTGAGGACAGATGGCTACACATACGTTATCATTGCATAAAGTAAATGTTACCTCGTGTGTAGTACAGCCAAAACGAACAATGTTATAATCAATTATATTTCAATAGAAAGAGACTCTACCGTAGAGAGAAACCGTATAAAACTAATGTACGTGATCTTTAATATTTACTCAATTGAATTTTTGTTACAAACACTAAACCTGCAGACATCAATAGGATAGGGACTGTTACAAAAACTCTATACACACATGCTTGACAACATACATGAAATGGTAAAAGCGGAACTGACCACAAATCACCCGTGTGAAACAGATCATTTGAATAAATACTTTGAATTACAGAGTGAATGTGTATTTTTGTCTGTATAGGAATTACTGCGATGTGAAATACAAAACTCTCCTTGGTTAGAATGAGCAATTTCATTCGCACACCTTACAGAACAGCATTTCTGTTTCTATTCACTATTGTGCTCAGTTGCAGAGACTCATAAGGACAAGACCTGGGGTTTGAGGCTTGGAGGACTATGGCATGTGTTACTTTAGTTCACTAACCATTGCTTTAAAAAGCAATGTTTAAAAATTTTTTTTATATAAATTGCATTGTTCTTTATTTTTTGCTTAGGCATTTTATTTATTTGCCTTTTTAAAACCATCTTTCCCTCATCCCAGTTTTATAATTGTCATATATTAACTTTAAACTGTGCAGCAGAATGGTCTTAACATATGTTGTGAAATGATTGCCGAAACAAGTTTACTTAGCATCCATCATCTCATATCGGTACTATGAAAAGAGAAAAGAGACAAAAGTTTTTTTCCTTTTTTTTTCCTTTTAATGAGAACTGTATTGTTTAAAATACTTTATTCCACACTTGTAATGAATTACATTCAAATACCTTTGAGAAAAACTTGTTTACATCATAATATACCTAAATCAGTAATGAATGTCTAAATGTAATATAATTTCAGATTATACATTCATTTTGAGGGTAGACAGTTTTATTTTTTAAATTGTAATGTATCTTAGCTCTTTTCTCTGTTCTTTATCTCAGAAAGTTTTGTCAAATGTGGATAATAAAGCCTGTGAAACATGAAGTCATTGGGATTTATTTTTACCTAAAGTATTATGAAGTTTGCAGTATTTCTGCAAGGGCATTTTGTAGGGAAGTATATTCTCTTTAATATGAACTCTATAGAAAGTAAAACTAGATTATCAACTATCAAATAATTTCATTTCTATAGGAATTTTTATGGCAGTATCTGTCACTTAACATCTACTAGGTATGTTTTCTCACATCCTTACATGTGAAAGATTTCATGTGCAGGAAATGGTAATCATTTGAAATGTATTGTTTGGATAGGGTAAGTAGCGTATTTAAATATTTTCACATAAAAATGAGCAGAATGTCTTGGAATGGCACACATAAACAGAAGAAGATATGTCATCACATAAAAGATCTAGTGAATAGGATAGACTTTAGGATCTTTATAAGGTAAATTACTTTGTATTATGTAATACTGCTAACTAGTCATCTTGGCAAGAAAGACATTTCAGCATGGAGTTGATAGTGGAATTTTTCAGCAAACACAGAACACTATAGGAGAAACTAATTATAGGCAGAAGTCATGAATCCATTTTGTTCCTGGTGAGTTTTGTTTTAATAACCATTTCAAGGCAGCAAAATGGACATATTCACAAGAAAAGGACATTTCCTCAATCACAATAGATTTTGAAACGTCTCTGGTAATATTAAGAAACAGATGCAAATTATTAATGGTCAAACATGTGGAAACACAACGATCTTGTTTGACCTGTGTATATATATTAAACCCTGCGCTAGAAAACTAAAGAGTATACTTTTTTTTTTTTTGCGGTACGCGGACCTCTCACTGTTGTGGCCTCTCCCGTGGTGGAGCACAGGATCCGGACGCGCAGGCTCAGCGGCCATGGCTCACGGGCCCAGCCGCTCCGC
>NW_006787056.1:0-209 GCF_000442215.2 Lipotes vexillifer
ATCTGTCCATTGGTGAAAGTGGGGTGTTAAAGTCCCATACTATGATTGTGTTACTGTCGATTTAGTCTTTTATGGCTGTTAGTATTTGCCTTATGTATTGAGGTGCTCCAGTGTTGGGTGAATAAATATATACAGTTGTTATATCTTATTCTTAGATTGATCCCTTGATCATTATGTAGTGTCCTTCTTTGTCTCTTCTAATAGTCTTT
>NW_006787057.1:0-313 GCF_000442215.2 Lipotes vexillifer
TCTTTCTAACATATCTGTTAGTTTCCTAGTCTAATTTTATTTTTTACTTTGTTATTGTTTTCTTTTTTTTTTCTTTTTGCCACCCCATGCAGCTTGCAGGATCCTGGTTCATGAGCTTGGGGTTGAGCAGAAGCTCCTGTGGTGGGAGCTTCAAGTCTGAACCACTGGACTAACAGAGGACCTCAGACTCCAGGGAATATTCATCAGAGTGAGGTCTCACAGAGGTCCTCATCTCAGCACCAAGACCCAACTCCACCCAATAGCCTACAAACTCCAGTGTTGGAAGCCTCAGGCCAAACAACCAGTAAAACAG
>NW_006787058.1:0-1284 GCF_000442215.2 Lipotes vexillifer
TTTGTGAAATACATTGGCCCTGAGCCCCTTTCCTCGCCTCGCTTTCTTGTGAGCTGGCCGCCAGCCCGCAAGATTGCTTCAGGCCCTAGTCTGGTTCAGGAACGGCATGCTGAGGCTTTGGTTCATTCTTCTTGCTGGTGGGAAATTAGAGTTCAATGTGCTCGTCCAAATACCTACAGCTAGTCTCTCGTAGGTTCTCCCCATTCCTGTCCATCTTACGCGGAAATCGCAAAGTGTGCCAAACAGGGCGTTGAAGGAACTGACTCCGCAAGTGTGAGGAGTGTCAGGAAAGCGTCTTGAACGGCCAACACGTGTTCCAGGGCACGTAAACTGAGATGCATTTTAGGAACGTTGCCCGATCACACGGTGGACCATACTCTGGGTTTCCCATGAATGTTTTAGCGGAAGGAAGAATCCATTCAACCTGGGGAGCTGGGCCCCATGGAATGGATACCATGCAGGATGACTTCAAAGGGTTTGCCTTTGCTTACCAAACCTCACCAATCCTATCAGCCCCTAGAGTCCAGCCTTATGTCTCACACGGCTGTGGGTGTAGATGTGGTAAATCCAGGTTTCATCCCGAGCCCTGAATGAATGAAGTAAGAATGTCTCTCTATTTCACTGTCATTGTGATTTGGTTTTGAAATTTATTTTTTTAATGGGATTTGGCTGATTTTCACTGCTTCGCTTATGTCGCTCTACACACGCTTGATTCTCTTACGGAGACATATATATACATAGGTTTTTAGATTCCTACTAGTCAGGTGTATTCCTATGAGTTGAATATGGGGTGTTGAGTCCATTTCGTGGAGCAAGGAGTAGTTCTTGTCTATTATGTATTTGGCTTCTGGAACGATATCTATGCTGATTTCAATCTCTGGTTTTATGCAGCACCCCCACTCAGCTTTCCCCTTACGCAAGCAGACGTTTGTTTTCTAAATGAGAGACACTCTTCTGTTTTGTAATTCCTTCCATGTGTAGAAAAGTTTACAATCCGTGTATTAGTGATACCGTATGATGTTTCTTTTTCCGTGTGACTTAGTTCACTTGGAATCATCGTACCTAAGTCCACTCACTAAGATGCTACGGGCCTGATGACATTGATTTCATTGCTGACTGATATTCCATGGCACGTAAGTGCCACAACTTGGCGATCCATTTTTTCCTTTCGTGGGTATTTAACTGGTAGCGTGGACGAGGTTCCTGTAAAGAGGGCAGCCCCAAACTTTGGGGTGGCTCTGTCTTTTTGATTTCTGTTTCCCTAAGCCTAGTGCCCGAGGCTAT
>NW_006787058.1:1421-1498 GCF_000442215.2 Lipotes vexillifer
CGGCCTTTTTGACTGGGGGGAAGTGAGAGTTCATTGTAGCACAGATTTCCGTTGCAAGCTTGCTTGGTTGGCCAAAA
>NW_006787059.1:0-1390 GCF_000442215.2 Lipotes vexillifer
GTTTAGGCTTTTCGTTTGACTTTTGAACTATTTTAAATCTGAGGATTAAATATGGAAGTTTTTTATGATTTTCTCATTATTTTTATGCTTGGAAAGACCTTGCCTGCCCCAAGATAGGTTAACTTCCACCTAGATTTTAAGAACACTTACTCTCCTTAGATTTAATGTTTTCTAAAAATTGTATTCTTTAATTTACATGTAATTTATCAGGGCATGGGCTATCAGGGGATAATCCAACTTGAGATTTGGCTAAAATAGCTGGTTATCTCAGTGCTTTCTGTAAGCAGGGACATTTTCGAGTTTCTCTGTGAGGAGTATTTCTGCCCCACCCTTCTAAGTGCTGCTTCCCATTGTATCCACTTGGGCACCGCACCAGTGAGATAAGAGGTTGGACCAGGATGTCAGTTAATTGCAGGGGATGGAGGATAACTTGTCTCAGAGACTGTCACTTTTCCCCATCCAGCCAAAATATAAGCCTACTAAATTATAAGTGACAGAATGTAAAAAGCAAATTTTTAGGGATCATATATTGACTGTGCCCTTAAAAGATACCTTGGCAATGGCTCTGTCTCACAGTTCCCAGGGAGACATGATTTTTTCTTTGCTGATTCCCATCATTTTTGCTTTTGCTGAACACTGAAGTAAAATCAGCTGCTATTTCCCTTCTGCCAGTGCTTGTTATAGGCCATGGCAAAACAAAACAAAACAAAAACAGTGACCAGGAAGAGATAGAATTTTAAAAGGCAGAGTTATTTGGAGTCAGCTTTTTAGAAAGTATTTTTTTGTTGGAGGAAAAATGGGACAGCTATCCTGCTGGTCCTGGATGCTTTGCAATACAGGTTATCTTTTGAATATAATAGCTTTGTCCTTGGTTTCCCATAGAGCCTATGAATAAAATCAGATGGTAGATTGTTGTGAATTATTCATCATTTGGTAATACAAGGCTGTAATTCCTCCCTCTGACAATTGCTGCCTGTGTCAGTTCCATTGTTTGTGTTATTTCACTTAATACACCCTCCAGAATTATTTCCCCCAAAGTAAACCGTTGGTTGTAACATTCCACTCCTTAGAAGGCGGCAGTTTTGTCTCCTGCCTCTTTTAACATATTTTGTCTCTTAGATCTGAATTCTGAATAGAAATCAGAACTTTTAAAAAGAATCACTCCTTTATGAAGCATGTCAGCAGCAAATGCTTACCTCCCTTAACGAACCTTGAGACATGCATGGTCTTGTTTGATTTGCATGTATGATTTATAAATGTTACATTCATAACAGTTTTTCTCTCTTATTTTCAATAACAGAAAAATAGCAAAATGACTGCAGCTCAGAAGGCTTTGGCTAAAGTTGACAAGAGTGGAATGAAAAGTATTGATTCCTTTTTTGGTGCAAAA
>NW_006787061.1:0-317 GCF_000442215.2 Lipotes vexillifer
CCAAACCACCTCCTGAAATCGGTTTCCTGCAATTTTGCCTCATTTTCAAGTTCTCTTCACAGAGTTTCATCCATATATTTTTGGATGAAAGCTGTCATTTATAACTCTGCAGGTTTGTGAATTACAGTGGCCCTGAGCTCCTTTTCTCCCCTCGCTTTCTTGTGAGCTGGCCGCAATACGACCGGATTGCTTCAGATCCTAGTCTGCTTCTGGCACGCCATGCTGAAGCTTTGGTTAATTCTTCTTGCTGGTGGAAATTATAGTTAAATGTGCCCGTCCAAACACCTACAGCTAGTCTCTCATTTTTTCTCCACATT
>NW_006787063.1:0-3043 GCF_000442215.2 Lipotes vexillifer
CCCTCACTCCCCGCAACCCTCACTCCCCCCCCAACCCCGCAAACACACGTGGTCACTCGCTCCTGGCCACTCTCTCTCACACCTTCTTGGTGACACCCTCACACCCTCCCAGTCCCTCTGCCCCCCACCTCCGGGCTGGGTCCTGAGAGTAGTATGTGGGTGTATCCTGCTCAGGCCTGGCGCTCAGATAGTTAAGGGGCTCCACTTGGGCGGGGACCCTGGGCCGCCTCTTGGGCAGGCTAAGTCCTCCCCTCCCCCGCTGCCTGCGAGGTCACAGGACTCAGGCAGGACTCAGTGGTGGCAGTGAGCGTCAGGCCTACCCAGGCCTCGCAGAGCTGGTGTGAGTTTGGGGGGTTCTCAAGTAGTGGGCTGGGGTCCCTGCACCCTCCAGAGCTTGGCTGGGAGCTAAATGGATTTCCCATGGGGCCAGGGGACTTCCTCCTGAGGGTCCTGATGCTCCAAAGCTGCTGACTTGAGCAGGGAGTTGGGAGGGGGCTTGGGGAGTATGTCTGGGCGCCGAGCCCACTGCCCTTAGACGGAGGCCCCTGCGGAGGGCTGGTGGTTGCCCCACACTGGTGCCTGTGGTCTGGCCCAGGTTACCTTGATTGAGTATCTGCGGGCTCCAAGAGAGGATGCAGGGTATGGGAGTGGGCTCCCTGTCTAGGGGGGGCTCTCACAGGAGTATAGCAGGGCTCTCAGAGCCCAGAGGTCTCACGTCCATCTCCCCAGGTTCAGAGACAACGCATGCTGCCATGAGGCGCAGCAGAACAGCGCTCTCCTTCCCGCTAAACGAGGTGAGCAGTGGGTAGAGGGCTGTGACTGAAGTGGGGTGCCCTTGTCCAGGCCATAGGGGAGGGGGGGGTCCCAGTACTTGGAAACACCCAGAACTGCCTGGAAATCCACTTACAGATGGGGGAACTGAGGCCCATAAAGGCCACTAAGACTCGATCCAAGTATCCAGCCCCGGGCTGCAGCCATTGCTTTTGGGAGCAGGGGACCGGGGTGGGGGGCATGGGGGAGGGAGGGCACTAGGGACCCTTTGGGTCTGTATGCAAGGGTTTTGATTGCCCAAGGAAAGGGGGCCTGGATGCCCTCAGTCCAGGGTGGGGAGGGTGTGAGGCCAGACATTCGGGGCAGGGAAACTGAGGCAGGAGAAAATGACAGTAGTGAGTGGGGAACTGGGCAGGAGCTCGATCTGAATCCCAGGCTGATGCCTGAGTGGCTGGTAACTTCTCTGGGACTCTATATGCTTGTGTAAAAAAAGGGGGAGCTAAAATTTTGTGGCTGGAGAGAAGTCAGGATGAGGTGGGCCCCGGCAACAGGCAAGGTCCCACATGCTTTAACTCATTTAGCCACGCCCCAGCTGTCTGTGGGAGGAGGAGAAAGATAAGGGTAGTCCCAGTTTACAGATGAGGAAACTGAGGCCCAGAGAGGCTACCTCTCCCTTAAGGTGAATGGTTGAGCAAGATTTGAACCTGAGTCTTTGGGACCCTTGTCTGTGCTCTGAACCCCTGCCATTGAGCTGAGCCCCCAACTGCTCCAACCGCCCAGGACAATCCCTGGCCCTCCTCTTTAATGTGGTGTGTGATCAGGCAGCTGGCTCCCTCTCCAAGTCGCACCTTCCTCCTCTGCAAAGTGCGGACCACATTATGCTCCTCCAAACACTCGGTTTACAGCATTAGTCATTCCACTTGCACGCGGAGTGCCTACTGTGCTGGGCCTGGGAACATGGAGGCTCACAGGCTGGGCAGACAGAAATTAAACCAAGAAAAAGGATAACCTCTGGAGGTGGGTGAATGTGAGTGAGGCTGCCTAGGCTGGGCAGGGAGGGCTTCTCTGAGGAGGTGACTTCTGAGCTGAAGAATGGATGAAAACAAGCAGCCAGCCATGGGGAGATCTGGGGGAAGGGAATTTCCTACAGAAGGCACAGCCTGTGCAAAGGCCCTGAGGCAGGTTTAAGGAGCAGCTACAACAACGTTGGTGAGGCTGAGGCAGGTTGAGTGAGGGGAGAAGAGGAAGGTGAGAGGTGATGGAGGGCAAGGACTAGGGCATGTGGGGTCTTGGGGGCTGCGGAGAGGGGTGTGGATTGTGATCTAGGGGTGCTGGAGGCCACGGGAGCGTTAGGATCAGTCAAGGGACAGATTTAGGGTTTGTCTTAGAGGCAGGACTTGGGGTCGCAGCCAGAGCTAGCTCATATCCGGATCTCAGAGACAGGAGAGATGGACAAATCAAAAGACAGCTTCTCAGCCTCCCCGCAATCCCTTCCCCACCCATCCTGCCAGGCCTTCTGTCCCCACTCCAGACTCTCAAGGAGGAAAGCAATTAGTCTGGGGTGGCAGGTTGATTAACGCTGCAGCTGAGAGGTCCGGAGGACCCTCCCCTCCCCACCTGCAGCTCTGAGAGCCCCCATCCTTACCTTACACTACCCCGGAGGGGGGGAGCAGCTGGGAGTCGGGGCTTGCTGAAGAGTCCACCACCCAAGCCCCTGCAGATGCTGTCTACTGCTCCCCCCAGAGCCTGTCTTGTCTGTTTCACCCCAAAACCAGCCAGGCCCCCCACAAGCCCAGACCCAAACATCAAGTTGCCTCCTCTGACTCCCCCTCGGGGCCATGCGGAACCTGAATTCACCAGATCGTGGTGCTTCCTCCCAAATCTTCCCTATCTAGGTCATGGTGGCCCCACCCATCTAGAGAACTGTGTGACAAGTCACCCATCATAATCATGAGTTACCCTTGAATCTCCTTGAACACCCTACGGCCATGGCCCATCTCTCAGCCACCAAAACATGTCCCGCATCCACTCATGGGCCCCACCTTGGCCCATGTCCCACCCAGATGCTGCCCCAGCCTCTATCCTCCCCCAGTGGTCCCTGATGCGGACACAGGAGGCTTCTTAAAATCATAAAGCAAGTGGAATCTCTTTTTTTTAATTTAATTTTATTATTATTATTTTTTGCGGTACACGGGCCTCTCACCGCTCAGGCCTCTCCCGTTGCGGAGCACAGGCTCCGGATGCGCAGGCTCAGCGGTCATGGCTCACAGGC
>NW_006787064.1:0-231 GCF_000442215.2 Lipotes vexillifer
GTATCTTTGTCTGGTTTTGGTATCAGGGTGATGGTGGCCTCATAGAATGAGTTTGGCAGTGTTTCTTCCTCCACAATTTTTTGGAAGAGTTTGAGAAGGATGGGTGTTAGCTCTATTCTAAATGTTTGATAGAATTCACCTGTGAAGCCACTTTGTTCCAGACTTTTCTTTGTTGGAAGATTTTTAATCACAGTTTCAATTTCATTGCTTGTAATTGGTCTGTTCATATTT
>NW_006787065.1:0-1058 GCF_000442215.2 Lipotes vexillifer
GCACAAACCCATGTCCCCTGCATCGGCAGGCGGACTCTCAACCACTGCGCCACCAGGGAAGACTGAGATATGTCTCTTAATCAAAGTTTATTTAAAGATTCATCAAGACCTCTATGTCAAACATTAAGACAAACAATGGACCCAGTGTGGAGGCAAGGATCAGATTATGGTCGACACCGCTCCTCTAATCAAATCTGTTGTTCCGGATAGCAACAAGTTAGCATACTTTAAGAGATAAGAGGCACAGAGACAATAAGGAAGTAAAGAGTAAAGCAGACCTAAGAATTATGTCCAGAAAATTACTTAGGTTGTAGATACTGGCATGTGAAAGTGATTGGAAGCAAACTAGATAGATGTCTACTTTCATATTTCATCAATTCCTCTTTTTACTTTCAGTTTTATTGAGATACAATAGTTCCTTGGCATCCATAGGGACTGGTTGCAGAACCCCTGTGAATAGCAAGTTCTGTGGATGCTCAAGTCTCTTCTATAAAACAGTGTAGTATTTGCATATAACCTACACATATCCCACATACTTTAAATCATCTCTAGATTACTTATAATACCAAATACAATGTAAATGCTATGTAAATAAGTGTAAATTCTATGTAAATAGTTGCCTACACGTGGCAAATGCAAGTTTTGCTTTTTGGAAATTTCTGGAATTTTTTATTTTTTCTTTTTTTTCTGGCCACACGGTGCGGCTTGTGGGATCTCAGTTCCCTGACCAGGGATTGAACCAGGGCCACAGGAGTGAAATGCTGAATCCTAAGCACTAAACCACCTGGGAACTCCCCCGAATATTTTTGATCCTCAGGTGGTTGAATCCATGGATGTGGAACCCTTGGATACAGAGAGCTAACTGTGTACAGACATACCTCACTTTAATGAGCTTCATCTTACTGTGCTTTGCAGATAATGCATTTTTTACAAATTGAAGTTTTGTGGCAACCCTGCCTGTATCAAGCAAATCTATCGGCACCATTTTCCAACAACATTTGCTCACTTTGTGTCTCTGTGTCACATTTTGGTAATTCTCACAATATTTCAAACTTTTT
>NW_006787066.1:0-3202 GCF_000442215.2 Lipotes vexillifer
GCTCAAACCCGTGTCCCCTGCATTGGCAGGCAGATTCTTAACCACTGAGCCACCAGGGAAGTCTGCAAAGGGAAGTTTTAATGCTAACCTGGAAGAGAAAGGGTACAGAAAAATTTCTAAGTTTGTATAATCTAATGTCATGTAGGAAAATATAAAGATAATAGTTACTAAATCATAAACTCTCTTAAGATTGAGTGGACAGAAAAATGAAAGGCAGACTCAATACAGTAAAATATAATTCGAACTATATTAATAAAGTTGTTTCTATGTTACTTTAATTATGATCCAGAAACAAAAAGGGAATTAAGGGTTGTAGGACTATTCTTTAATGATATTAATTTAATCTGACTCAATTAAATCAGATTGAACAGCTCTTCTCAGTATAAGCATCAAAATGTTGTTTTTGATCATTTTAGGAATGGGAACAGAAAGTAATATCTGACCCTTTGGCAATGGCATTTATCAAAATGACATTTGATGTGTATGTAATGGTAGGGTCCTGAGCTACCTAAAGTTTTTAAACTCATTTCAGTAACCTGAGAAAACCTTGATTAGTGGGCACTAATTATAGAATCAACATGTTAGAGACATTATATTCATGGGTTGGTTGGTGTCACTCATAGTTGATCTGAGATTATCATCTAAAGTGCTTTTGATTTTGGATTCATTTGCCAAGTTACATCATTTCTAAAGCATCTCAAATCAGGCAGGACAGGGTAGAACCACATGCTGCTGCCCTAGAGTGTAGATGGGTCTGAACGGGCCTTGATTTAGTCATGCTCTAATCATGAATGATCAGCTGTTCTATGATACTAACAAGAATGATCCCCTGCTTGTGTGACATGCCCTTAAACAACAGGTCCTCATGGTTAGAGGTGGGTGGCAGGAGGGCTGCTTTGGGAATGAAGTTACAGGGACCTGACAGACGGAGGGCAGAGTGGGATTCTGGGCCAAAGTGAAATCACTTCTAAGGTGAGCAGGAGACACAACAGCCCAGCAAGGACATTTGGAGGAAGCATCTCCGTGTAGACGAACCTCTCACAGGCTAATGACTATGCTAATCCACAGCAAAATAATTTGTCCATTCCTTAGATGATACATACATTGCCTCCTCAATGCGCCTCTTGTAGGTAATGTGAGCTGTTTGCTTGAATTTCAGGAAACAATAGTCAAGTTGACTGTTCCTTCCAGTTCTGCCACTGAATTTTAAGTTGCCAGGCGACTGTGTAGGTATGAATGGATGACTACTCAAAAACCGCTCCACTGTCCCACAGTATGGCTTTGCTCAGAATGGCAAGGAGGGAGAAAGACTGGAAGAGAAAAATGGTTGCAGTATCTTCTTGTATTTCTATAGGGCTTTATGGGTGCTCAGAACATGATCCAGCGTGGTGAGTTATTTCTGCAGAGGCAGCTAGGAAGGAGTATTATCTTCATTCTCTAGGTAAGGGAATTGAAGGAAGAGAATTTAGAGTAGGTTGATTGCAATGCAGCATGAAAATGTATATCTCCTACTCTTTATTCTAGTATTCTCTCCACCCTGGTTAAAATAACATCATCATCATTAATCATAACAACTAACCCTTAGAGTACTTATCATTCTTTACATGTATTATCTCATTTAATCATCCCAACAACTCTGTGCAATAAGTACTATAATTAGCTCTACTGCACAGATAAGGGTAACAAGTATTGAGTCATCCCAGCTTCCTGTTTCTTAAATATCATCCTGGGATTGCTAAGTGTTTGGAGAGGTAAAGAGCTTTTTTATAACTCCTCAGCAATTCCTCATTAAGTTGCATAAAAATGGTTAGCCTCATTTTCTCATTAAGTTTTAATTTTTTCCTTCTTATCTTCCCTTCCTTGTGGTGGAAACTTACGCACAGAAACAAAAGGAGTCTTAGGTCTTCGTTGTATCTCTGCCTTTTAGGAGCCAGTTGAACTTGAGTAACTCATTTAACTTCAGTTTCCTCTGACATTTATAGAATGGGAATAATATCCCTCTGTTTATTTCATTGGAGTGTTGTGAGGGTCAGATGAGACATTCTAAATGAAAATGTTTATAAAATGATAAGCACTATGGAAACATTGTTATAAATATTGTTTCTACTTATAGGTGGTCTTTTTTTCTTTGCCTCATTTTTTCCCTTATTTTTCTGAAGAAAGTCATTGCATTCTTCTATATGTTCATATCCAAATGTCTTCCTAATGGTGCAATTGACTACAGCACAAAAGATAATAGCAAGATTTCTGAAGAAATTCACTTAGAACTGTTTTGTTCCTCCAGGTTCAAGCTATTCCAACAATGATAAGGTGCGTTTAATATTTGGAACCTCCAGATTACCTCACAGTGCTTTATGTTTTCAAAGGACACATAGGTGTCTTTAAATATATCGAGTACAGAGTTACTAGATGATTTCCCAAAGCCTAAAATTATTCATGCATCTCCCTAAGCGCTTAACATCACTAGGATCAACATAATGTCTTGGGTATTAAAGCCCTAAAGTTCACTTACTTGAGAAAATTTGTTCTTTACAATTTTAGCTCCATATAAAAGTAACTCAGGTTTTAAGAAGAGGTTGAATCATACTAGCCAATGAGAGTAGAAAAGAAAGAAATTTCAAAGTATAAATGTAAAAAGCAGATATTCAGAAAGAAAATAATATGAGAAAATATTGTAAGAAAAAAGTAGGCATGAGTAAAAACACAGCATTGTAAGACCATTGTGTATGCGCTGGGGGTGGGGCTGAGCAACAAGAAAGAGAGAGAGAGAGAGAGGGAGAGAGAGAGAGAACAAAAGCAAGTTTTCTCCTAAGTTCCCATGTGAAGCTGGGTGCTGCCTAAACTCAGTCACGTGAGAAGTCCAGCACGATTAGAACTATTAAATCCAACTCTTCCCTGTACCATGTTCAAAGAAGTGTAGAAACATCTCAGCGTCGGTGAGTAGGAAGGCCATTGGCTCCCAGTGAGAGTTCCAAAAAGGTAGAGAATAGGTTTCACTATACCCACAGTTCAGGAGCAAAAGTTGGTTGTGTCCCTCAACCTTAAAGGTGAAGCCCAGCAATGCAAAAGTGGTATACTAAGTGTCTATATAAGTTAAGTATGACACTACAGCCATGTACAGAGGCGTAAAACAAAACAACTAAAAAATATACCAAACTTTTACACATGGACACACACACACACACACACACACACACACACA
>NW_006787067.1:0-609 GCF_000442215.2 Lipotes vexillifer
GTGACCCCTTCCCTTCCCTTCGCTTTCTTTCCCCTTCTCTTCCCTTCCCTCCCCTTCCGTTCCGTTCCCTTCCATCCCCGTCTGTTCCCTTCCAATCCCTCCCCTCTCCTCCCTTCCCCTCCCATCCCCTCCCCCCGCCTCCCCTTCCGCACTGTGTTCCCCTGCCCTCAGGCTTCCCACAGACAACCCAGGTCTGAGCTGTGTCCATGCCTGTCTGCCCTGCACACCCTGGGCGTTGGGGACACAGGCTGTGGATTTTGGTGGCTCTCAACCCAGATCCTTACTCTGAGAACTTGGGCCGTTAGTGAACCTCTCAGTTTCCTCGTTTGCAAAATGGGGTAGTAGTATCCACCTCTTGGGCGGCTGTGAAAAATGCATCCCGTGACCTTGTGTAGTGGTCGTCAGGGGCCCTGTCACTGGGCGCAGACTGCTCCTATAGTTGCCCTCTCCATTCCCGACACCCTGGCCCCCGTGAACAACTGCCCTCTCAGCATGAGTGTCCAGTCACACCCTGACTGGGGACCACCGTGCGAGGGTGTACATCATGTGCAGCTGTAAGGGGTACTGTTGTTTGTTTGCTGTTGAAGTGGAAGGAAGTTCTCAGGGCTG
>NW_006787068.1:0-376 GCF_000442215.2 Lipotes vexillifer
CAGCTCATCACCCTTTGTTCACATGCCTATCTGCCACCTCAATTCTTAAGCTCTTTGCTACAGTCACTATGACTTATTTACCTTTTCTCTGGCATGAAGATATTTCTGTAATAAGTAACTGAATAAAATTTGTGATTAAAATGGAAACTTATTAGAAACCTCATCAGGGAGAGTGTTCTGTGTTTGTCTATTTGGCATCCATTCACCACAAGGGCAATTATATTAACTATATTTTCTTATTTTCTGTATTCTTGATGCACTGGCATTTGTGACCTCGCTTGTTGGGGAGAGACTGCCTCTTCCAGGGCTATCCAATTTTTTTTTTTTTTTGCGGTATGCGGGCCTCTCACTGTTGTGGCCTCTCCTGTTGCGGAGC
>NW_006787069.1:0-209 GCF_000442215.2 Lipotes vexillifer
GCATACACATGTCCCCATATCCCCTCCCTCTTGAGCCTCCCTCGCATCCTCCCTATCCCACCCCCGTAGGTCATCGGCAAAGCACCGAGCCGATCTCCCTGTGCTATGCTGCTGCTTCTCACTTTGCCCCAGCTTCGCCCTCCCATCCCATGTCCTCAAGTCCATTTTCTGTGTCTACCTCTTTATTCCTGCCCTGCAACTAGGTTCAT
>NW_006787071.1:0-5209 GCF_000442215.2 Lipotes vexillifer
CCATGGCATGTGGGATCTTCCCAGACTGGGGCACGAACCCGCGTCCCCCTCATCGGCAGGCGGACTCCCAACCACTGCGCCACCAGGGAAGCCCTGGCAGGAGGATTCTTAACCACTGCACCACCAGGGAAGTCCCAGAAGTATCCATTTTAAAAGGTATCTTTTAAAATGGGCAGTGGGCAGTGTCCAGGAGCCCAGGACTTATGTAGGTGGCCCTTCATCAAAAATGTCAGGGTCTAAGAAAAGCAGAATGTCTAATTTGACCCGTTTTTGTTCCTGGGCAACTTCAAGGTGGTACAGGTTGGGCAAAGGCCAAGCCATGTGGGCATAAGGAGGATCCTGAAACGAGGTATAGAAATTATCTTTCACCGAGACCTCATGTTCTCATTTTTGAAAGAACTAAGAGAAAGTTTCCATCTCTTGTGTCAACTTCAGTTGATTAGTCGTGCTTTGGGGAGTTCTGTCGTAAAAAGGATTCCAAGGCTACAACCTGACAGAAGAGTGTAATGATTGATTACCAAATGTCTGCCGTGAGTTTAAGATGGGGTGTTGTGTCTGATGTGCCATGGAGATTTATGCAACAGCATTCAGAAGGGAGATTTTCTATAGCCTTTACCGAAGCCAGGCATGTTCCTTTGCAAGTTAATTGCCAAAACAAACAAATAATCAAGAATCTATTTTTTCCCCTCTTTCAGATTTTTGCTCTTACAGGAACCATCTCATATTAGGTCATGGTGGCACTTAAGATCTTGAAGTAAATAGGAAAACAAACACTGACCCAGTGAAATTGATCGAATGTAACCCTTACAGAAATGCCTGACCTTGCAGGTCAAATGTATAGTATGTGATATTCCTGCCTGCATTCATTTGGCAAATATTTATTGAGCATCTGCTATGTGCCAGGCAGTGTTATAGCTGTTGTTTCTTTAGTGAACAAAACACACAAAAATGCTTTTCCACATGAAGCTTACGTTCTAGTGAGGGATTCTGTTGACCCTTATTTTAGTTATTATAAAAATTTATTTATGATAAAAAAAATTTCAGCCATTGGAAGGCTGCTCTCCAGAACATGTACAGAAAAGGGAGGACTTTCTTACTCTGACCTGCATAGCCTGGCTGGATTATAACTGCACAACCTATCATTGTTCTAGAGCCCAGTCATCCATTTCACTTCTACTCGTTAATGCACTTCCAACTTTCTGCCTTGTGATGTGTCATTGTGACCCACGTAGATAAACTGTAGAGAATCTGCATTTCCAAATGTTTGATCCCTTCTCATTTGGCCATAATTGCATAGATGTAGCCTTTACACTCTGTACCCGCACACCCCCACACACCGGGGCTTCTTTGGCCTAATCTATCTATGATCAGCTCCTAGAGCAAGGTTTCCTTCACTTTGGGAGTAGCTGGAAACTTTGGCCAGTTTCCCAAGTGTGTTTACCCTACTGCCTTGATAATAAGTGAAATCTGTATCATTAGTTTCTGAGCCAGAGGACAATTGGGCTTTGAGCAGTGTAGACCCCTTAAGTTCTTCTGTGTTTGGGGAAGAAAAAGAGCAACAGAGCCTCTGGCTCCTGAAACCCTGAAATGGTGATTCAACCTTGATGTCAGGTCAGATTTCACATTGCCAGTTGCCTCTTCCAATCTCTTCATGCTACTCCAAGGCTCCAGATGTAGCCTCCCAGGAGTGGTATAAACAAAATATCAACATCCTTAATGACCGTGGACAGGGGACAGGGAGGCAAGGGTGACTGTATTAGCCAGGACTCACTGCAAGTGATAGAAACCCAATTCAAATTGACTTAAGGAAAAAAGGAATTTTATGGTTCATATAACTGAAGAATTCTGGTTTTAGGCA
Organism: Lipotes vexillifer; assembly: GCF_000442215.2. Lineage (NCBI taxonomy): Eukaryota > Metazoa > Chordata > Mammalia > Artiodactyla > Lipotidae > Lipotes > Lipotes vexillifer. Next base: position 1,859 of record NW_006787071.1, read on the forward strand.
TGGCTGAATCAGGAATCTGTTTCTCTTCTCTGTGATGGAGTCACTCGTGGGCAGGCTCTCTTCGCTTGGTAGACTTATATCGCATTGTAAAAAGAGCTTCTCTTTAATACAAGTTCTAGCAAAAGTTCCAAGGTTTATGCTCATTGGCTCTGATTGGTCAGGCTAGGATCACATGTCCATCCCTGAACTAATCACTGCAATCAGGAGATAAAATACACTGATTAATTTCCTCAATATGGAACTGCATGCAGCTCATTTCACCCAAACTTCATGGACTGAGTGTAGGGAGGGATAGTTCCACAAAGGGAAACCAGGATGCTCTTAGCAGAGGAAGGGGAAATGTATATACTAGGCAGGTGGAACCACCAAACATCCACCAGAGGCACTCTGCACTGACTATCATCAAGAAAGAGGGAGGCAACAATGTGTCACTTGGTATGAGGGTGGTAGTGACTGTGCATTTACTTCTTGCAAGAGGGTTGGGAGAAAAACCACTCGTGTTAGGTTCCAAAGCAGGGAAGGAGGCGGCGCAGCGGCAGCCACCAGCCCACACGTTCCTAAACATCCACCTGTGTGCCATCTTGGGTTTGTGTGCCCTGGAGTATTTCCCTGGGAATATGAACCCCCAGATACTGGTTGGTACTGTAGCTTATATAAGTTATAACAGATAACTTATCCCAAAATCTGCTTGTCAGGGCTTTAAGGCATCCAGTTCATCTTCATCAGGGGTAGACATCTGTAAGTTTGAGTCATAGCACTTTCTAGTGCAGATAAATGCTCTGAGCAAGGACACGACTAGGAGCCATTACAAAGCAATGTTTTGCACTAACTGCTGCATATAATGTTCACTGTCTCTTTGCTGATATTACCAAATGAAGGCTGTTTCTTACTGATTCGTTTTTATTTTCATTATCACAAGGGGCATCTAATTCACTTATACTGCACGTGTTGCTCTAGAGTCTAGATGGTAGTCCTCAAGGCTGATCCTGAGTACCAGCCTGCTCAGCGTGACCAAGGCTAGAAGGACTGCAGCAGTTCTGCTGTGCTTCCTCAGAGCCCCCAGCAGAGCTCACGTCACCCGTTAAATGCAATCTTCTATTCCCTTTCTGTGCCCCCTACTAAACTGTGAGTTCCTTAGCAACAGGGACTGTCTCTTTAAATCCCCAGCATCTCCCGTACCCAGCATAATATAATCACTCAGTGAATGTTTGTAGGATAAGTGCTATGCTTAGTGATTGTAAAGTAGAGGAATAAGACATACTCTCTAACCTTGAGACGCTTCCCGTCTATTAATTACAAAATAACAATACCAGTCATGACACCAACTAATGTTAATTAAGTGCTGTATGCTAGATACTGAGCCAGATGCTTTCCATGCATTCTCATTTAATGATCTTGACGATCTCCCCCCATATATACTATTACTACCCCATTTTACAGATGAGGAGGCAGAAATTCATGGAGTAAGCTAATGTCGCATCATTTGAAAATGGTGGCATTGGGATTTGAGCCCAGGTCTGCCGGATTATAATGCATGTTCCTAACCACTAAAGAAATACTACTTCAGTCAAGGCAGGATGAAAAAAAGGTGGGGGAAGGTGGAATAAATTAATACCCAAAGAATCGGCAGAGAGTTCCCAGAGCCAATCATGATGACATCAAATCAGATCAAATCTTGTATAAAGGTAATGAATTGGTCCAACTTTCCAACTAATAGGGGAATAAAGCAGACATCTAGAGACATGTTAATGACACTATCTGAAGACCCATGGAAATGTGCACGGGCCACTTGAAACTAGCGAGCACCTACTATTCTCCCTGGGTTTTTCTCTAGGCTGGAAGAAGGTTTCTTCTCTAGTGGAGGAAGTGTCTGCATCTTCACTAAATACGGGGTCAAAAGCTGGATGAGCTCTGCCCCTCACAAGTTTATTTTACATTCTCCCAGAATGTAAAGAGAAATCTCAGAATGACATCATTAAATGGAAATCAGGGATCACACCTGTAAGAACGGTGTGCACTTTGTACCCTACCCCAAGCAGTTCTTTCTCCTGCTCTTTGTCGGCTTCCCCATAGAGATCTGAGCAGGAACCAAAGAAAAGGGCAGCACAGGAGTGACAACCCCAAGGGAGGTCAAGTCAGGAGGAAGGGGGTAGGGTGGCTGGGCAAGCTTCGCTGAGGAGAGAAAAGCAAAGTGAGCCATTCCATGAGGGCTGCAGCCAAGTGGGTGTCAGAGACCCAGGTATCTGGTTGAGCATGAGAAGCTTTCTTGCCAGACCAAGGGCAGGATTTCTGGGAAGAACCTAAGGAAGGAGCCAGCAACTGCTTAGAGCTAGAACTGTCCATCATGAGTAGGCTTGCAGAGCTGTGGTGAATGTTAGTGCTCAACAACCAAACTGTGTTTAATGACCTTTATTCACTCAGCAGTTTTCATGTGTGGATATGTGTGGATGTGCTGTGTGTATGCACTGAGCCATGTAATTGGAAACCATGAAGAGACATGTTACCACTGGAAATCTTATGTAGGACACAGAGCCCAGTAAATTAGCAGCAGTGATACGGTGTTGAGAAACCCCCCAAAGGGGCAAGCAAAGGGAGTTCTGGGATTATATGGAAGACAAAATTACTAAAGAAAAAATTATTTGTTAAAGAAAGAATTATTCATGACATTTGGTAAAAATGGTAAGGAAGACTTTGTTCAAGGGGGGGCTACTGCAGTGGTGTTCTGTAATAGGAGAGAGAGATTGGGCTCGACTCTGAGTGAAGAAATAAAAAAAAAAAGGAAATTTATAGCCATGAGCTGGGTGTGGGTCAGTGGATGGAAGTTCACTAAGAGGAAACATCAGGAGTAAGGGGGGTTCTGGCTTACCTGACGTAATGGATTCTTACTGAGGACAGACCAGTGTCATCAGACTTCAGATGGAGGATGGTGGAGAATGAGGAAACTGATTAGATATCGATGGTGATTAGAAATTGAGCATGGGGGTTCTGGCTAAACGTACTTAGCAGGATTCTTGCTAAAATTGGACAAATGCAGAGACAAGCATGGAAGTCCACAAGTTGAGGCCACAAAAGAGCTCAGAAGAGCCTGCCTGAGTGGAGTTTGGTCAAGCAGAGCATCTTTGTCAATACCTATCCCAGTCCCAGCTGGAAAGGAGCAGAAATTTAGCTGAAAGCTAAGTAAGCACTGAAAAGTGAATAGGATTCATCCAGGTGAAGCATGGGAGTGCGGGTAGCAAGGTGTCAGGGGGCCTTTGGGAAGCGAAAGAAGAAGCATGGCTCAAAATCAGGAAGTAGGGCTTCCCTGGTGGCGCAGTGGTTGAGGGTCCGCCTGCCGATGCAGGGGACACGGGT
>NW_006787072.1:0-2266 GCF_000442215.2 Lipotes vexillifer
GCCGTGGAGCGGCTGGGCCCGTGAGCCGTGGCTGCTGAGCCTGTGCGTCCGGAGCCTGTGCTCTGCAATGGGAGAGGCCGCAACAGTGAGAGGTCCGCGTACCGCAAAAAAAAAAAAAAATAATAATAATAATAGGCACTTAGATGATGATGATGATAGTAGTGATTCTCTTATCCCTCAGATGATTTGTCCAGGGTCACATAGCATGTGACCCTGGTCCAGAGCCAGGGTCCAATCTGAGGAATTCTAGCTTTAGGTTGTAAGGTTTTTCTGTTGTGACACAGGAGCACAGAATTAAGTGCAAGAATGGGAAACAATTTGAAATCCCGAGAGATGAGATTTCTGTGGTGGTAGAAAAGACTTGAGCAACTTTCAAGAGACAGTGCAAGTGTGGGAAGGCTGGGCTAATGCCTTCCTTATGGCCAGGATGGGACCTCTCAGGCTTTGACGTGGGAGGCTCAGAAATGAGGTTATACTGCAAGACCTACATCGTCTCTCTAGTCTGTGCGCAAATTGTGTTGGACATGGGACTGAATTATGGAGCTGTTGGATCCGGGTTGCGGTCTCTAGCTCAAGTTTGAGAGAGGGATCTCTGCCGTGGTCACAGGAAAACCATAATTCCTTTATTATTTCTCCCTTTGTCCCCATGGCTTCCTCTTTTGGGGGAAATATCTGGGGGTAGTCATTTATACCTGTAGTAAAAAGTATCTTATCCTGTATCATTCAGTCATTCACTCACTTTCTGTGTACTGCTACTTGCCTGAGGTCAAATGGCCAATATATTACGTTTCAATGTCCTTATCTGTAAAACTGTTAATATGAGTATCTATCCCTTAAGATCTTGTTCAAGACCATATAAGACAATATAGGTAAAACACTTAACTCTTATTGATTAGTTGCTGTTTTACTACTTATTGAAAACTCTATTAGAAGCATATTAGGGATACAGCAGCAAGAGAGGGATTTGGTCTTTCTGGATAATGTCTGAAGGTCTAGGCTTGAGTCCTGACTCTGCCACTGATGATTAATGTGCCCTATTCAAAGTCACTTTTTCTCTTAGACTCTTTTCTTCTTATCTGTAAAATTAGGATATTGGAAAAGGTCAACATTGAAAGGTTATTTTCCAAGAAACGTTAGTCTCATGAGATTGTCCTTAGAATGAAAAGGGGTTCAGTGGGCATATAAGTTTGGGGGGGTTTGTATCTTAGATTCCTCTCCTAGAAATCATCAGTACACGTCACCATAGTAAAGACCCTGCAGTGAAGGAGTCCGATAATAAAGAAACCTGTTTGATTGGGTTTAAACTGGAGTTTCCCAAAGCCATTTGATCACTGGACCTTTTTCCCTTTATAAAAGCAAATTACTTTCCCGTGGATTATTCTTTGGGACATACTGAACCGGGTAATCTCCTAAGAGCCTTTTCAACTTTGACGATATTTTCCCTCTGCCAACATCACCTACGTTTGATCTTTCTTTCTGTAGTTGCAGCATCAGGTATAAGTCAGGATGCTCTCCTTGTTGATACAGGTCACATCTGTCAATCCCAAACCATGTGGCATGGACAACTGACAAGTCTGTATTTACACAGAGCTGCATGGGTAAAATACACACCCATCTGTGTGCACAAAGACGATGAGAATACGAAAAATCTAAAAAAGCATTTCACAACTTTCTATTGCTGCCAAAACTGTTTGGTTTTTATTTAAATTTTTTTTTTTCCACTGTTCCCTGGGCAACCTTTTCTTTCAAATCGTGTCCCAGTTTTCTCACCCAAATGGAGAGAAAAGCTTGGACCCAGAGCCTTTCATTGCTTTCTGAGTAGCTGAGCCAAATCAGAGTGATGGTCTGGAAACCAGAAAGTTCGGATTCCATTTCTGCCTGTGCCATGAACTTGACCTTGATTTGGAGCAAGTCACCTGTCCAGTCACATCCTGCATTTCTCCACGTAGAAGGTGGAGGGAGCCGAGCTAGATTGGTCTCTGTGTTCTTGCCCAGCAAGAGATGCGGTTTCTTCTAGAGAAATGGCATCTGAAGGCAGCTTTTTGGTCTAGCCGTCTGTTTGTTCCTGCAGCCTCCTGTAGTAGCCATCTGATCTGTATGGTTTGCATTAGCCTCCCTGCACCAAGAAGCAATAGCAGGGGATGGGAACAGTTCAAGTCCCTCTGGCTCTTTAATTAAAAAAAAAGTTTTCTTTTTAATTTAAAAATTTTTATTGGAGTATAGTTGATTTACAATGTTTTGTTAGTTTCAGGTGTACAGCAAAGTG
>NW_006787073.1:0-1481 GCF_000442215.2 Lipotes vexillifer
ACCTGTGTCCCCTGCATCGGCAGGCGGACTCTCAACCACTGCGCCACCAGGGAAGCCCTGGGGTCAATTTTTAAAGTCGCTGCTTTAATAAGATTTTAAAAACCTTTTCTAACAAATCAATATGTTGTTAAAACTGTCATTTCATTTGCAGCCATTAGAAAACTTTTCCAAAGTCTTAAAAAATCATGTAACTAATTTGTCCTCCATATTGTGCCAAATATTGCTTATGTGGTATTTCTTTCCTAAAAATCATTTTTAAAAAGTATGCTGATTTTTTAAAACATTACACAAAGCAGAAAACTATTCAAGAGAACTACTAAAAAAAAATCCCACACCCTCACTCCCACATTCTTTTCTAGTCGCCCTCCCGCCCCCATCTACCACCTTCGCCCATTTTAATGCTAGACAGGACTCCAAGGGAAATGGTGGACTGGAGGACCTTGGGGGAGGCGTGGAGGTGAAACTGGAAGCAGGAGAGAGAGATGATTCCCCAAAGAAGGAGAAACGGTCGATTCACCCCGAGAGGCTGATTCTCCCTGGTAACCCGAGAAAAACGAGTAGAAACTGCAGGGAGAAGATACCAGTTTTGTTGTCTCTGATTGGCAAATACGAAAAAAGATTGACAGTATCAAGTGGAGGGAACGCAGGGGGCGGGCTGTAGTGTTAAATGGGAGGGGTAACCGAAGACTCGAGCTCATTGATGACGCGACCCTCACGTGACCAGGAGTCGACGTGTGCATAAGTCCTTATAGTCCAGGGCCTGTTTCCCTGATAGCAGCTCCCTATTGCTGGAGGAGAAAAGTGCCCTGGATCCTTTGAGGTCAGTATAAAGGTGGGCGCTCTCTTTGGGACCCTGGGGCCTAGGAGTCAGAGAGCAGAAACCAAGCGTGGCCGGTACCGCTTTCCCAACACTACGGTTCCGCCAAACTCTCATTTTTGTGCAGGAAATTTGGGGCTGTTTGGGGGTGGGTGGGGGTGGAGAGGGAGAAGGGCAGCCAATTGAGGGTCCCGAGAGAGAGACATAGAAACAATTTGGAAATAACTTGTCTCCCACTCCCTGCTTGCAGGGAACCGGTGGGCACGGGGGAAGGAGGGCGGGGTTGCCTTAAAAGGAGGGAGAGGATGAGGACGTGGAGAAACTTTAGACGAACAAGGCCTAGAATCGTGAAAGGGACCCGTGATTCAGGTACTGACCTGCTCACCAAGCACTCCTGTCTGCAGGACTCTTGGTCTTTTGGGAGCGACCCAAATCGAGTGAGGGAAGAGGGAGGAAAATTCCCTGGATCCCTGCAGGTCAGTGTAAAGGTGGAATTGCCTCAGCTCCCTGGGGGTGGCCGTGGGGGTGGGGGTGTGAAACCGGATAACACCAAAGCCCATCCCGGGGTCGCTGCCGCCTCTTTCCATCCGGTTGAAGCGCCGGAGGCCTGTGCAGAGCCTGCAACGGAAATGGGGCGGGGGCGGGGGGGAGGAGACTGGAGAGA
>NW_006787074.1:0-519 GCF_000442215.2 Lipotes vexillifer
AGACGCAAGAGGGAAGAGATATGGGAACATATGTATATGTAACTGATTCACTTTGTTATAAAGTAGAAATTAACACACCATTGTAAAGCAATTATACTCCAATAAAGATGTAAAAAAAAAACAAACTGAAGAACAGAAAAAACTTGTAATAACCTATAATGGAAAATAATATTTAAAAGAATATCTATATATTTATATATAAGTGAATCACTTTTCTGTACACCTGAAACTAATCACAACATTGTAAACCAACTATACTTGAATTTTTAAAAATCTTTTGAAGACTGTGGTTTATCAACTTTTCATCATGCTTTCATCATCATCATGTTTCTATTTTACAATGAGAAGTAGACAAAATAATCATTTTATAAGGTGAAACACGATGAGCATTTTCTGTAGTTTAAACATGTATTTATTGTTATGATTAAAACACAGATTTAGACTAAGGAATCACAGAAAGATTTTTTTTTTTTTAACATCTTTATTGGGGTATAATTGCTTTACAATGGTGTGTTAGTT
>NW_006787075.1:0-322 GCF_000442215.2 Lipotes vexillifer
GCCTATTTCCTCTTCATTTGTTTGGTCTGGTGGGTTTTTACCTTGCTCCTTCATCTTCTGTGTATTTCTCTGTCTTCTCATTTTACTTAACTTACTGTGTTTGCGTTCCACTTTTCGCAGGTTGCAGGTTCGTAGTTCCCGTTGTTTTTGGTGTTTGCTCCCAGTTGGTAAAGTTGGTTTAGTGGGTTGTGTAGACTTCCTGATGGAGGGGACTGGTGCCTGTGTTCTGGTGGATGAGGAAGGATCTTATCTTTCTGGAGGGCAGGACTGTGTCCGGTGGTGTGTTTTGGGGTGTCTGTGAACTTATTATGATTTTAGGCAG
>NW_006787076.1:0-2239 GCF_000442215.2 Lipotes vexillifer
CGTGAGCCATGGCTGCTGGGCCTGCGCGTCCGGAGCCTGTGCTCCGCAACGGAAGAGGCCACACAGTGAGAGGCCCGTGTACCGCAAAAAAAATAATAATAATAAATATAAATAAATAAATTAAAAAATAACAAACTCATTAATAAAAATGGATCAATATATAGATGTTTGCTTATGCTTGAATGAGATCTTTTTTATTCACTTGCAGTCTTATTTTCAGATGTTCTAAAGTAACAACTGTTGTGTATGTGTGTGTTTATTGTGTGGTATTTATTGTTATTTAACTCTTAAACACTCTTTAAAGTATTAACTTGTGTGGCCTTTGTCCTAACATTCAAAGCACGTTGTATACCTGATTGTTAGCCTCCTAATAATAAATAGGTTTTACAAAAGAAAACAAGTTAGAAAACAAACAGTTACATTATATGACCATTTATGAAGTCTTGTTAGGGGTAGAATTAGACCCATGATCTTTTGACCTCTAATTCCATTTGTTTTCCATTGTGTGATCCTGGGAAAAATTTTATAAGTACTCAGTCTTCTTTTTAATAATGAGTTGATGTGATAGATTAAATCTCCTGTCCCTCTTGTACTTATTCTCATTTAAATGAGAGGAACTGAACAAAGAAAAACTTCAATAAGACTAAATTTCATTTTAGGAGAATGGTTACCAGTCTTTGTTGAGCAGCGACGATCAATTATTTATTTATGAGACAGCTGGAGTGCTGATTGTTAATAGTGAGTACCCAGCAGAACGGAAGCAGGCATTAATGAGGAATCTGTTGACTCCACTCATGGAGAAGTTTAAAATTCTGTTAGAAAAATTGATGCTGGCGCAGGACGAAGAAAGGCAGGCATCTCTTGCAGACTGTCTCAACCACGCTGTTGGATTTGCCAGGTGAGTGATTGCATTTAAATTTGTGAAGTGATTTTTTCAACATACACAGAATCATTTGCTTGGATTTTTCTAATCGGGCATGCATATCTATGTTTCCAAAACTAGATTGTCCAGAGAATTGTCTAAATTGTTTATTTTCTAAATTCATTGAATTAGATTTAACTGAAGAAGGAATTAGGTCATGTAACATTCTGCATTTCTGACTTGACAGTTATCTAAATCCTTAACTCCTCTGATTTCTTTGTCATAAATTGATTACATATTTAAGGAGATTAGTCTAAGTGTTTATATACCAATGACATCAGGGGATCAGTTTTGGAACCTTAAAGAGAAGGTGCTGAGGCTTCTTTTTAGTTGTTACATTGTGTCCTGAAGACCACCCAAGCTGCCCTTTCTTTCTCTCTGTTTATTGGCAAATAATAACAGCATGAAAGTTATAGTGATTGCTAATTAGAAGCTACATAGAGAAATTGCTCTGCAGAAGACTTCAGTGCAAAAGCTTATGTTAAAGATGTTGTATAAATAACTTGATTCTAAGATTGTTTTAAATATAAATTGGTAGTTTACAGATTGTGTAGTATAGGCTATTCATAATAAATAGATTTTTTTTCTCTTTTCTGCATAAGTTGTCAGCAGGATTTTAGTAAAACATTTAGGTGGACTCACATTTGAGAGATTGTATTAATTACATTTCATTCATTCACTTAATTTTAACTTGAGCTCTTTCTGGAATGGTAACTGGAAGCAATAGTTTACAAATAACCATATCAGCTAAAGATAGACGTAGCTGTGACATGGAAAATAAAGAAATGGCTTCTTTGTTTTGTCAGTTTTGAAATTTGTTGTGTGTTGTTTTTGACTACTCCATAAAATATTTGAAGAATAAACTTAAAACTAGTTACCTGATAATTGTTTATATAGTCGAACCAGCAAAGCTTTCAGCAACAAGCAGACTGTGAAACAGTGTGGCTGTTCCGAAGTTTATCTGGACTGTTTACAGACGTTCTTGCCAGCCCTCAGTTGTCCCTTACAAAAGGATATTCTCAGAAGTGGGGTTCGCACGTTCCTTCATCGCATGATTATATGCCTGGAGGAAGAAGTCCTCCCGTTCATTCCATCTGCTTCAGAACACATGCTCAAAGATTGTGAAGCAAAAGACCTCCAGGAATTCATTCCTCTTATCAACCAGATTACAGCCAAATTTAAGGTACCACAAACCTTCAGAGCTCAGAGAATTTCCTGACTTTAAGATCTCCTGACTTCAAGATTAGATGTATTCATCTTTAGGTATATTTTAGCATTTGACCCTTGCTTTTTTTTTTTTTTTTTTTTTGAGTTTTT
>NW_006787077.1:0-244 GCF_000442215.2 Lipotes vexillifer
ACTACAGGCCAATATCACTGATGAACATAGATGCAAAAATCCTCAAGAAAATACTAGCAAACACAGTCCAACAGGACATTAAGAGGATCATTCACCATGATCAAGTGGGGTTTATTCCAGGAATGCAAGGATTCTTCAGTATATGGAAATCAAACAATGTGATACACCATATTAACAAATCGAAGAAGAAAAACCATATGGTCATCTCAATAGATGCAGAGAAAGCTTTTGACAAAATTCAACA
>NW_006787078.1:0-364 GCF_000442215.2 Lipotes vexillifer
GGATGTCTCATGTTTCTCATGCAGTGTGGCTGTGGAATTTTATGGGATGGAGTCAACAAAAAGGACAGGTCCTTTTTTTACAGCATTCTTTATATCTATTCAATCTTGTCACTACCATGGTGTCCTACTAAAAGGACGTTTCGGGGACTGTGTGAGGCCTGGTACCGTGCGTTTTTATAGTCAGAGTGGGTCAGCGGATGGAGAATGACATGAGAACAAACAAGAGGATGAGGTGCTATTCCTGGCTCCGGCTTCACCTCAGAGAATGACCTTGGCAGAAGCACTTAACCTCAGTTTGAAATTTGAACCTCAGTTTTCTCATCTGTGAAATGAGGAAAGAACATCTGCCCCTTTGCTCCCTCTC
>NW_006787079.1:0-207 GCF_000442215.2 Lipotes vexillifer
CCAAAAAAATATTGCTGAGATTTATGTTGAAGCGTGTTCTGTCTATGTTTTCTTCTAGGAGTTTGATGGTTTCTGGTCTTACATTTAAGTCTTTAATCCATTTTGAGTTATTTTTGTATATGGTGTGAGAAAATGTTCTAATCTTATTCTTTTACATGTAGCTGTCCAGTTTTCCCAGCACCACTTAATGAAGAGGCTGTCTTTTCC
>NW_006787080.1:0-1560 GCF_000442215.2 Lipotes vexillifer
TTTTATATATATATATATATATATATATATATATATATATATCATTGTCTTCATCCATTCATGCATTGGACATGTATGTTGTTTCCATATCTTCGTTATTTTGAGTAAGCAGCAGTTAAATGGAAGTACAGCTATCTTTTCAATAGACTGTTTTCATTTCTTTGCATATATACCCAGAAGTAGGATTACTGGATCATATGGAAATTCTATTTTTAATTTCTTGAGGAACCTCCATACTGTGTCCTATAATGGCTGTGCCAATTTACATTCCTACCAATAGTGTATGAGTTCCCATTTCCCACATCCTTTCAAACACTTGTTATCCTTTGTCTTTTTTATAATAGCCATTCTAATCTGAAACTCCCTTGTTCTGAAGGATATTTAACTGATAATTTCCTCAAAGTATTACCCTTTCCAGGTGGGTTTTAATTTTAATGGATTCAAAACCATGAGCTGAAGAATTAACTCCTATACAGGAAGTATAGGTATCAATAAACATGTAGAGATTGATTTAGGGAAGTGGCAGTCTTTCTAGCAATCTTGAAATTGCAAGAAAGTAGTTTTTTATTCCAGCTACATCTGAGTTAAGCCTTAATAATATGGAATTTATTTTTTTTTATGTCAGCTTTTTACCTGCTAATATAGTTTACTCATTGGCTAGCTGGGAACTAAACAGAAATGAAAAGAATTTTTGTAACAGAGTGCATGACACTTAAATGATCTATTTGCATATACAATGCAGAAATATATACTCTGAGTTAAACTCGATTAGGTTTAATTCTATAATATTTCTTACTAGACTGTTTTGGTAGAAATAGGAAACATTAGAGTGGGAACATACTATCTTAGAGTGTCTAATATATATATTAGATACTTTTCAATTTTTCTAGAGTCATTGCATGTACTAGAAAATATAGTTTGATGCATATTAACTTGTTTGGGTTAGGTAATCTTTGGGATTTCAGCAACAAATGTTATTTGTTTTCAATTCCTCTTGCCTTTATGATTGTTACCTTAAAATATTTCTCTTCTTTTCTCATCAACACACTAACACTCAAAATGAACATATGTCTTTGTAAGTAAACATAAATCCAGTTCTCCAAAAAAGTCTGAGTTAAAGCTAAATATAATCTTGCTTTTCTACCATCAGATGTTTGACATCTGCACTGATTTTACACTAACAAACTGAATATTTCTGGGAAATTCCTACCTAAGAAAGTGCTATATTTGAGGAGATTTAAAATTTCTAGTGTTTAAGAAAAAAGCAGCTTAATATGTGACATTTTTCTGTTTAGTGCAGTTTTCCTCTCTCAGTAATAATACTCTCATCCACTTCAATACTTGTATCAGTCGTTATTTCAATTCACTTCTATAACAGGTGGTATTTTTTTAGTAATCAGTTTTGACAACCCAAGAAAATTAGTAATACAAAACAAGTAAATAGTGCAACATTTTAAAATTCCAAATATACTCCCTCTGGGAGGAGATATGGGGATGTATGTATATGTAAAGCTGATTCACTTTGTTATACAGCAGAAACTAACACACCATTGTAAAGCA
>NW_006787081.1:0-789 GCF_000442215.2 Lipotes vexillifer
AGATGAAATAGAAACCTGAGACAGGAGTTTAAAAACAAGTGAGGATGAGGTTAAAGTGGTCTGGCTTGTATTTGTGTAATGATAATAGAAAAAGAAAGGAGACAATATTTTAGAGTTTATCACTAAACTCTAAAGAGTTTAGTGAAAGAGTTTATCACTGACTGATACTAGAAGGAGCTTGAAAGAAGACATACTAAAGTGGAAAATAAGTGTGACCAAACAGAACCAGAGAGGCTGGCAGGCACATTGGCAGCATCTTCTGGATCATAGTCTTATGGCAGGTGTGAAATGTATTATGGTCATTTGGATACCACAGCGAACCATTATCTAATCAGTATTTGGTTTTCAATTTGTCAAATATTTACTCAGATATGACTTCACCAGTCATGACCAGATAAAGCTAGACTTTAAAATATTTCTTAGAGACATTTTCAAGGAAACATAGAAGCATTGGGAAAGAAAAAGAAATGCTTGTAATCTCATCACCCACAAAAAAAATGAACGTTTTTTGGTATAGATCGACCTAGAATTTTTAATATACTCAGACATATGCAATGATAGCATATTGTATATGCAATTATAGCATATTGTATATGCTGTTTTGTTAATTGCTTTTTCTCAAGTAAACATGTCATGACACCTTTAGCTGTTATTAACTGTACATAATTTTTAATACCTGTGTAGTATTCCATTACAGGGAAATATATATTACTTAATCAATCCCCTTATTATTGGACATCTATTCTCTCTCCTCCTCCTCTTCCCCCCTCCCCTCCCCTCCCCTCCCCT
>NW_006787082.1:0-205 GCF_000442215.2 Lipotes vexillifer
TGCTTGCATAAGGGGAAAGCTGAGTGGGGGTGCTGTGTAAAACAAGAGATTGAAATTAGCACATATAGTGTTCCATAAGCCAAATATGTAATTGATAAGATCTACTTATTGCTCAACGAAATAAACTGAACAGTTAGGTATGACCTCACACCAGTTAGACTGTGCATCATCAGAATATCTACAAACAATAAATGCTGGAAAAGGT
>NW_006787083.1:0-2290 GCF_000442215.2 Lipotes vexillifer
CCATGGCCGCTGAGCCTGTGCGTCCGGAGCCTGTGCTCCACAACGGGAGGGGCCACAGCAGTGAGGGGGCCGCGTACCGCAAAAAAAACCCCAGCAAAACAAAACAGAACAAACAAACAAACAAACAAAACTTGCCCCAGATCATACAACTATTAAATTTAGACAAGGGTTATTTGACTTCAACACATATGGATTTAACCACCACGCTTGTGCCACTTACTGTAGCCAGACCACTTATAGGCTACACTGACTATTGTACTTCAACCTCAAATATACACATAAGAAGTTGTGCTGGACCACATAGTAGATTGCAAATAAGGTTCGCCATACTAAGGGAGACCATCCATAAGTTTCTGGATTATTTTCTCTAAGTACACGTGAAATATGCCTTACCAATATTTTCATTCTATATATCACTTGACCTGAAGAAAAACTAATGTGGAAAATGCAGTTTATTTACATTAGGAAATAATGGCAATAGACATAGGTCTATTAATATAAGTCAAGCAGCAAGCTCATTTATTTAAGAAAAATGTCTTCTTTTCTGATTTGTCTTCAATTTCTTTCTGCTACCTGTTCTGCTAACTGCACATCTTCTGAATAACAGGTGGTTTTGGGGAAGGAAATTATTCCATTTAGGTGGTATATTCTAAGTTAATTATCCACTAATGTCTGAATAACAGTCTCCATTTCTGAAATTATATTTAAAAGTTATCTAGTGCCTATAATATTTTTCTTCTCCCTAGAATTTTCTTTCAACTAGTATGATACCTTTTCATTAAAGTAAAGCCTGATATATTAAAGTTAAATGTCTTTAAAGACAATTTAAATCACCTTCTATATGTCATTGTAAAACATATTGTCACCAAGGGGAAGGGAAAAAATTATAGATTTCACTGTTCTATCACAGAAATACATTGAAAGTTTTACTTTAAAACTTTGCTAAAAAAAGAATTATGGGAAAATGAGTCTTTTTCATCTCTAGATCCTTTTCATGAGAAATCTCAAGAGAAAGCTCATAACTGCTGTTTCTATATTCATTTGAAGGGGAGGAAGAGAACAAACAATTGAAGGTGATTTTAGCAAGATTTCAAGCAGTAGCACTGGAATTAAATGTTGAAAACAGAAGGGCTATAATGTCAGGGCACTTGTGAAGAATATGAGTCTAACAATGTTTTCATTAAACTTTCAGCTTAAGCATTTTAAAGGTTGAGTGAAATATTTTACTGCTGTAAATATTCAGAAATCATGAATTAACTTACTGAAAAATTTGCTATAGTCAATTATTTAGAAATATTTCCAAAATTCTATTTATCACACACATTTTAAATGACAGTGGCACATCTTGTGACTAACTCTAATAATAAAAATATTGTATTAAATAACTATGCTTTGATAATGGTTTCCAGGTGTTATAAATTTGAAATCAAAGCAAAACAAATCCTATAAGTAAATATTCAGAAGACTATGCAAAGACTTTTTTGTTAAAGGAATTTAGGGATTACTAAAGAATTTAAAAAATTATGCCTAACTCTTTCATATGCCTCCCCTATATTCCGTTTTACACAGTTGTACCTTCATTCACCTACTCACCAGGAAGCTGGAAATCATCTCAGATTCCTTTATTTTTTAATACCCATAATCAATGAGTTACTCAACTATGGCAGATTTAACCCCCTTAAAAACTATCAAAATGAACTTTACTTATTTATTTAGAGCTTTATTGAGATATAATTCACATATATTATAATCCATCCCTTTAAGAGTATACAACACAATTTTTAATATAGTCACAAAGTTGTACAACTATCTCCACAGTCAATTTTAGGTAATTTTCATCACCTTCAAAAGAAATCCCATACCAATTTCCAGTCACTTCCATCCCCTCAACTCTCAGTCCCTAGCAATCATTAATTTATTGTCTCTCTAAATTTGTATATTCTGGTCATTTTATATATAAAAAAATCAAGTCATATAATATGTGGCATTTATTAACTCACTTCTTTCATTGAAAATAATGGCTCCAGGATCTTCCATATTTTAGAATGTATCAATACTTCATTCCTATGTATGGATGAATTGATACTCCATTGTTGGACATACCACATTTTATTTATCCATTCATCAGTTGATGAGCATTTTGGAATTTCCACTTTTAGGATATTATGAATAACACTGCTATTAGCATTCATGCACCAGTTTTTGTGTGTACATATTTTTTAATGTATTTTTTAATTTAATTTTTATTTTATATTAGAGTATAGTTGATTTACAATGTTGTGTTAGTTTC
>NW_006787084.1:0-297 GCF_000442215.2 Lipotes vexillifer
GAATGGCAATCATCAAAAAATCTACAAACAATAAATGCTGGAGAGGCATTTATTGGAGAAAAGCGAACCCTCTTGCACTGTTGCTGGGAATGTAAATTGATATAGCCACTAAGGAGAACAGTATGGAGGTTCCTTAAAAAACTAAAAATAGAAGTACCATACGACCCAGCAATGCAAGTACTGGGCATTTACCCTGAGAAAACCATAATTCAAAAAGAGATATGTACAACAATATTCATTGCAGCTCTATTTACAATAGCCAGGACGTGGAAGCAACCTAAGTGTCCATTGACAGAT
>NW_006787085.1:0-1656 GCF_000442215.2 Lipotes vexillifer
ATTTTTTTTTTTTTTTTTTTTTTTTGCGGTACTCGGGCCTCTCAGTGCTGTGGCCTCTCCCGTTGCGGAGCACAGGCTCTGGACGCGCAGGCTCAGTGGCCGTGGCCCATGGGCCCAGCCGCTCCACAGCATGCGGGATCTTCCCGGACTGGGGCACGAACCCACGTCCCCTGCATCAGCAGGCAGACTCTCAGCCACCGCGCCACCAGGGAATCCCAAGGACATCTTTTTTGAAGTAGAAGTTACTCGCACAATTATGAGTATATTCATTTTTATATATTGCGATAAAGTTTGTCAAAATGAGGTAGTTTTGTTAGCTAAATATAAAAATCCTGTGTTACTAAATGTTATTTCATTCAGTAATATTTATAAACTGTTCCTTGTATTTTAGCTAGCCTACTGTGTTGTACAGTTCCTGGAGAAAGATACAACACTAACAGAACCTGTAAGTGTTTTACTTATTTTTATGTTTTTGGTCTACATTGTAGCATTTTATTTTAGCTTTCTTTATTCCCTTATAGAGTTACCAAACAGTAGTAGCAATATATTTTAAACTAAAATCATTTAGAAGAAGGAAAGTGAGGTTAATCTGTATTCAGAGAACAAGATTGGGTTGGGGAGCTCTATAATATATGTCTTGAGTAACTTAAATGTAGATTAAGGTTAATATATAGTAGTTAAGATGTGTGAGGACAGGATCAAATGACTACAGTGAAATTTTATATACATGGTACCTTCAGTGATAGTCTTTTTAATCTTCATTCACCTTTTGAAATTAAAACATACTGTAAGGGTCCCAAAACTCTTCCCTTGAGTTTTGTTGTTTTTTCTTTAGAAATAGGATTTCCCCTCTTATTAACGGTAAACCACATGATAGGGATTGAAAACATTTCCTTGCCTTTGGTGATTAAGATATAATCTAGGAATTAAAGATTGTTTACTTTATGAATCAACATAGCAATTCAGTCTTTGAATTCTGCTGCTTACTAATTGTCTGTAATACAAAGATTCAGGAGAGAATAAAAATGTTATCATGAAAATTGAAGATTCAAGAAAAACAAAAGATAAGTTTAGGGAAAAACAGAAAAGGATAAAAACATAGAAAACAACATTTTAACCTTGGTGAAGTAAGTATTTTGAGAGAGTGTTTTCTAGGTATCCTAAATCTAAATATTTAAACTAAGAGTTCTTGAAGAATAGCAAGGGGTTTGAAGGATTTAAATTATATGATTTTCTTTATATTAGAGTTTTCTGAGGCTATAGGGGCACTTGAAAAAAATTATGTACTTAGTGTTTTCCCTTTGACTTGAGCTTTGTCTGTGTAAGGAACGAAAGATATTTTTCCACTCCCTGATGTTTAGAGTTTTAGACTTTTTAGGCTTGCAGTTCTTTCTGGAAACAGCTAAAAACAGTTTTTAAAGACAAATAGGAGAATTAGAAGCCCAGTATTTACATGAAACCACATAAACCTCTAAAGTGAAGTAAAACTTAATGCAAATCCATGATAACTCTCATTAGAATTGAGACAAAGAAAACCCATAACATGGTTCATGCTTGGTGAATAATAAACAGATACAAATATAATTAAGTTAATATGGAGTGGATTGGGGAGACAGCTGATTTCTTTTTTTTTTTTTTTTTTTTTTTTTTTTGTTG
>NW_006787087.1:0-226 GCF_000442215.2 Lipotes vexillifer
ATCACACCTTAAGTCTCAGAGTAAGAAAATGTGACCTTGAAACCATAGTTCACTGTAACATGACGCTGGGAAAGCATATAATCTCCGTGAAATTCAATTTCCTCATCTGAAAATGGGATGATTTAATCCACCTCACAGATTAGCTTTAGTTTGAGGATAAAACCAGATGACTTATGTATAAGTGCTTTCTACAAAGCCTTATACAAAGTTAAGGTGGCAATATTAC
>NW_006787088.1:0-603 GCF_000442215.2 Lipotes vexillifer
TCATTTGAATTATTTCCACCTTTTGTTTTTAGAAATATGCTTCTATGAACATTCACGTACAAGCTTTTGTGCAGACATAAGTTTTTACTTCTCTTAGGTATATATTTAGTAGTGGAACTGCTGGGTCATAGGGTAACTCTATGTTTAACACTTGCAGGAACTCTCAAGCTGTTCTGTAAAATGGCCGCACCATTTTACATTCCCACCAGCAATGTATGTGGGTTTCAATCTCTTCTCTTACAGCCTAGCATGTCATCTATGCTGGAAAACGTTTCACGTGTAGTTGAGCAGGATGACTATTTTACTGCTTGGTTGAGTGTTCTGTAAACATTTATTAGGTCTTGTTAATTCATAGTCTTGTCCAAGTCTTCTATATCGTTGTTGATCTTCTGCCTAACTGTTCTATCCATTACTGACTGTGGAGTTCTGAAGCCTCTACCTAATGTTGTGCAATTATCTATTTCTTCCTTCAATTCTTCATGGATTTTGGTATTTTCTTCTTCATGGATTTTGGTTTTACCTTATTCAGGGCAAATATGGTAAAAATTTTTGTATCTTCCCTTTCTTTATCATAAAATGTCCCTTTTCATATCTAGTAACTTT
>NW_006787089.1:0-206 GCF_000442215.2 Lipotes vexillifer
AAGATTATTAGATACACATCCTTGGAAAGAAATAACTTCATTTCTCTAATATTGACATGACAAAACAAACCTTTTCACTGAACTTGCTTGTAACTAAGTGATGGAAATATCAACTTGAAGTGGAAGAAAAATCTTGTTTACCAGAGCCTTATACACTGTTCTATGTTAATCACAGTTTGGCTCACACATCTGTTCACTGAAGTTAC
>NW_006787090.1:0-4294 GCF_000442215.2 Lipotes vexillifer
GGTGGGCGGTGGACAGGACTGCTAAAACGTGTGCGCGCGTGCACACACACACAAACTTAATGCACTCCGTTACTTAATATTCCTGCTCCTCCCTAAGTAATGAGAATTTAAGTCAGCAAGACGCCGGCTTAAATTTACAGAAGAAATTGTTATTTTATAGAAAATTAACATAGAAGTACAGTCGAAAGGGACTGGAAGAGAATGAAAAAGCTAATAAGGGATGGGCTGGCTGATTGTTATTCATCAACAAATCTCTAAATGGTCTATGTTGGGGGGAAAAACGCCGAACTGTATGGTGTTAACACACGGAGTGGGTGGGTTGAAAATTCAGCCTAGATCGATTGTCAGAAAAGAAGGACTCTGGGCGGGGGTGTGCGCACCCCCGGTAGAGACCTGTGCTTCCCAGGCAGACAAAGGGGTCTTCAGGAAGGTGGTGAACCGGCGCGTGGGGTAGAGGCGGAGGCTGGGGCGTGGGGGTCGAGGCTCTTTGTTCCCTTCCCGGCTGGTGGGCTCCGAAGATATGCCTGAGC
The DNA here is from genome assembly GCF_000442215.2 of Lipotes vexillifer. Classification (NCBI taxonomy): domain Eukaryota; kingdom Metazoa; phylum Chordata; class Mammalia; order Artiodactyla; family Lipotidae; genus Lipotes; species Lipotes vexillifer. Next base: position 531 of record NW_006787090.1, read on the forward strand.
CCAGACAAAGCGGCCAAGCCTCGCCAGGACTCTGAGGTTCGGGCCCTTGGCTGGCAACCCTGGGGAGCGAGAGTGGGAGGGACGAGGCAGGCGAGAGGAGGCGCCACACGCCACCCAGGCGTCCTCTCCGGGCCTCCCTTAGCCGCCGGCAGGAAGGAGGAGCATATCCCGAGTACTCCGGGTCAAATAACCGACCTGGGATGCGCCTCATTTCCCGGGCGACGTTCCTCCCGTGGCCTTTCCTGGACGCCGCCGGCCGGTGGGCGCTGCCCAGGGCGCCGAGGAGGTGTAGGAGGCAGGCGCAGGCAGGGGCGCGGCGGTCGGGCCAGCGGGGGGTGAGGGGATTCTCTAGCACCGTTTTCGGGCTGAGCCTGCTTTCCCTGCTCCTTCGAGATTGCGCGGGGCGGGCGCGGGTTCATCAAACAGAAGTGCGCGGCGAAGCAACTGCTGCTCCGCGAGAGCTGGCCGCGAGGGTGGAAGAATGAGTGAGGAGACGCGGAAGCCTTTACTGCAGGAATCAGGCCCCCTTTAAAAATAAAAATAATAATAATTGCTGCTCAGTCGGCAACCGGGCTCCTCCTTCCTAATTAAATCCCGCAATTACGGCCGTGCAGGGCGAGACAGCGCGCGTCTCCCGGTGCCCCGCAGCGTCGGGGCTGCCGCCGCCAGCTCTTCCCTGAGCCCTTGGGGTTGGCGCTGCCGGGGGCAACGTGAGGACAGCGAGTTCCCCCTGAGCGCTGTTTCGCTTTTCCCTCACATGAAACGTTCAGAGGAAAAGCTTGTGATACCAGTTTATAGTTTCGTTTCAACTCCAGAATAGTGCTTCTGGTGGAGGAGTTGACTCATCAAACGGCCTTCTTCTTGACTCTCTTTCTACCCAAGCCACGTGGAGGGACTTGTTTTGAGATGAGTAATCTAGAGTGGCGGTTTGGCCTCAGAACCCAGGCCAGTAATCAGCAGTGAGGTAAACGGCAGTCCCTGACCTTTTGGGGGACACTGCGTGCCTTGCCAGTGGGCAGCGGATTCGATTCTTAGAACATCCTCCTAGATTCATATTTAGCTTCCGTGCTACCATTTTGCAATAGGCAGCACTTTCTTTATCTATTCGACCTGCCTCCGTTTTAACACTGGAGGTCCCATCTAGAGTCAGTGTAACAAGGTTCTTGTATGCAATATGGGGCAGTCATTCCACAGAGAAGGAAAAAGAACAGCAGCCCAGCTTTCCTACCAACCATCCGCATTCTCGTATCTCCAGAGGAATACTAGCAGCATGTTTGTAATAAGGAATGATTGGAGAATAGGTCAAGTAATAATTGGACATTTAAAACTGTTTCCTTCGAAGCTAACCTATCAATTGCCTGGTCTGTTGACTAGTGAAGTTTAACTGAAAGGGCATTAGGGATATGAAGTGGTCTATTCTTAATTGATATTTTTTTCTTAATGGGAAAAATGGCACTTGCCTCACAATTGGCCTGTAATTTTACTGGCTCTGTGTGCTCTTTGGTATAATTAGAAATATGTTAACTTAAGGGTCCTACAGGTAAAAATATGTGGGTATATGCATTTAATGAAATAATGTATTTGAAAGTGTAACAAACTTTAATACCAAATAGACATTTGCTTTGATTATTATTCCTTAAAACTTGCTACATACTGTTTTCCTGGGTGACTTTAAATGACACTTTAACTTAATTTTCTTACTATCTACAGATTTCCTTCTTAATGTGACTGTGTACTTTAGGTTGTCTCACTAGATGATCAGCAGTATTAGTTCTGAAACTTATGATAGAGGTGACAGTGGAGATAAGCATTCATACTTAGAGTATTATCACTGTTAGCAATTTAGTTCCAGCTTGTTCTAGGGTGGAACACACTCTTGTAACTCAGGAAGCCAGAATCTGCATGTTACTTCATATGTTATATTTGGAATTCTACTAAAAGCCATAGGCTGTAAGTTAAGGTAATACATCGCATCTTTATTTTTAGTTGTTTGGCACTTAGGGAATGAAAACACGAAATTGCCTACTGTTTGTGTTCAGGCTTAATTTGATGCAAGTTCTTTTCATTTAAATGACTTAAATTTTTATATTAAAGAGAAAATTTAACGTAAGGGAACACATTCATTCCAAAGCCAAGTCAAGAAGTGCTTACAGTGGGGTTCATTGCAGGGCTTTTGGGGACCTAATTTCATGAACGAAAATTAATCTTGTGTGTTATGTACTGCAGAATTAATAGAATAAATTGTAGTGATGCCTGGCAACTCATATTTCAAAGAAAAATATTTGTAAAGACTAGTAATATAACTGCTGATTAGCTTCTGTCACTGGTATCCCATAGATGACCATCTAACTGGGTTTTTCTTATTAGCTCGATATAAGCAGGGATACTTTATAGTATATATTGCTTTATTTCTTTTATATGTTGTGTAATTATCCCTTTAGAAGTACGTGTTGAATCTTCCTGTATACAGCCCCATCCGAGAAATGTTTTCAGTGCAGCTGTTTAGCACTCGTTTCTGATCTGGGAAGAGAAACTACTAGGGGGTGGCAACATCCTTCATGCCTTGCATTCACAGGAAGGAAAAGCCTATTCCAGACCGAGTACTGCCAAGGTCACAAGCAGAAAAACCCCTTGGGACTCATTTAACCTTATACAAAGAAATTTGCTCCAGAGCCTCAGGCAGCCTGGCAGCCTGGCCTTCTCACACATGAATTCCATTGACTTCAAGAAGTGTGACTAGTTGTAAGCTATTTTCATTCAAAATTCTTTCCAGTGGTAAAAGTCTGAAATTTGACTTATCACCAGTTCAATGAAAACAGTTCAAAGAGCAGAGTAATGTGGTAGCATTTCATTAATATAAAACTGATTTAAACTTTTAAAGCACTTTTTTTAAATCTTAGAGGTTCTGAAAAGCCTCCATACAATATCATAGCAATCATTCTGCCTTACAAAAATGTATCTTTATCTACCTGTCAGTAAAGCAATCTCCCACAGGTATTTAAAATGCCAGCTTACTTCTTCTGTAAAAGTTTATTGGTGGAGAAAATAATTATTTTAATTGTAGCAATCTGTGGTTAGAAAAAGATGTTATTGACAGGACAGTTAGTTATTAACAAGATGAAGATGGGGAAGGTCCCTACCCCTAGAAATGGTGAGAGTTTGTGTCCATACTCTTGAAGGCGTATCTCCAAAAGTGTGAAGGTTAGCTCTGTATATCCACATTTTCATTCATATGTAATAGTTATTATCATTAGACGTGTAATATAAAAATTGAATCGGGGCTACTGAGTAGTAATTGCACCCTATGTTTCCTTGCATCCTAAATGACCTCTATAAAATGACTATGATTGGCCATGCATAGGCATGCAAGTGTATCATTTTCATCAGTAGGACAGTTTAAAATATTAATTTTTATAGAGTTCTAAATTTCACAGGGAGTAGTTGCATTTGATGCTTTGAGTTGCTTCAAATTGGAACTACATGTTTAAAAAAGAATGCAAACCAAAATACCAAACTATCAGCCTCCAATTACAGAATTCATCTAGCAGCTGTTGCACAGGCAATGTTTCCATTGATAGTAGGGGAGGATTGCCTACATAATAAACACAGATTTAGACTTTGTGACTGAGCAAATAATCGTGTTACTTTTTTTTAAATTTTCCGTACGCGGGCCTCTCACTGTTGTGGCCTCTCCCGTTGCTGAGCACAGGCTCCGGACGTACAGGCTCAGCGGCCATGGCTCACGGGCCCAGCCGCTCCGCGGC
>NW_006787091.1:0-544 GCF_000442215.2 Lipotes vexillifer
GTGTGTGTGTGTGTGTGTGTGTGTGTGTGTGTGTGTGTGTGTGTGTGAGATGGGAGGGGTAATGGTGTTGTCATGAGTGCTGGTCTACGAATCTTTGAGGTCCTCCTGGGGCTTTTTCAAGATGAAAGCATCCTTCCTTCCTCCCTTGAACAGTGAAGACCAAGGGTTGGTCTTCATGTTCTGTGCTAATAGGAGTGTTTTCGGGCTCCATGTTTTTAGATTCTTGCAATCTGTGGATTTTCCCATAATATGCATTATCAGAAAAACACCCTGGCGGTCCAGCGGTTAGGACTCCATGTTCCACCGCAGGGGGCACAGGTTTGATCCCTGGTCAGGGAACTAAGATCCTGCATGCTGCGTGGCACGGCCAAAAAAAACCCCCAAACGCCCCGGCAACCCAAAACAAACAAACAAAAGAAAAATAGATAATATTGCCATTTTCCTTCTTGTTTATATGTGCCTGGAAGGAGTTGATAGTGTACTCTTCCTCTTTAGTAAACGATGGTAAGAAAGAACCACTTAAACATTATTAATAATTAGAGAT
>NW_006787092.1:0-522 GCF_000442215.2 Lipotes vexillifer
CTCCCTTTTATCTGGAGCCTTGTGGATGAAAGGTTCTTGGTGCTGCACCCAGGAGTCAGTGCTCTGCCGCTGAGGTGGGAGAGCCAACATCAGGACAGTGGTCAACAAGAGACCTCCCAACTGCACATAATATCGAATGGCAAAAATCTCCCAGAGATCTCCATCTCAATGTCAGCAGCCAGCTTCATTCAACGAACAGCAAGCTACAGTGCTGGACATCCTATGCCAAACTAGCAAAACAGGAACACAAACCCACCCATTAGCAGAGAGGCTCCCTAAAATGATAATAAGTCTACAGACACCCCAAAACACACCACCAGACGTGGACCTGGCCACCAGAGAAACAAGATCCAGACTCATCCACCAGAACAAAGGCACTAGTCCCCTCCACCAGGAAGCCCACACAACTCACTGAACTAACCTTACCCACTGGGGCAGACACCAAAAACAATGGGAAAGACGAACATGCAGCCTGCAAAAAGGAGACCCCAAACACAGTAAGATAAGCAAAATGAGAAGACA
>NW_006787093.1:0-205 GCF_000442215.2 Lipotes vexillifer
TTTATATATTTTGCAGATTAATCCTTTGTCTGTTGATTCATTTGCAAATATTTTCTCCCATTCCGACTGTTGTCTTTTCATCTTGTTTATGGTTTCCTTTGCTATGCAAAAGCTTTGAAATTTCATTAGGTCCCATTTGTTGATTTTTGTTTTTATTTCCATTACTCTAGGAAGTGGATCAAAAAAGATCTTGCTGTGATTTATG
>NW_006787094.1:0-201 GCF_000442215.2 Lipotes vexillifer
TGCGTCCCCGCCAAAGACATGTTGACGTCTTGACCCCCGGAACCTCTAAACGTGACCTTATTTGGAAAGAGGGTATTTGCAGGTGTAATAAAGATCAGCTGAGGTCATACTGGATTAGGGTGGGCCCTGAATCCAATTTGACTGGTGTCCTTATAAGAAGAGAAAGAACACAGAAACAGAGACACAGGGGAGAACACTATG
>NW_006787095.1:0-290 GCF_000442215.2 Lipotes vexillifer
AGGAGGTTGAACCTTGTAAAATCATCACTATCCAAATGTAATTTACCTACAAAAATGATGAGTGACATGACAGCCTAATACATTAACCCTCAAGGCTTACTCTTGTCCTTTAGTATGTATACGCTCCCATAGAATTTATACCAGTTTATGCATTCTGCAGTTGCTTACTTCAGCCAACCAATAGGTTTGTTAAATGTGTGGTTGTGAAAACTTCTGAAGTCTTGACCACCAGCCTCAGTCATCTTTCCCGGCCTCCTGGGAGGGGGGTGCAATCACAGCACCATGAGCTT
>NW_006787096.1:0-675 GCF_000442215.2 Lipotes vexillifer
CACGAACCCGTGTCCCCTGCATCGGCAGGCGGACTCTCAACAACTGCGTCACCAGGGAAGCCCTAGACCTGAGTTTTAATCCCAGCTTTGCTACTTTGTAATTAACTTGGAACAAGTTACTTAACCTCTCAGTGCCTCAGTTTCCAAATTTGTAAATTGGGGTTTTTCCAGTGGGGTTAACTGGAGGGATAATGTGTATAAGACACTTATTAGAATTCCTGAAAATATTGATAGTAGATGCTCAGTAAACTCTCTTTACAAATGTTGACAGGTGAGCCATAGATTGCTCTCCGAATCATATTTTGGGAAGGACATTCCATTGAACCCATTCCTTTTCCCCTCAATATTACAGAGAAAATCTCACACCCTGCTCCATTAACATTCCTTTTACCTGAAAAACCTAGCACAAAGGAGATTTCACTGTTACCGTAATCTCAACTTATTTTATCATTCTTGATTAAAGCTGCAGTTCCCACATATACAGTTGATGGATCCCTTTTCCTGAAATGACTCCCCGTCCCCCTCCTCTTCTTCCTGCCCTCTGGTCCACAACCCAGATAACTCCTTTGTCCTTCAAAACTCAGCTTGGACATATGGGCCTTTTGTTACCTGATTTTTTTTTTTTTCCTGTACGCGGGCCTCTCACTGTTGTGGCCTCTCCCGTTGCGGAGCACA
>NW_006787097.1:0-36980 GCF_000442215.2 Lipotes vexillifer
GAAAGAGCTGGTGCATGGGCTCACACATGTGGCTCAGGCCCAACTGTTGTTGCTAGTTGTAGGTGGTCTAGATCTCTAAACTCAGCATATGTCCAATTTGAGTGAGAGTCACCCAACATCAGCATGCCAACCAATTCAGGCACCCTAATTTTAGGCAAATGTGCAAAGAAATACCATAATAGCTAGTGGAAGTGATTTGCTCATCAGGCTGCCTTCCTGAAACCAACACCTGGGCACAGGATCTTAGGATGAGCTTATAAACTTAAGTCCTAGAGCTCTTTGCATCATCTAGATGACCCTGCACATGCGGTAGAGGGTGACAGAGTAACACAAGGTGAGAAATGGAGATGAGAGTCCACAAAAGACCTAGTCTGAGATCCAGGTATCCTACTTAGACAGGACTCCTGGCCAGTTCCAGGCCAGTCCCAGGCATCTGGAGGCCTTAGATAATTACAAAGAAGACACCCTAGATCATGGGGCCCCTGAGATGCAGAGCCTGAGACTGAGGCCCTATGTGCTCATGTCTAAGGGCAGTATTTGTTCTATCCAATGGAAGTGAAGAATACTACTTCTGACTTTGGAATATAAAGACATACAAAAATTCCACATTTAGTTATTTTCTTTTGCTTACCGGATATCTGATCCCAGAGGTATCTTAAAGCCACATGTGGAACATATGTATGGGGCAAAGCAGCCCTACCTCCACCTTGACCCAGAGTAACACTTTTAACTATTTATCTGTATGAGAAATAATTTTCTATTTTGTTTGAGCCATTATATATTTTGGGGTTTGTTTGTTTTAATAGTTGTCTACTCTAGCTAATACAATCATTCACTAAAATGTAAACTCAACAAAGGTTGGGGTTTTTGCTTACTTTGTTCCTGTTTTATTTCTGGTGTCTGAATAAATGTCAGTCATGGCAGTGATCGATAATGATTGATATTAGGCACAGCCTTCAATAAAGGATTCACTTGAGAAAATAAATCAAATATTTAGGGGAACACAGTTTTAGGAGCTTAGTGATAGGAATGGGGCCACATGACAAAACAGGAGGAAGATCCAATTTATTGTAGACTTGGATGTTTAGTGCTTATTCTAAAGACATCAGTTAAGAAGGATTAGGCTACATGTGACTCTCAGAACGAAGCTGAGGAGTATATTAATGTGCCTTGTTCCATGGTCACGGGAAGTGCGGTGAATTGAAGCTGCCAGTGAAAGGCCGCAGTGATTAGAACTGAGGGGAATGCGAAGTCAAGAGCTGGTGCAGGCAGCTTGTAAATGTTGTATCACAACCTGAAGGACCTTAGCTGTTCCTATAAAATGTATGCATTTCCAGATACATGGGTCTTACTATATGAGGAGTCTATATTGGATTACCACTGTGGACAGCTGTGTAGATCATAATTGCTAATAAATAAGTAATTTTAGCAGAAATAAGAATATTGGCACATACAGGGCAAAGCAGATTGATTGGCTCTATAGAAGCAGCAGTTGTAGTAGTAACACAGACTCATTACCCAGGCCTCAGTTTTATTTCAAAACCAAATAAATAAATATCATTGAAAGCTACAGAGATGTTTGGAAGCACAGAAATAGTCATCTAATTGTGATCAACAAAGGCAGAATAGCTGTATTGAAACCTTAAAACAAAAACAGAAAAAATTGAGAAGTAGAAGTAATTAGTAATCCAGATTTTTGTTCTAAAATGGGGTTAGGTCAAGGTTGATCTCACTTTGCTCATTTTCCATTCTGTTCTCTGCTTGGCCTATCCCTGTTAATCAGCCCTCTGGATTGAATAATTGCTAGTACAACAATTGAACCCAGACTAGCCTGTACTATCTCATTTCTAATCAACCAACTCTCAAGTGTGTTAAGGTTTAGAACATCAGTAATGAGCAGGAGGTGAGAATGGTCAAATGTAAAGGAAAACAAACTTTTGATAGGTTGGTGATATGGTAGGTTCAAATTTTTCCTCACAATGCTACATGTATAATGTGAAAATTAAAGTCTAGAAGAGTAGAGTTAGCTTTTAATAGTAGCATAGCTTGGGAGTAAAGAGTTTAAACTCTGAAGTCTGCTGCCTAGGTTTTAATTTCAACTTTACTACCTACTAGATGTGCATCTTTGGACAAATTGCTTAATATTTCTGTGCTTCAGTTTCCTGATATTTAAAATTGTGACAGAAATAATACCTACTTTATGGAGACTAAATGAAATAATATTTAGAAAGTTCCCAGCCTGAAACATATACTATGTAAGGGCTCTATAAACTACTGTGTTTAAAGTTATTTTTAAAGTCCATTAAACAATTCACTTAATGTATGTGAATGTGTTTTTCAGACCACTTTAATTATTACCTTATGGTTAACTAAATATTACACCTGAGAATGAGAAAACTCCCTTGACAGCTGGGAACTAGTCTGGCACTTAAAGCTGCTATAAATCATGGTGTTTTCAATCCTGTTGGATGTAAATGATCTCACAGAACACCAGCATCAGACAAAGCAACTCTGAGACATTAATGAAATGACACACAAAAAAGAGACTACTTTGTGATTTTATCTAAACACCTCCCATCTCCTCCCACACACAGTACCCTCCACTCCCAATAACATGAGTGGCCAGTTCTTTACACATTACAACTTTAGCCTCATTCCAGTATTCCCTCCTTCTAGTTAAGATTAATTAAGATATGCAATCATAGAATTATCCCTGCTTCCTGACATCATCCACTCCGAAGTGAACTACTGCTTCCTTGAAGCTCCTCCGCAAGTCGTCATCTAACCAAAGTACAAATCCTATAATAAACCCTCTCAAAAACCCTCTTACTGACACCTCCTGGTTCCCCATGGTGTGTGATCTGCCTCATTGGAACTTGTTCAGCTGCAGGTAGATTGTTAGTGGTCTTTGGCTGGAGGGCATTGACACACTATTTACTACGTAGGTATTTTTATTCATATAGAATATCCATGCTTTTAGTACTGATACAATTCAGTCTTGGCTATTTGGAGGCTTTGAAAGGGTTAAGGCTCGAATCACTTCAATTTTTACAGCTGTCTCAAACACAGTAAAATATATGGACAAAAAACCCTCTGTAGTTGAATGCAATTCTCTAAGCTAGAAACAGGTTTTTATGCACTTTTTGCATGTAATATTATTGCCATCCATATTACATTTCTGTTCCAAATAAGAGAGATTATTCATTGTTTGATTTAATGGGGGCTGGTTTTTCTGAGGTGCTTTTCCCTTTTGTTTCCTCAGATTTATGAGCCTGGCAAGCTTTTCTGTCTGTTGCTGAAATGACTATTGTGCCTGTGTACACACAGTCTCAGAAAATAATTTATTTCAGACCTCTGAGAACATTCTTTTTTCACCCTCAAAACAGGGATTTTTCATTTCAGTCTTCTCTCCCAATCTTAGTAGTGATTCTCTAATGTCAGTATTCATTTTCAATAAAAAGAAGAAGAAAGTTATAGTTGAGGGGGCTTTGACATAGATGAATGGAGTGATGGTGAAAATGGTGCTGGATTTTATCCACCAAAACAAAAATTTTGGTCAGGGATAAATTCTTTTTTTTTTTTTTTAATTCTTATTGGAGTATAGTTGCTTTACAATGTTGTGTTAGTTTCTGCTGTACAGCAAAGTGAATCAGTTATATATATATATCCACTCTTTTTTAGATTTCCTTCCCATTTAGTTTACCACAGATAATTGAGTAGAGTTCCCTGTGCTAAACAGTCGGTTCTCATTAGTTATCTATTTTATACATAGTGTATATATGTCAATCCCAGTCTCCCAATACACTCCCCCTCACCCCCTTGGTAACCATACGTTTGTTCTCTATGTCTGTGACTCCATTTCTGCTTTGCAAATAAGATCATCTGTACTATTTTTCTAGATTCCACATATAAGCAATATTATACAGTATTTGTTTTTCTATTTCTGACTTACTTCACTCTGTATGACAGTCTCTAGGTCCATCCATGTCTCTGCAAATGGCACTATTTCATTCTTTTTTTATGGCTGAGTAATATTCCATTGTATATATGTACCACATGTTTATCCATTCATCTGTCAATGAACATTTGGGTTGCTTCCATGTCCTGGCTATTGCAAATAGTGCTGCAATGAATATCGGGGAGCATGCGTCCTTTTGATTTATGGTTTTCTCTGGATATATGCCCAGTAGTGGGATTGCTGCATCATACGGTAGCTCTATTTTTAGTTTTTTAAGGAACCTCCATACTGTTCTCCATAGTGGGACTATGTCAATTTACATCCCCACCAACACTGTAGGAGGGTTTCCTTTACTCCACACCCTCTCCAGCATTTATTTTTTGTAGGTTTTTTTATGATGGCTATTCTGACTGGTGTGAGGTGTTATCTCATTGTAATTTTGATTTGTGTTTCTCTAATAATTAGTGATGTTGAGGATTTTTTCATGTGCTTTTTGGCCATCTGTATATCTTCTTTGGGGAAATGTCTATTTAGATAAACTCTTAATTTTTAAATACTTAATTATTCTTTTGTCTTCTGTTTCTTTCATCCTAACCTCAAATGCCATGAAAATAAGTATATTCCAGTTTTAGCAACAATGCATTGGACTGGAAGATAATAATTCTATTAATTCAAAGAACAACATATTTTATTTTATTTAAAAAGAATAATCTTTTGCCTTGACTTATCTGGATGTTATCTGCATCAACTTGTCTAGGGGTGTAATTTATTGACAGAATTATATTATTATTTCTCCATTTTACTTTTATGACTTTGAAAATTGTCCCTTAGAATTTATAAGATTCTGTTGCCTATTAATCTGTGCTTTTTTTATCCATGACAAAATTTTCTGATCTTGTCACATTACATGCATATAATTACATATATTGTCACATTATATTACAGGGCTAGATGAGAGTTTGGAAATGTGTGTAACTGATTCTCTTAGGTACAGAGCAAACTTTGCTGGCATCCTTAAAAAATAGTCTTTCCTTCAAATTCCCCAAAGAAGATGATTCTTCAACCTCTCATTCTGAAAAGAAAACCGACTTTTAAAGAAATGACCAGAGAGACATTGACCATACCCATAACAACTTGACAAAGTACACATTTATCATTTGCTTTTGAAGGTCTCATACTATACCTAGTGATACTGATATTTCATAGAGTCTGTGGATATTATGTTATATTCATATCATATTATCATAATATTATGGATATCCCCTCTTCTGATCATCTCTTTGTCTACTTTAACATCAACTATGTTGGGATTAAATGCATGGATTGTTGAATAGGAAAAGATAAATCTCATTTTAGCTCCATTATTGGCAGCAGAACTATTCCCAAACCATTCTTTTTACAAACCTTATGAAAACCAGCTACAAGTCTCATATAAGGGCAAAAATTAGCATGCATTCTGAAGGATTTGTATACATATTTTCATCAGCTAAGATATGACAGTTTTGACTAGAATATATAAGCAAAACTTCTCAGGAATAGTTTTGTCAACATTTTAAAAAAATGATATAATATTACTTATCAAAATTTTTTTATTAATGATCATGGGAAAATCACTCAGTCACTCTCTTGCTTGTTTTTTCTTTCTCAAAATTGACAATATTTACTTCTGTTAAACTCACATAAAGCATGTGTTGACATTGAGCTAAACACTCCCATTCTATAAACTTTCAGGGAATAACTCAACATTTTGGAAAAAAGGGAAAAAAGACTATCAGCATGTGGCAAACCAGGAAATATCTTATTTTGTAACATTTCCCAAAAACCAAAGTAGTACTTCCCATAAACATTACAGAAAGCAAATTACACTGGCATTGATAAATTGAAATATGACACTGTGTTGGAAGTATGAAAAGTGCAAATTTTAGGTAGAATATAGTCTCTGACGTATAGACATTTAATACCTCTGCATTAAACACAATATAGCACATTTAAAATTGTATACTATTATTCTGTTTTATTTGGATCTTTCTACAAATCAGCGAATCCACTTTGATTACCCCAATCAGTCAACTGTCCAATTTTAATATTCTTGAGGATTAATTCTCTAAACCTTACTAAAATTTTCCCATAACCTTTACAGTACTCGTTACATTTTGGAATTCTCAGAACAATGTTTACTGTTTTCAGTTTTAAAATCTTTGCACCAAACACCTTCCACTAATCATCGTGTTAAAAAAAGGAATGTCTCATACTTCCCTCTGCCAGATATGGAGCGCTGCCTATCAAGGAATGTTTCCAGCATGAAATAATGCATATCTTCATTTTAATCTTTAGCTCCTTGTGATTTTATAAACATAGAAATGTTTGACATAATATCTAAGCTATATAGTATACTAAAATGTATTTGTTGAATCTGATGATATTTACGTGTCTGTGTTTGTGTAATGTGTACCTAGAGGGAAAAGAGTACTAATTTGACTTACAGATTCACATTTATAGCTTTAGGCATTATTTATATACAATTAGCAATTTTGTAGTAATTTGTAGTAGTATTTATCTGACAGTTCCTGAACTGTCCTCTTAAATTATTCTCTTAAAAATAAGCCAATCACTTATGCCACTGTACTGGAGGATCTAATTTATTTTGTTACTGAATGATTTTGATATATTAATGATTTTTGATTAATATAATAGGTACAAATAAATACTTTCTAACTTAAACTCAAAATATCATCAAACTATTCCTAGAAGATTCAACAAGCTTTTAGATATTTCCTTCCTTTCTGTAATGAAAACTGAAACCAGGGGATTTCAGTCTATAAATGACCTTAAATGCCTCAGACACCTATTAACATTTGGAGAGTAAAATACTGTTTCACTACCCTTGAGAAGTTATATCCAGATTATGCTGGAACATCCAGTGACAGTGAAATAACAGCTTCTCATCATATCTACTCTGTTTTGGGGCAGCAATGACTATTAAAAATATTTTTTAACTCAAATTTCTCCTCTGTTTCCTTCCTACCACTAGCACACGGAACAAATCTAATCTCCCACAGAAAAACTCTTAAATTATTTCAAGACAGCTATCCTGGATCCCAAAGTATTGTCTATGCAGGGACATTTAGCTTTATTAAGTCTATCAGAAAGTACATTGAGTACATACTCTGTGCTAGGTATTGCACTAGGCATTTGAAATACAGTCTTAAACCAGACAGATCTGACCCTGTGCTCATGAATTCACCATCTAGTTAAGGAGGTAGACCATAAACTCATAAACAAGTAATATGAACTCTATTTTAAGTTTTCACTCTCCTCATCTCACTTCTCTGAACATACTCATCTTCCGCTATATTCTTTTTTAATTTTTATTCCCAGATACAATATTCCAAATATGATCTGATTAGTAATGACTTTACGAATTACTCTCATTGCCTCAGTTTCCTTAATGATAAAAGGAGTAATTGGAGTATGTACAGCCTTAATTGTGAGTTTTAAATAAGACAACAGATATAAAGAATGTAGTATAGTATTTGTCACTTAGAAAGTACTTCATAAATGTTAGCAATTATTATTGCATGTGGCAGATTCATTACTATCTTCCTTCTTTTTCCTACATGGAGCCTCAATCACATTAGCTATTGTGGTGAATACATTATACCACTATTAGGACTTTTCTATTCATCTTGCCTCTTAATTATGACTGAATTATCATGTAAATCTTGGATGTTTTACTTTTCAGATATAGTTTTTACTTAATTAAAATTTTATCTTTACAGAAAAGATGCACCATTTCAGATGCAGTCTAAAGCTCTAGATTCTAATTATGTTACACAGTATATTTACTCCCCTCCCATTTCCTGCATTCTGCATTTAATTAACATGTCTATTATTTTAAACATTGGACAGTGCTGGTCCAAAGCTAAAATCTTGTGACAATTCTCTGACCCAGCTGGAAGTTAGATATTGTGGAGAGTTACTTTTCTTAGTGCTTAAGAGATGAGACTTTATATATAATAATAATAATAAGATAAAACCCCAAAGTCTCCTTTGTAAGCACAAGCATATTGTAAATTCTTCTTAAGTCCCACCCTAATTATTTAGAAATGCTGCTGTAGCTACACTGAACCTTGTTTGGCTCTGTGAGTGATGGCTAAGATGAGATTTACTACACAAATACAGACTATCAAATCAACAAGATCACCAATTTACAGACCATAGAGACAAATTCTAGTAATCATAATCATATCCATAACAATAATAATAATATTCTTATGATAGGTTAATTGAGACTTACCATGGTGACTACAAAAAAAAAAAAAGTAAAGAAAAGAAAAGGCAGACTTAAAGCAGCAGATGCCTCTATTATGGCTGCCAAGAGACACAAGTCCTTTACATGCAGACCATCTGAAATTTATTGTAAAACTTTGGTTGGCTGAAAGCTATCCACACCTACCAGGCACGCTGTTAAGGGAGACGTGCCATCTCTTTTACATAAATGATACAATGCCCAGAACAAGTCATCTGTGGGCTAATGCCATCACTTTTGATATCCCTGCAAATGGTATCAAATAAGTGGCAGACAGATTCATTCTACTTGTAAATGTGTACTTGTCTAGCACCCACTCACACACTGATATTTGTTTAAAGGGTTATATCTCATAATGCTCTCCTTAAGTACTGCATAGGCATTTAATACCATCTGCAGGGAGCAGACAAGACTAGAATCACCACTATTTCACACAGTTTTGAATAGCTGTCCATTTAGACCCTTGGGACCCTGTCTCCTTTGTACTACATTGTAAGCACTTGGTATACTGCAAGCCAGTTATAATTACAGCTGCTAATTCAAAATCCATCCAAGCCCCTTAATTATCTAAATTTATTAGTCTTTTAAAAATATTTATTGCAGATTTTCTGAGTGGTTCATCAATTGTTGACAGAGGGAGAAAAGAGAGTGTTATCTGGGGGCTTTCAGCTATTCTTAAAGGACTTATTCACTGTTTTTCAGGGCAAGAGCCCTTGCTAAAAGTTTTATTGCCCTGAGGAGTAACTACAGATTACTGATTCCTAAGGATACCAGTTTACAGGGCATACAGTAGGACAGCAAACTGATGGTATGTTCTTTTGATTCCTAGCCTCTGTGGCCATGCAGTTGAGGTAATTTAATCCCCTGAAGATTTAGCAGTGCTTTGTAAGTGCCCGTGTGTGTGTGTGTGTGTGTGTGTGTGTGTATGTTGTGGTGGGGGGTGGTCCAAGGCTTACACATACTCTCTTCCTAACACCTACAGCATTTGACACCTTCTCTTTGACCTTTGTCACTGACTCAGTTCAACCCTTCATTCATTTAGTACCGTGCTTAGTGCAGCAGACTCCCAACTGGTCTCCTGGCCTCCAATCTAGTCTAATCAGCTCTGAAGAAAATCAAGGTGAGCCTGGCAGGAATACTGCCTTTGAGGTAGGGAAGACTGGAACCTGAGCAAGGCACCTAGAGTCAGAGAATATTGGATCCCAAGGGCAAAGAGAACCTAACAAAGAAGGTCAATGGCAACAACACTGGAGAAAACAAATTTGTTGTCAGAGCTAATCAGAAATGTTGTACAGTTTATGGTTAAAGCAGCTTATTTTCAAAAATGTGCAAAGTCGGGTTTCCCTGGTGGCGCAGTGGTTGAGAGTCCGCCTGCCGATGCAGGGGACGCAGGTTCATTCCCCGGTCCGGGAGGATCCCGCATGCCGCGGAGCAGCTGGGCCCGTGAGCCATAGCCGCTGAGCCTGCCCGTCTGGAGCCTGTGCTCCGCAACGGGAGAGGCCACAGCAGTGAGAGGCCCGCGTACCACACAAAAAAAAAAAATGTGCAAAGTCAGTGTGCACACATTTTCACGGCCCCAATTCATTTTCACTCAAAAGGAAGCTGCCTCCTTCTAAAAGATGCTAATTGCATTTGGATACGAGAGGATGCTATGTGTGTGTGTGTGTGTGTGTGTGTGTGTGTGTGTGTGTGTGTGTGTAATTTTTAGTCCCTAGGACAGTGTCCCATATTATCTTTGTTTGTTTGGGCTACTACAACAGAATAAGATAAACTGAATGGCTTATTAACCAACAGAAATTTATTTCTCACGGTTTGGGAGGCTGGCAGTCCAAGATCAGGTGCCAGCATGGTTGAGTGAATGCACTCTTCTGGGTTTTAGACCTCTCGTATTCTCCGTGGTGAAGTGGCTAGGGAGCTCTGTGAGATCTCTATTAAAAGGTCACTAATCTAATTCATGAGGGCTCCCCATCATGACTTAATCACCTCCCAAAGACTTCACCTACTAATACTGTCACACTGGACATTAGGATTTCAATACATTAATTTTGAGGGAGCACAAACATTCAGACCATAGCACACATGTACCATGCATTTAGTAAATGATTTTTGAATGACAGCTCTGAGGAAATAAACAAATAAATAATTTCCTCAATTTCTTCACTTACAAAAGTGAAAAGGTCAAAGTAGGAAATTTCTGAAACCCCTAGTTTTAATAATCTATAATTATATGATCCACAGGAAAAATAGGAAATATTAATTTCATAATTTTTGAGTCAGAATTATTCATTCTTTCTCTAAGTGGCTCTGTTTCCTATTTACCTAGCATTACTTTTTTTTTTTTTTTTTTTTCTAGTTTTCTATAGCTTCTTATGGTATTTCAAAGATCTGGAGTGGAAAAGAAACTTGAGGTTTAAGGAAACCATTACTAAAACCTGGTTCTTTCTTTAATAATGCTGAATATTCCAGGAAAACAAAAGAGCAGGAAGGGAGACAAGGTATTCCTTGGACATTGGATTTATTTGAGACATATTTCAGCTAGAGTTCAAGATTTTATTCGTTAATAAAAGAAATAGTCTAGATTGCATCCATAACTATTCCAAGTTAAAGAAATGGTAGTTAATTAACAAGTGAAAAGGTGAAAGAGAAAAATAGGAATTATGTATAGTTCTTGAAACTCTACTTAATTTTTTTCCTTCCAAGACTATAGGGTTAAGAGGAAGGAAAGCTATACATGCAAATGGAAGTAATACTTGAGTTTTGGCAAGACATGTACCTTGTAACTTCCAAGACTCTGAAATTCCAATTTTTAATTACTGTCTATGAAGTATACTGTTTTTAATATCCTTATAGTTTATAGTAAATATCAATTTGATGCTGAGCTCACATGCATTAGAGCAGTTGATTAGACAGCTATGCAGTAGTCAGTAGTAAATACAGTATATGCTCCTGAGATGGGGAGTTCGGGGAAGGGGAGAATGGTGCTCTGTGAATTCTGACTGCTTGGTGCACATTTTCCCTGACTACACACAGTAAAATTTCCAGTATTATTTTCAACCATAACAAGAAGCAAAATGGAAATTTATTTTTATAAGATAAATGGACTGGGGAGGGTATATAAGCCTAAAATATTAATTAACGTTCTCCATACAATCATTGCTGACAGTTTTTTAAATGAAGATTAAATGCACATGATGCAATTATTATTAGCTGTGAATTAAACCTTCCTCTGTAATGAGTGGAGGTAAACTTCCTCATGTTTAAATATTACCTGAAACAGGAGTCTGCTAGCTAACTATCAAATGCAGTTTTCTTGTTTGAGGCATCATTATGTTTAAGAGACATATATGGTTAATAAAGACTTTTAATAAAGTAATAAGGCATTTCCTAAGGCCAACTTGATGAAAAGTGGTTTCTTATGAAGGTGATTCCCTAGTTTCAAACTGAATGATATTTTATAAAAAAGTTTATAGATTACTTTAGACACTAAAAAGAGAAATACACATAGAAAAGGACTTAATTGACAATTTATCTTCTGCTGAAAAGCAGACTAACGTGTATTATGTTTCCAAGTATAATGGAATACCTACTCAAATCATGAGTATTTTATCTATTATTGCATCCCTTTATTACTAAACACTGGAAGAAAAATCTAATTTCAGCTGTTCTGATTCATTTACACTTAAGCCATCAACTTTTTATGTGTGCAAAATGTTTTTAATGCACAAAACTATAATGATATCTTTAATAGCATTTTTATTTCTTCACCATAGAGATCATATTTTTTGATGTCTTATGAATCATTTAATAAGAAAAGAAAAATGGAAATGAAGAGAGTGTTTTTACTTGACTTGAACTATTTCTGTTTGATATTACTAAAATCATTTTAAAATCAAAGAGTTGACGAAAGATAAACTAGACTTTGCATCTGTATAATGGCAAAGAAATGGTCAATATTTTTTCTTTCAGTTTTATTGAGAGATAATTGACATATACTATACAAGCTTAAGGTATACAGCATAATGATTTGACTTAAGCTTAAGGTATACAGCATAATGATTTGACTTACATATATCATGAAATGATTACCACAGTAAGTTTAGTGAACATCTATCATGTCATATAGATTCAAGCTTAAAGAAAGAGAAAAAAAATGTTTTTCTTGTTATGAGAACTCTTAGGATTTATTCTCTTGACAACTTTCATATATAACATACTGCAAAGTTAACCTTTATCCAATCCTGCTTCCCCCCAACCCCTGCCTCTGGTGACCACAAATCTCATCCTTTTTTTTTCTATGTTTGTTTTTGAAGTATAGTTGACCTATAACTCTATGTTAGTTCCAGTTATGCAACATAGTGATTTGATATTTCTATACATTTCAAAATGATTACCATGATAAATGTAGTTATCATATGTCACCATAAAAAGATATTACATAATTATTGACTACTTTCTCCACACTGTACATTTCATACCCATGACTCATTTATTTTGCAACTGGAAATTTGTAGCTTTTAATCTCCCTCGCCTATTTCTCTCTCCACCCACACCCATCTCCCCTCTGGCAACCACATATTTGCTCTCTCTAAATATGATTCTGTTTCTGTTTTGTTATGTCTGTTCATTGGTCAGTGTTGTTAAAGGTTTTGTGTGTACAATACAAAACCCACTTATGACTGGGAAAATTTGGTAACTTTTAAGCGTCTCAAATAAATCCATTTTAGTTTGATCACTCACAATTCTACCATATTCTCCAATTTTCTGAAGCCATGCTATATTAGCAAAATGAATTAATTATGATTTTTCTTGCTAATTGTTTTACAGATAATACTAAACTGGCTTGTGTAAAAGGTTTGAGTTAGTTATTACTAGTATCAGGATTCAGTGGTTTCTTGAAAGAGATTTAATCTGAGTTATTTTGAAAAATAAGCCTTTTATAGCATTTATGATGTGACCCAGGAAATGATCAGCAAATATGATTAGAAATAGACAAAGAATTCTGGTGAGGAATCACAAGTTGTGTATTATGTTTTGCACTACAGTATCTTAGTGACAAGGTATTTGCATCGATAATATAAAATAATAATGGCCAAAGGAATAAAAGCAGTAAAACTGAATATTTCACTTTTGCTACTTTGTAACTAGACTACAAATCTTGTATCCTTGTGTCCAATAACAGTGAGGCCAAAGTTGTTAAACTTTGCAGTTAAACATAGATTCAGGATAAATTGATGAAATCTTGGAAACATTCAATGCATTAATTTATTCATTTTTCATCCACTTATTTATTCAACAAATATTCATTGAGTGACTAGTAACAAAACAGCAAAGGCTCCTGTCCTCATGGAGTTCTTACTCTAGTTGGGAAAAACACAGAGTAAACAGATAATAAACACACCATATGCTACATGGTGAAAACTATTCAAGAGAAAAACAAGGCTGGATAAATATTAAGCATTTTAGAGAAGGTTACTAGGGAGGCCTCTCTGATAATGTGGTGTTTCAGTAGACACCAGCAAACCAGGTGGATATTTGGGGGAAAATTGTGCTAGGCAGAGGGCAGAGTAAGGGTAGTGGCCCCAAGAGATGACCATGCTTGTCATGTACAAGAGACCGCAGGAAAGGCATTGTGGAAGGAGAAGAGGGAGGAGAGGGGAGACTGATAGGACCTGAGGCCCGAGAGGCGTTACTCAGAGCTGCATGTACACTCAGTGCGCACCAATTGTGTTGGAAGCATATAAAAACAACAAAGCTTTTATTCTGGAAGAGGCCTAAGACTAATTTGCATAGAGAACAACATAATACTTAACATAGCTAAATTATTAATTGTGTAGAGCAGATTTTATGATAGCAACCAATTGATCTAAAATTAGTTAAAATCTCCTGATTTTGCAAAAATGACGTTAACTTATAATTACCTTCAAACTATTTTTTTGTAGTATGTGAAACATCCTACAGAATAATTTGAAATGCACAGGTGTAGTTTTCAAAAATAGACCTAATTATATTCTGTAAAATAAAAAAATTACAAATTTAAAATAGGTGAGACACATTTCTCAAATATTTATTATGCTCTGGTTTATGAGCATTTGAAACAAAAACAATAATCACCAGGAGTCAAGATTGGTTCACTTAAAGCAAGCTATTTTTTTTTTTTCTTTCAAGATTGTTATTCTGGTATACTGGAGAAATGTGTTAGACATTGGTATTCATTAATGTTATTTGAATCTAGATCCCATAAGTGATTTTTTAAGATCTTGTGGAATATATTGGACATAAGAGACAAATATAAATGTGATTATTATGCCATTTTGTGGATTAACAGCTGGTTGTAACAACTTTATTGTCTGCTATCTACTGGCTTGTATGACTCTTGTCATATACATGCAATTACTTTTGAGCATTAACCATGCCACCATGCATTGGGAATACACTGATGAATAAACAGACATATTTTTTCTCTTATGCAACTTACAATTAGCAGAGAGGACATAATATACATAATTTCAAGGGTGCCGTGTGGTTACAAAAGTATCCACTGGACCATACCAATGAAAGTGCTAAGGTAGACTAAGGTTTATGCATAGAAAATGTTTGCATGAGGTGATGATGATTTAAGATGTGTCTGGAGAATAAGTAGTTTTAGCTAAGTGAATAAGGAGATGACTGTAATGGAGAGTATTCTAGGCAGAGAGAATAGAGAATATTCCAATGCCAAGATCATTATGTCAGAAAAATTCAAGAAGAGAAGTATAAATGGAACATAAAAAACAAAGAGTGGTGTGAAACTGGAGATATGGGCAAGTGTCAGGTGAATATGTTGTTGTATTGTATTCAGTTGCAATGGGAAGCCATCAGAAGATATTATGTAATAAAGTAAAAGGAAGCTGTGAGAAACACAGTATGTTTGTTGTCTGTTATGGGTTGAATTGTGTCCCTCCAAAATTCATATGCTGAAGTCTTAGTACCTCAGACAGTGACCTTATTTGTAAGCAGAGTCATAGCAGATGTAGTTACTTAAGATGAGATTATCCTGGAGCAGGGTGGTCCCTTTTTCCAATATGACTAATCATTATAAAAAGGGAAAATTTGGACACAGACACACATAGGGGAACAACACGTGATGGTGAAGGCACAGATCAAAGTGGTGCAGCAGAAACCAAAGGTTACCAGCAAACTACCAGAAGTTAGTGGGGAGGCATGGAAAAGATTCTCCCTCACAGACCTCAGAAATAGCCAACCTTGCCAACACTTTGATCTAGAATGTCTAGCCTCCAAAACTGTGATACAATACATTTTTGTTGTTTAAGACACCAGTTGTGGTACTTTGTTACATTGGTCCTAATGTAGTGTTGGAATCAGAATTCCCAATTATCACAGAAGTTGTAGCAATGGAATGAATTTTAAAAGATGAAATTATGTAGGGTTAAGTGTAATATACTTCCCTGGGTCAAACATTTATTATACAAATAAATGATGACAGAGATACTGTTTAGCAATTGCATGAGATTAAAAAAGACATATGTATTTAGTCCAACATATGCCTAATATGAATCATTGGTATAGTGTGCAGATCAATCAATTCCATTTCAAGTGCATTTAAAAATATATTTAGTGTAATGAGAACATATCTGGAAATATGTGTCAGTGCTTTCTTTCCAGTACTTCCTTGTTACTTGATCCTTTTTTGCTTACTCAGGAACATGTAAGTTGCATTAAGAATTAGTTTTGTTGTACTGAAATTACAAAGATCAAGAGAAATGACTTTTTCTCTTTTTAAGATCCAAAATGTACTGTAATGTCTTATTAAAATAGTAGTTTTGGAATCTAAACATTTTTATTTGTAATAACCAAAGGTGTATATTTTGATGTTTGTTTGCTTATTTTTGAGAGAAGAATAATAGATAAGATCCCAAAGGAAGTAAAGAGGGATGTAGTCTTGTGACATAAATGTCTGATCTTGTGATCAAATTTCTTTTCAAAGAACTTCTGCTCTATATCTTTTGCATCTTTTTTTCTTGTTTCTTAAGGTAGAAGCTTAGATAATTTAATAGATAACTTTCTTCTTCTCTAATGAAAGCATTTAATGATATCTACTTCCTTATAAGCAATTTTTTTGTGGTTCTTTAAATTTTGATGTCTTGAGTTCTTATTTTCATTCAGTTCAAAATGTTTCCTAATTTTACTTCAGATTTCTTTGTACCTTGAGATATTTAGAAATGCATTGTTTAGTCTCCAAATATTTGGAAGATTTTCCAGATATCATCCTGTTTTTTTTTTCAAGTCAAAGTTTACTCTAGTCAGAGAATATGCTTTGTATGATAACAATCCTTTTAAATTTATTTAGAATATTTCTTATGGCCAAATATTCTAACACAGTGAATGTTTTATGTGCACTAGAAATAAATGTGTATTTTACTCTTGTTAACTTGTCTAGGTTAAGTATAAATTAGGTCAGGTTGTTTGGTAGTATTTTCAAGTATTTTATATGCTTTCTGATTTCCTATCTACATTTTCACTATTGAGAGAAGAGAGGTAAACTCTCCAACTCTGCTTATGATTTTGTCTCTTTTTTCATTCATTTCTACAAATTATTGCTTCAAGTATTTTGAAGTTCTGTGACTACTTGAATATACATTGAGAACTGTTATCCACTGTGTCCTCTTAGTTAATTGACACCATTATCATGTAATGTCCTTCTTTACTCATGGTAGTATTTGTTGTTCTTAAGTCTACTTTGTCTACTATTAATTTAGCCACTATAGCTTTCTTTTGATTAGCATTTTCATGGTACATATTTTTTTATCCTTTTTGCTTTTAACCTACTGTACCTTTAAAAATTCTAAATATATATCTTATATTTATATGTTTATGTGCTATTTATAATAAATGAATATTTGTTTATTTTAATAGTAGTATTATTCCAAGCAGCATTTGTTTTGCTATTCTATTCTGTTTCACAAACTCTGTCTTATTATTGGAGTATTTAGATAATTTACTTTGAATTCATCATCTGTATGATAATGTTTAAATCTATAACCTTACTATGTGTTTTGTATTTGTCCCATCTTTTCATGTTCCTTTTTATCTTTTCCTGTCTTCTTTTAGATTAGTTGATTATTTTTTTATGATTCCTTTTACCTTCATTCATCACTTCTTAGATAACTCATGGTTTTATTTTTTAATGTTGTACTAACCAAAGCATTTTGAACTTTAACATGTGTCAAAATCACCTGGAGGGATTTAAAAAGTGAAATTACTGAGTACCACTCCCAGAGTTTCTGACCAGTTTGAATTTGGATAGATAGATAGAGACATAGATAAATATAGATATATAGTTGTATAAAACTTGCATAAATATTGGTGTACTTATAAGGCAAAAGGATGTTTCACTTTTTTAATTATTAATTTAATTTTAAAAGAACTTCTTAACAGCTTTATTGAGATATAGTTCACGTACTATGTATTTCATCAAGTTAAAGTGTAAAATTCAGTGATTTTTAGTAGATCCACAAATATGTGCGATCATCACCACAGTCAATTTTAGAAATTTGTGTTACATCAGAAAGAAATGCTGTGCTCTTTCAATATCACCACCTATTCCCTACTCCACCCTACAGTCCCCCATAATGACTGATCTGCTTACTATCACTATAGATTGGCCTATTATGGAAATTTTATGTTAATGGAATGATATAATATCAGTTTTTGGGACTGGCTTCTTTCACTTAGCATAATGTTTTTAAGGTTCATCTATGTTTATCTTAAGGGAAAGCGCCCATGCTGTACCATGTATCTCTTCATTCATTTATGGTCAAATAATATTCCATTGTATGAATATACCACACTATATTTATCCATTCACCAGTTGATGTACATTTGGGTTAGTTCCATCTTTTGGCTATTACAAATAATACTGCTACAAATAGTCATGATAAGTTTTTTTGTGTGTATATATATTAACAATTCTCCTGGGTATAAACCTATGGGTATAATTGCTCTAACTCTATATTAAACTATTTGAGGAACTCCCTTTGGAAAGGACACTTTCCAAAGTGGTCATACCACCTTACCTCCCCACCAGCAGTGTATGAGGGTTCTGATTTCTCTATATCTTCACCAACACTTTTTTCTTATCTGACTTTTGATTCTAGTCACCCTAATATGCATGAAGTGGTATCTCATTGTAGTTTTTATTTGCATTCCCTAATGGCTAATGATGTCAAACATCTTTTCATTTTCACATTGCTCATTTCTTTGGTAAAATGCCTCTACAGATTCTTTGCCCATTTTTAATTGTTTATTATTATTACCATATTATTATCATCATTATCATTATTGAGTTGTATGAGATCTTTTTATAGAATAAGTGCTTTATCAGATATGTGAATTACAATTAATTTCTCAGCTTCTGGGTGTTGTCCTTTCATGTCCTTGATAGTGTCTTTTTAAGCAGAAAAGTTTAATTTTTTAAAAAATGATTACACTGTTCTTTTTTTTAAAAAATAAATTTTTTAATTTATTTTTGGCTGCATTGGGTCTTCTTTGCTATGCGCGGGCTTTCTCTAGTTGCGGTAAGCAGGGGCTACTCTTTGCTGCAGTGCACAGGTTTCTCATTGTGGTGGTTTCTCATGTTGCGTACCACGGGCTCTAGGCGCAAGGGCTTCAGTAGTTAATTGTGGCTCACGGGCTAAGAGCACAGGCTTAGTAGTTGTGGCGCACGGGCTTATTCGCTCCGTGGCATGTGGGACCTTCCCGGACCAGGGCTCGAACCCGTGTTCCCTGCATCGACAGGCGGATTCTTAACCACTGCAATACCAGGGAAATCCCAGAAAAGTTTAATTTTAATGAAGTCTGATTTATCTATTTTCTTTTATTTCTTCTGCTTTTTGTGTCACTTCTAGGAATCCATTGCAAAATCAGAAGTTATGAAAAATTCCCCTAAATTTTCTTCTAAGAGTATATTTTTAACTATTACATTTAAATCTTTAATTCATTTTGAGTTAATTTTTGTATATAGTGTAAGGTAAGGGACCAACTTTTGTTGTTGTTGTTGCTGTTGTTGTTTTTTGCGGTACGCGGGCCTCTCACTGCTGTGGCCTCTCCCGTTGCGGAGCACAGGCTCCGGACGCGCAGGCTCAGCGGCCATGGCTCACGGGCCCAGCCGCTCTGCGGCATGCAGGATCTTCCTGGACCGGGGCACGAACCCACGTACCCTGCATCGGCAGGCAGACTCCCAACCACTGCATCACCAGGGAAGCCCTGTTGTTGTTGTTTTTATATGTAGATATTCAGTTGCCTAAGCATCATTTTTTGAAAATATGTTTCTTCATCTATTAAATGTTCTTGGCACCCTTGTTGAAAAAAAAGTTGACCATAGATGTATTGTTTATTTCTGGACTCTCAGTTCTATTTGTCTGCCATATATCCTTATGGAGACCAGAAAGTCTACATTACTGTTGCTTTTTAGTAAGTTTTGAAGTGTCAGTGCTCCACTTTGTTCTCCTTCATCAAGATTTTTTTGGGGGGCTACTTTGAGTGCCTGGTGATTCCATATGAATTTTTAGAATCAACTGGTTAATATCTACAAAGAAGTTAGCTAGGATTCTGATAGGAATTGCATAGAATCTGTAGTTCAATTTTGGGGGTATTTCCATCCTAACAACGTCTGATCCATTAATATGTTGTCCCAATTATTTTGGTCTTCTGAAATTTCTCCCAACGGTGTTTTGTAGTTTTTAAGAGTGTAGGTTTTGCACTTCTTTTGATAAGTATATTCCCATTATATTATTTGATTTATTGTAAATGGAATTGAAATTGTTTTTCTTAATTTCATTTTTGGAATGTTTTACAACTGTATAGAAATAGTATAAATTTTGTATGTTGATCTCATATCCTGAAAACTTGCTGAACTTGTTTATTAGTTCTAACATTTTTTACTTAGTCTTTAGGATTTTCTATATACAAGATTTATATCAATTGCAAATAGAGACAGTTTTCTTCTTCCTTCCAGTTTAGATGCCTTTAATTTTTTTCTTTTTTTCACCCTAATTATCCTGGCTAAACCCTCTAGTACAATGTTGAATAGAAGTGGTAAGTGCAGGCATCTTGTTTTGATCCTGGTCTTAGAGGAAAGCATTTAATCTTTAATTATTAGGAATGATATTAGCGGGGTTTTTTTGTTTTGTTTTTTTGGGGCTTTTTTACAGATATCCTTTATCAGGTTGAGGAAGTTAAGCTGTCTTCCTACTTATTGAGTATTTTTATCATGAAAGGATGTTGGATTTTGTCAAATGGATTGAAAGCAAAAGGATGGGAAAAAATATACCATACAAATTGTAACCACAACAAAGCCAAAAAGCTATATGAATATTAGACAAAATAACTTTTAATACAAAAAATATTTCTAAAGACAAATATGGCCATTTCATAGTGATAAAGTATTATTTCATTAGGGAAGGATAATAATAACAATATATGCCTAATAATATGTGCCTAACAAGAGAACCTCAAAGTACTTGAAACAAAAATTGATATAATTGAAAGAAAAAATAGGCAACCCAACAATAATAGTTGGAGATTTTAATACTTGAATCTCAATAATTGATAGAACAGCAAGATAGAAAATCAACAAGGATAAAGAAACTTGAAGAACACTATCAGCCAACTTGAACTGAAATCTATAGAACATTACACACAAACAAGAGCAAAGCACATTTTTCTCAAGTGAACATGAAACTTTCTCTGAGATAGACCATATGCTAGTCCATAATACAATACAAGTCTCAATAATTTAAAATGATTGAAATTATCCAAGTATATTCTCCAACCACAACAGAATTAGAATAAGCAATAGAAAGACATTTGGGAAATCTCTAAATATTTGGAAATTAAACAATGCAATTCTAAATACTGCAAGGGTCAAAGAAGAAATCACAAGTAAAATTAGAAAATATTTTTGAATTGAACTAAAATGAAAATGCAAAAGATAAAAATTTGCAGGGTATACCTAAGCAGTACTTAAAGAGAAGTCTATACCTTCCTTCCTTCCTTCCTTCCTTCCTTTCTTTCTTTCTTTTCTTTCTTTCTTCTTTCTCTCTATTCTGAACAGAGTTTCCTTCCAGGATCCATGGCAGATCATCTCCAGAGTTGTCATACAGAATCAGAACAGATTGTTATAAAAATTGACTACATGCTAACATGATAAATAAGATGGTTATTAATGCATTATTACACTATAAATTATCATCAAAATAAAAACAGTGCTGTAATTAAAGGCATAACTCCAATAAAAAAAATTTAGGCCTCTTGGAAAACCCCAATAAGTTAGAAAGCAGATCTCTTGGTATACTTCAAATCACATATATTGGAATAATGTCTATATATTTGCTTGAAGAAAATTGAACCACATTTCAAAGAAACATATTTTATTAGTTTTTCTCTTTGTTAAAAGAACTTATTATCAACAGGATATAAAAACAGAGGAAGGAAAAAATCTGCTTTGGAAAAGCTTTACCAAACCTAGTAAAATTTCTTATCTTTATTCTTAAAGTATTTGATATGAATTTTTAGGAAGGGCTTAATAGGAATTTCACAAAAGAACACACATAAATAAGAATCTTGCCTACTTGCTGATGCAGGTTTGAACACATTTTAAAAAATATTAAAACACTTCCTTTTATACCAGTTTTAGAGGTTTTTTTGTTCACTTGGAAATAGAAAGGTTGTATTGACAAAATGAAGTCAGATGTATATTTAATTATGAAGAGCTTTTTTCTACTTTGAATTTAACATACAAATGAAGCTTTGTGAAATGACCTATGTTTCATTCAGGCATTTCTTCATGTATTATAATATTTCAGGCAAATTCCCATAGAAATAAATATGTTTTCATCTTCTGCAGGTGTAAAAAATCTTCAAAGGTGCACTATTTCCCAACAAATGAAAATATTTCCATCACCAACCAGCCTTGAAAATGTTACCCCTAGGAATTAAGAAATTTTCTATGATTCTAAGGCCTGTGTTCAGGACCCATTATGTCAAAGGCAGATTAAAATATATCATTTTCCCATCTGTGAATTTTATATGTCACCACTTGTGCTGACTCTCCCTTCTTTTTTCATTTTAATGGTGATGATGACTATAGCCTCTTATTATCCTCATGTGACTAAAAACATAGTAACAGGACTGCTGCAGTTATCATTCATAAACTGTGTTCAGAATGCATCAGTGTGAGCTCATAGAAGTCAATAAAGTACAGCACTATTGGTTGCTATAATTAATTAAGAAATTAGTTTTAATTTTTGTATATTCTAAAACCCAATTCAACAGGTTTGTTATTGCTTGAATTTATATAAACCATAAATCATATTATGTCCCTCAATGTTTCTAGTAATTATAAGCAATAAGGGTCTGAGTATCATGGCCTAGAAAATGAATGTTTATTCTGTCTGTGTATGATTGTGTATGATGCAAAAGTAATGCTAGTTTTAGGGTTAGGGTTAGTTTTTTAATTCAAAAACTATTTATTTCTTTTAATTAGTATTTATACATAGTTTGATTTGAACAGAATTTAGATAGAAAACATATCACATTTCCTATGCGAACCACCAGTTTTCTGATGGTATCAATCAACAATACACGTAAGAAATCAGATAGCAAAGTACAGGGATAGAACTTAACTCAGCAATAATCTACATATTCAGGCATATTCTTATGCCTAAAAAATAGTCTTTAGGAATGCATAGAAATGCAAATAAAAGTCCATAAAGAAGAAAGGTGACAGGATTCTGGATGATGAATATCTCAGCTTGTGAGAGGTAGGAAAATACGTTGGGTGAATGCCTATGATTAGATATAGATTTGCCCAAATCCTAGCTTTCTTTATGTCCTTCAACTCTGTATTGAAGCATAAAATATTTATAGAAAAGTACACTCCTCACAAATGTATAGCCCAGTGAGTTTTTACAAACTAAACACACCCTTATAACCAACATTCAGATTCAGAAATAGAATATTAAGGGTAAACTAGAAATCCCCCTAGGCGTTCTTTCAGTCTTTATCTCTTATTCCCATCAAAGATAATCATTTATCCTGACTGCTAAAATCATGAATTAGTTTTTGCTTGTTTTTGTAATTTATATAATTGAAATCATACAATATATAATCTAGTATCTGATTTCTTTTGCTCAACATTAGACTCGTGAGATGAATCCGTATTTTTGAGGTGTAGTTATAAAGAGTTAATTTGTGCTGCATAATTTCTTGGTGAGAATATATCAGAATGTGTTTATTTGCTTTTCTATGAATAGGCCTTTCTTAGTTTCAAATTTGAGGCTATTACAAACAGTACCTGTACAAATAATGCTAGTACTTGTTTTTGGTGAACATGTGTACATGTGTATATAGTAAACATATACCCAGAAGAGTACTGGTTGGGTCATAGGGTCTGCATATGTTCAACTTTAATAGATCCTGCCAATTAGTTTTCCAAAATTGTATCAATTTATACTATCATGCTCCACTATCATCACTATCATACTCCATACCTGTGACAACATGTGAGAGTTTTCATTGTTTTTTTGCATTTTCTCAGGTGTCTAATGGGTATCACTTTATGGTTTCAATTTTCATTCTCCTTATCACTGATGAAGTTTAACTTCTTTCCATACATTTATTGTTCATTCAATACACACTTTTGTGAAATGTGTGTGCAAGTCTTCTGCCATTTTTCTATTGGGTTTCTATCTTTTTCTTGTTCATTTGCCTTTCTATATTTGATATGACTCCTTTGTCACATATGTGTATTGCAAATACTTTTTTTCACTCCATGTGTTGCCTATTCACACTGAATGGTGTTTTGAGCAATCAAATATCTCATTTTTACTACAGACCAATTTGCAAAATTTTCTTTTATGTTTATTGATCTCTTTCCTATTGAAAAAATATTTTTCTCCTCCAAAGTCACATGATAATTTGCTCTGATTTCTTTGAAGTATTTTCTTTCACCTTAGACATATGTACAAGGTGACGCTCCATGAAACTCCAACTGACATGGTACCATTAATTGAAAAAAAAACAACCATTTTCTCACTTCACTGTACTACTTTTATATGGAGTAGTAGGTTATAATTGTTAATTACATTATCAAAAATAATTAAATTAAAAATGCAACTAAATGGAAATGAACTATGAATGGACCAATAATGAAAGTATATAAAGAACGAAAGATTACATTTAATCCAATTCTGAATATCTTGTGTATAATAAATAAATTTTAAAAATAAAATTAAACATAAAGAATATAGGTGAGTCAGACAATAAAAAAATGATCTTAGTGTTTAGTTAGAAGAACAGAAATCACACTAGATATATGAATAGAAGGAATTTAACATAGGGAAACATTTATATAAGTATGGAAAGGTGAAAGAACAAAAAGGCTCTTACTTTCTGGGTTTTATTATACCCAGAATTATTAACTATAGAAAGCAGCTTCTACCCATAGCCCTGGGGAACAAAGGAGGTGGAGTTCAGTGAGCTATGGCCTAGTCACCATTGATACCTTTTGGGCCCAAGGAGACTGGTTCGGATGGTGCCAAAAGAAGCGGGAAGCTGTAATGAGCTGCTGAGATTATGGTCAAGTTGTACTTGTAGCAAGCAAACAGATATGCAGAAGTTCCTTCTCCCCTTCCCCTGCTTTCCAATCTGTCTCTGGTTCCCTTTATTGGCAGAATATACTAGAAGGCCACTGGCAAAGAAAAATTGGTATTTGGATAGTTCTCAGTTTCAGCGTTGAAAAGCAACAAGAAGCAGAGTACATTTGGAACTGAGAGATAATATGTTAATAATGGCACAATGGTAAAACAAATTTGAACATCAAAGAATACTATATACTATTTCATTCACATTTTGATTTGGATTTAAATTTAATTAAATATTTGATGATATGTATTGAGGCATAAGTCAAACTAATAAGTTGCTTCATTCAGAGTGTGCTTATATTTATTTATATGGCACTAAATTTCACATATATTTTCCAAGATTGCATCGAGTAAGTAGGTTTTCCTTTTTTTAATCTTATGGATTTCTGTAATACAAATTTATGACTTAAGTGTGATGAACTGCCTTGGTTAATGGTTAAAATCTAAATTTCCCTCCATTTTCTGGGTGCATTATTTTTCATTACCTAAATATTACTTCTGGCTTCATCTGCTTCCAGTGTCTACTATGGTTCAAATTTTCTGAAGTGGTTACCAACATCATCCTTATGTGTCAAAATAATTTCAGCCACTTCCTTTAAAACTTTCTTCCTTCCTTTAAAATTATATTGTTACATGACATATAATTTACCATTATAAATAAACAAAATACAAAACCTTGTGATAATTTGCAAATCAAAAATTGTACATCTCAGCCCATTAAGAGAATGATATAGGAAAAGATAAAAATCCTCATTTGAGTGTTATTTTTTTCATGTGTGCTGCCCTAAAAAATAATTAAAAGGTTATTTAAAAATGTGTTACAAGCTTATAGAGGCTGCACAGAGCCATCTGGGAGAGGTTAAACACAGAAATTAAGAACATAATTTCAGCCTATATATACTTGCTGGTTATGTTGACTCCCTATAAGAAGAATGAGGTAATACAATGAAAAAGCATCTATAAAAGAAAGTGGTTGACATCATGTAGGCCAAGAAAATTTCATCAGCTTAACTGTATTTCTTCCTCTACTTATTGATTTGCTGTGTCATAGAAATGCATAAGCACAAATTAAACTTTAGGAAGAGAGAAAAAGAAAAAGAACAGAGAACATAATTTAAAGAAAGAGGCTTATTTCCCACATTTCCTACCCTAAACCTGTCTCAAAATGTGGCAGTTCCAAAATTTCCATGGAATAAAGTAGACTCTGATCATAATGTCCCAAATATTACAAAGTGGAGTAATAAAATGAGAATTAATCTGAGCCACTGCTAAAAATTAAAACTCAACATTGCTAGGAAATACTAGTTTTTTCTCTTTGTTCTTATAATTATTATATGCACAAATATTTCCTGAAAAATTAAGTTAAAAGAAAATACATTAAAATATCTAGTTGGTGATTTCTGATATAAGCAAAAAAAAAGATTTTTCAGATATACCTTAACTTTTTGTTTGTTGCATTTGCGTTGATGCCCAGCTTATCAGATGATACAGATGACCAAAGTGCTAGTTAAGATTACAAAGTAACACAAATCATAAATTCTAGTGTACTTTACCCAAAAAGGTTTTATCAACAACAATAATAAACCAATACATAAAATTTCCTTTTCACTTTTTTATGCTTCCTGTCCTTCATTGTTGAAATGTCTGTTAACAGTCAAAGTTTGACAGAAATGGGAAGGCAGGAAATGAAATGACTGTGGAGTTAGACTGTACCTGCCAAGCAGGCTCCCATAGGAGCTGGCAGCCAGGGAGAATTCTCAGGCACAGAACACCACAAAACTGATGTCTTGACATCCTTTCCAATTTGGGGCAGAGTAAAAAGCACAGGTGAATGAATATAATTTCCAGAAACAAATAGGTCAATTCTTGAGACAAGTCAGAACTTGAAGAAATGAAAGTGGACTCCATTTTCTTCTAAAAATTTCCACTTCAGTTTCTTAAACTTGACTTTAAGTAATGAAGACAGAGTTATAAGAAATTAAAGATAAATACATATACACACACACATACACACACACATATACATAAACATAAGTGTAAGTAATTTAATGTGTGTGAATAATACATTAAGGGCCAACATGGATTTAAAATTCACATTTACTAAAGCTTATTTTATTTTACTGTGTCATCTGCATCAAATCTCATCAGACTTTTCCTGAACTAGTTGAAGTAAACAGCCATTCAACAAACTGTGCAGGATATCTCTGTTTAATCAAGTCCGTCCCTGCTGTTCCCTTCTTTGGTCAAGCAGCCGTAACCTCAACTTGTTTAACTGTGTGTATACCTAAATACACTCATTGACAGGAAATGATTTGGGAATTTAGGATAATGACAATAGCAAACAATGACAGCTCAGAGACTAAAATGAAAACTAAGATGATAATTAAAAATAAATAAGGAGTTACTTTAGAAGAACTTAGGTCAGGAATTTGTAATTTTTCGGGTCTTCAAGGTTTTTAAGATATCACTTTAATTTAGCAAAGTATAATAATTTAACTGAATGATAAATATTTTTGAATCACCAAATTCATTTAATCCATATTATGATATTAATAATAACAATAATAATAGTAGCCTTAGTTAACATTTATTGACCAATTATAAGATGACAGACACTATTCTGAATGCTAATTGGCCTGTTAAGAGACTATGGTATTTAAAAGAACACAGAGATTCAAATAATCTTCAACCATTGTAACAATTATTTGTGGGAAGTTTATTAACGTTCCTATTTGTAGTTTAGGAAATCCATATAAATAAAAGTTAAGCAAATTGCCCAAGAACACATTGCTTGTCCGTAGCAAAACGAGGTTTTGAATCAAAAGAATGTAGCTTGAAAAACAATATTTAACCTCTATGTTAAACTGGAGAATTAGATACAGTAAAATAAAATGCAGAATTTATTCCTCTTTTTTAAAACTGATTTAAATGGAAGTGCTCATATACCACAAATGATACATTACTCTATTTGCATTATTGGCAGCTCAAAGAAAAAACAAAAAAACCCCAGCTACATTGAATTACTTTAAAAAGGAAACTTCATAAAATATAGATACAATCTTAGAGTAGTGAGATTCATTCTCCATGTTTTCAGTCTTTAAATAGTTAATATAAGCATTTAAAATGATATATATTATCACTTCTGCTCTTATTGTTTATTCAAGGCATTCTTTCATTCAACATTCATTATTTATCAAAGAATTATATGTACCAGGTAATGTGCAAGAAGGTAGGTGGATAGAAAAAGAAACTAATGTCATAGTCTCTATCCTCAAAGATTTCAGAATCTAAACTGGAAAGATTAACAGATAGATTTACCTCTGTAAGGACAATACATTAGTTTTTATTGGATATTAAGGGGAACAAGAAAAGGATACATAACCAAGCCTAGGAATATGGAGAGAAGCAATGAAAAAGCCATCCTCTAGGATTTGGTGTACCAGAATCATAAAGGATACACCAGAGCAGCTATGGCTGAAAAGAAGAAAGGCTTTCTGGGAAGAAAACCAAAGGCAGGGAACACTATTTTCTTGGAGTAGGTGATGTGAAGTAGAGATTACCAAGAACGATAGTGGAGTTATAAATAGGAACCTTGATAGTCATTTTAATTTGCTTGGCTTTCATTCTGTAGGTGAGATGGAGGTTTTGGACAGATTCGACATGGAACTGACAAGGCCAATTTGAAATTTGAAAGATTTTCTTTGAAAGGTATATGGAGAAAAGAATTGAGGAAGACAAACATGGAAGGAGAGGAACTGGTTAAGGGGTTTGTTGTACAAGTCTAAGAACTAATGAGGAAATAAACTAACAGTGGTAGTAGGGTTAGAAAATAATTAATAGATTAATAATTCAGAGGATATATTATTATTCAGAATGTTAAGATTGACTAGGTATGTGTTCAAGGGAAAAAGTGTGAAGTCAAGACTTTCAGGCATGTAGCTTCAAGGCCTGGGTGGAAGATGGTAATACTGAGATACAAAATACACTAGAGGCAAATTGAGAGAGACTGATGTATCCAAATTTATGTGCTTTGAGTTTGATATGCGTATATCACAGGTAGATAGAAAATTCCAGCTGGTGGTTTAATAGATGTGTTTGAAATACAGGTAAAAGGCTAAAGCTGGAGATAATAGATTTGGCAATTCAGAATGCAAAGTCTGTTTAATATATGAGAGTAGATGCAACTCCCCCGAGAGAACTATAAAAATTGTAATCACTGGGTCAAGACCATATCTCTGGGGAATGGAGACACCATGGCAGGATATTGTAGATGCCAAGATATGATGTCCTCTCAAAAAATGATCTGAGGAAGGTCTTGAGGTAACTTAGAGGAAGAAAAAGATATTTCAGCTCAAAAATCATAAGCATTTGCTTTGGATTAGTGAATTTCACCATTCATGAAGTCATGTCCTATTCCAAAAGTGAATAAGGAGAGAATTTCCCTCAAGGCTTTAAAAGCTATTATAACAAACTCTTACTAATTTTTTTCTGTGTCCCATCACCACGGCAGTACACATAAAAAAATAAATGTAGAATATGTAAGATGAAATCCTTCTGATCATACTTGTGTAAGTTATCTGTCTATTCTTTTATATTCTATAATTTTCAATATCCCTAACATATTCATTGTAAAACTTTTGATATTCCAAGTTGTAAATATTTTCCACCCAGATTGAGCAGGTTCGCATTTAAGGAATAAGAAAATACAATATTCTAATGTGGTTTCATATATATATATATATATATATATATATGTATGTATACACATACAGCACACACACACACATTTACTCAATCATTTTTTATATATCTGAAAGCAATAAGAGAATAAGATCATTTTACACAAACATGGCATGGTTATAAAAAGGCTCAACAGAGTCAATGTATTCTGATTCCCCAAAAGTTACTTTTTTTTGTTTCATCCCATTCCACATCTCATAATTGTCTCACTGTAACTCAGTTACAATAACCTGAAATTTCTCTTATGATTTCCTATTTTTTCAATGACTCTTTTTACTTGTCTTTGATATGTTTCTCCATTGACCTTAGTACACTGGTGAAATATGTGATTCTGCAAATTCTACTTTGGGTGGCTTGTATTTCTTCCTCTCAGTCTCCTGACCTCCTCCATCTCAATTTCTCCAACGTTTCTTTCTTCTGGATGAATCTTGCTTGTGAATTATGATACGTACCAAAGATTCTAAATCCTATTTAATCTAATTTGACCTATTTCAAATGTATACCCTGTAAAGGGTAATGCCCAAACTAAATACAAAAGAAAAAAAGTGACCTAAATGAGGTCAAGTAGGTTGAAAAATCATGTTGTTCATTCTCGTCAGTATATAGGTTTTATCCCTGTCTGGAAACTTTCAAGGGTTAATGCCTTCCCTTTCATACTACCACCTCACCTTTGAGTACCAAGGATCTCACTTTCTGTTGAATAATAATTTTTAAAAAACAGTTTAATTAGAGCAAAGCAAAATCTCAGAGCAGAGAAAGGCTTTATTTCTGCTGCTGAGTAAAGTTGCAGTAAAATGTCACCATCAGAGAGCAGTGAGAAAAATAGTCAAGCAGCACCTCAACAGTGGCAACAGACGGCATCCTCAAAATGGTAAGAGATGATTGGCAGTCATTGGTTCACATAGCTCACTATAACTGGCAGTGTACTTTTTGATTTAATCTCTAGATTTTGAGTCTGATTTTTTATGTCATTCTCCTAGGAATTTTGCCCCTAGGTACATTTCCCCAGTCTTGGTCCCCAGACACTTCCTCCAAAGTCTTACCCTCATCCCAGACTTTTTTATTGAAAAGATCAATAAAACTGTTAAAGAATTATCAAAATGGATTGAGGCCAGGGGTGGGAGGGCATGGACACAATTTACCAATATCTGGAAGGAGAGCGGGGACATCATTACAAATCTTCCAGACATTAAAAGAATGATATGGAATATTCTTATGCTAATAAATTCAACAAGTAGAATTAAAGAAGGTATTGAATATATTTACTAACATTAAATATTTATTATTACTTTCAATAATTTGAAATGGATAAATTCCTTGAAAACACAACCTATCAAAACTCACTCAAGAAAATAATAGGTAATATGAATCGTTCCATATCTATTATAGAAATTAAGTTTGTAGTCAGACACCTTTTCACAAAGAGAATTTGAGGCATAGATGCCTTCACTGGTAAATTCTTTACAAACTTGCAGAAAACAGAAGAGAAGGAAACACTTCTAAATAGATTTTATGAGACCAACACTATGAAACCAAAGCAAGCAAAAAAAAAAAACAAGAAAAGATTGCTACATATTATATCCCTCTATAACATGGTTGCAAAAATCGCAAACAAAATGTTGGCAAATCAAATCAAGTAATGTATAAAAAGGATAATACATCATGATCATGTGTAGTTTATCCCAGGAATACAAGTTTGATATTATATTAAAACCAAAAAAAAATGTGATCACGATATTAACAAACTATAAAACAAAACAAAACAAGCCAATTATCTCATAAAGTGCAAAACATCACAAAATTCAATAACCACTTAGGATTAAAAAATTCACTTCCAGCAAATGAGGAACAGAGAGTAACATTCTCAAACTGATAAAGGAAATCTACAAAAACCTTCCACTAACATCACATCTAATAATAAATGATTGAATTCCTCCCTCCCTGCAAGATCAGGAAAAATGCAAAGATGTCTGATTTACCACTTCTATTCAACTGTATACAGTAAGTCTTGGTCAATGCAAAGGTGCAAAAAAAAAAAAAAAAAAGAGAAAGAAATGGTATACATAACATTTCTATGCCAAAATATCATAATCTACCAAAAAGCTACTAGAATTAAATAAGATTAGCAAATTCACAGAGGCAAAGATAATTACGCAAAACTCAAATGTATTTTGGAAATGAACAATTTTAGCAATGACAATTTCAAGTTGAAAGTTTTAAATACTGTTTACAATAGCATCAAGAAATGCATAATACTCTGGGATTAATTAACAATATACCATTGAGAGTTATTAAAGAAGATAAATACATAGAAAGATATAGCATATTCAAGGATCAGAAAACTCAGTAGTATCCTGATGTCAGTTCTCACTAAACTGATCTATACATTAACCACAATCTTCATCAAAGTTTAAAATGGCTTCTTTGTAGGAATTAATAAGCTGATTCTGAAATGTATATGTAAATGCAAAAGACCAGAAATATTTAAAGCAATCTTGATAAAGCACAAAATTAGAAGTTACTCTAGCTTACTTAATATAGTCTTTATCTAAACACATCATAACCAAGACAGTGTGGTATTTGTCTATATGCATAGACACACAGACCAACTGACCAAAATAGAGAATCCAGAAATATACCACACATATATTTTAAATTGATTTTTGACAAAACTGCTAGATATCTAAAGGAGAAAGGATAGTCTTTCCTTTGGTACTGGAACAACTGGATATTCTCATGGAAAAACATGAACATAGATTCTTAGTTTATGTTATACAGAAATATTAACTTGAAATGTATCACTTACCTAAATGTATAAGGTAAAACTAAAAATTTCAGAAGAAAACATAGAGAAAATGTCTGTAAATTTGGGTTAAGCAAAATTTTCTTGGGTAGGGCACAAAACTTTGAAATTGTAAAAGAAAAAATTTGATAAATTGAAATTAATCAAAAATTTTAAAATTTGCTCTTAAAAGGACACTATTAAGAAAATGAAAAAGGAAAAGAAAAACCGTGGAGAAATGTTTCAAAACACATATTTGGTAATGGATTTACATTCAGAATACATAGAATTCTTACAACTCGATAAGAAAACAAAAATTCAATTGCAAATGGGCAAGAAAATTGTATAGATACTTCAAGAAAGAAGTTATACATATTTACATAACCACATACAAACATACTCAACATGATTAGTCATTATAAAATACAAATTAACAAACATAATAGGATACTGTAACAATACACTCACTAGAATTGCTAAAATTAAAATACTGACAATACCAAGTATTGGAGAAAATGTAGAGCAACTGGAACTTTCAAATATTGCAGATGGGAATGAAAAATAATTTAGTAACGTCCATTCTGATATAATATAACATGGACCACTCTTAAGCAATATAAGGTAACTATGAAGGTATTGGGAAAATCTGAACATAATTTAAACATTCAAAAATATAAAGAAATTAAATTATTTTATGTCTGATAATGAGAAGCATAAAAAATTTATGGATGGACCAACATGGTGCCTGAAATTTGCTTTGACATAATCATACACATTGGGGGTAGAGATATAACAATTTAATCATGGATTGATAATTGCTAAAGCAGAGTGAGAGTATATTGGATTCATTATACAGTCTCTCTACTTTTGCAAATGGTTATTTTCCACAATGTAAAATTTTAAAATTTCACTGCATTCTATATGAAGGTAATTATTCTAAAATATTATATGAGACTATTTGTCTCAATGTACCCTCCCTAGAATGAACTAATTAATTGCTTATTTTTTGCCAAGATAATTATTTAAAATGGCATTTTATTGTTGTGTTAATTTCTATTTATTTGATGGTTATATTTACTGTACATTTTTAGTTCTTATTTATAATTTTCTCTTCAGGCCAATAGTCTTTGATTTCTTTTTTGTTTTCTGCATTTATCATCTTCCCAAGTTCTGTTGGAAAAAAAAACAACAACAATATTACTAGGTAATATCTATTGGGTACTAGCTATTAACAAGGCATTTTGTCAAAGAAGTTATTATACATTAGCTCAAAGCAATAGAGCAATCCTATCGTTTAGGTTTCATTGCTCTCTGCACTTTATAGGTAAAGAAACCGAAGTTTAGTATGATTGTATAATTTACCAAAGGTCACACAGCTAAAAAGAGCCAAGGAGTTACATTTTCTCTAACTTCAATCAGAAATCTTCACCAGTGTGTGCTTCCTCTTTAACACTTTGTATTTATTCCATTTTTCTCCATGCTCATTTTATACCCTAATTTAAGACCTAAGTCTTTTTCATGGAAAGACTCTTCCTCTCACTTTATGCCTTTAAGTTTGCTTTCTTCTATGCCTTTCTACTCATTACAAAGTATGAAATCGCAGTTCCAATGCAGCCTTCTTCATAAAGTTATATAGTGTAGTGGTTAATATCATTGATTGTGTAGTCATTATCTGGGTTCGAATATTAATGTGCCATTCATGGGCCAAATGCCCTTGGACAAATTACTAAATATGTCTATTTTCATTTTTTATGTATAAAATAAAACAATAAAACCCTTATTTACAAAACAGGAACAGACTCACAGACTTAGAGAACTAACTTATGGTTACCAGGGGGAAGGGTAACCATTAGTTAGTTCTAAACTACCCCCATATATATCATATATTTCAATTTCCAGAGCATTTTCCATTAGCATGATGCTTCACAAGATATCTGTTATGGAGTCATACCATAAAAAATGTTTTCTCTTTACATTGGCTGAATGCGCAGTGAACAAGACACAGTGATCCAGATGGCATGCGACTTAACTTGAATCAACAACTTTCTCCATTAGTGTGTCTTAAATATTCATTCAATAGTAATTAAGTCCTGCTACTATTGCACAAAATCTCCCATACACATAGGTTTTGGTAGATTAAATGTCAATTGTTATGGCATTCCTTAAAGAAAGAAAATCATAAGTTCAGCTATTCAAAATTTGCTTGACAGACATGCAATTTTTGATAAAACAATTCCACATATAATTTGAATTGCAGTTTAAAGTTCTGACATTCTTGACTCATCTGGTTCAATATCTTGACAGAAAATTATGTTCAACTATAGCTATAGCAGTTATCATATTGTGGACACTCAGTATCTATCTGTTAAATTCAGTCAAGTTGATTCATCTTCTTCCATATATTCTTTTTTAAATAATATTTCCTCATGACAGAATAAGCTACTGCACTGAAGCATTATATGTATCAAATTGTCTTAATAGGATATAAAAACATTTCTATTTTAACAACAGCAACATGTATAATATCATATTTTAGTACAGATGTTAAGAAAACACTAATGAACTAGAAATAGCAATTTAAATATCTATAAATTAACAAATATACCATCCCAAATGGGTAATGTTCTACTTAAAGAATATAATCTTACAAATATAAGATTTTTGGCTTGTCAAAGATTGCAAATTTTATTTCTCTTGACAACTTTTGCCCAAGAGTCCTAGTGTGTTAAGAGCCACCATGCATGCCAGTCTTGCTTCCAGAAGTTTTGTCTTGATGTTTCTCCAAGTTCTTCATATTCCTACATAGACTAAAATGGAATCCATCTTTAAACTACCTTCTAACCTACTAAAAAAATAGTAACATTTGGGTCAAATCCATGGAAATATTGTGCCCCACTTGACCAAATTAGACTATTAAAAAACAGGTGGCTAACCCCATGCCAGACCCCTGGCCAACATATTTTAATATATATCACTTTTCAAATTAGTGTTTTCTCTTGAATCCCTAATACTGAAGTTATTGATTACTTTCAGAGTCAGAGATTTAGCTCTTCTTATTTCTCTTCAGACATTATTTGTCAATGCTATATAGAAACATACCTTTTTTGATAGATATGACCAGTTGAACTCCCTGTAGAAAAAGTATCTTTCTTTCTGACCCAACTCCTTTCTTTTTCATTTGAATTTTGTGAAATGTTCGGTTACAGCTATGAAGGACTTTGAGATTCCTCACACAGAACAATGTCAGTAGAGAGAGTTAAGACATTTGTTTCTAGTGCTGTAAGAGACTAAAATTTCTCTCTCTCTCTCTCCCTCTCTCTCTCTCTCTCTCTCTCTCTCTCTCTCTCTCTCTCTCTCCCTCTCTCTCTCTCTCTCTTTCTTCTCCCCCACCTGAGGAATATGTTTTAAAGACTTCTGTTAAAGTACTTAGGAAAGGCTTCTTTCTCCATAAATGGGAAGATAAACCACCTGGAGTGTTCACTTCTATATATATATATATATATATATATATATATATATATATATAAATATATATTATACTGAATAAGATAAAACTTCATAATTCTGAAGCTAATAATTTTACATTTTATTTCATCTACTATTACAGGCAAATTGTGTCCCTGTGTCACTATGAAACAGTCAGGGCGAACTTGTGAAAAGTAGCAGCAAAAAATATGTATGAATACTACCTGATTCAATTTCCTAGAAACTATAGTAAATATTCTCTTTAAGACTGGATATGACTATACTTTATTAGAATTGAACTGTATTCTGGGTAATTGTCCAGTAATAACCTTTGTTAAATTATACAAAGTCTTTACTTAACAGAGAACACAGACTCCCAACCTCTAATATTATCATCATTCAAGATAATGAGCAACACAAACCATTCTATACCAATCTAAAAGCAATAAATGTCAAAGTAAAGAAGTATGCAATATTCTGGCCTGAAAGAACAAAGGACAAAAGTAATGATAATACCTCTTTACATTTGCAGTCTATTATATCATGCATAACAAATGATGCCGTAATTGCAGACAGTGTTATTTTAACAGGTTATAAGAAGATAGTGGGTGAGGTGAGAGGGTGTATTGACTATTGCTGTGAAAAATGCTTCAAGCTTCTTAATTTAAAATAGCCAGTAAGAGGAGGATATCATTTTTAGAGTGCATTTGATTTTAGTTCTTCTTTGAGTTATATAAGCTTAAGATTTCAGTGTTTGATTAGTCATCCAATTCACTGGATTGGTGACTTCAAGGCAGTTGGAACATAGGACCTAATGCAATATATTTCTTAACTAAATCATCATCAGAATAAACAGGGAGTAGATAAATAATTTCTTAACTGGTCATTTCAAACGTTTTAGTAGAAATAAAATCCTGTTCCCCTAGTGAATGTTGAACAATAAAAATGATGTCCTACCCTACAGCATTACAGCTCATATATGTCTGTGTCTCTGTGAGGATCTCGGGTTTCAAGACTGTGTAGGGA
>NW_006787097.1:36990-40211 GCF_000442215.2 Lipotes vexillifer
CAAATAAGGAAATCTTGGCTCAAGCTCTGACCCCTCCCCTGACTAATAAATAAAACTATTTTAAAATATATGTTTTGAGTGAAAAGAGACTTGAAGATCCTGTAGTACACATAATTGCATAAAATACAAAGATAGCCAGGAAATTCTTACTTGATTGGATTTTTCACACAACTTTTGCTCTGTAAACTTATCCTCTCAAATTTATCCAAAGACCTGGGGTGTTGTGTAGGTCCTTTGTAGATAAA
This sequence comes from Lipotes vexillifer, assembly GCF_000442215.2. NCBI lineage: Eukaryota > Metazoa > Chordata > Mammalia > Artiodactyla > Lipotidae > Lipotes > Lipotes vexillifer. The sequence continues at coordinate 37,236 of NW_006787097.1, forward strand.
GTCTATTGATATTTGGTGGAGATATCCCCCTTTTTATTAAGGCTTTGTTGGCATTCTGTAGTGGCAATCCATCAGCCTGTCTTCTTGAAGTTCCTGCCCTCCCTCTGAACAGCACACCATTGATAATTGGGACAATATAAACCTTTAATTTGGAGAGCACCTGGGGAGGTTGAAATTCTTTCTTAGTGTTTTCTCTTTTTGGTCCACAAACAAAATTACCTTTGTAATCTGTACATGTAGTGAACAGTATCCACAGGCTGGTTTTGATAGCAATAAAATAAAACATATTTTTCCCCTTTAGGGTATGTACAAATAATCGCAATTTACATAAGAGTGATTAAATTCAATTTGTAAATAAATCACTGAGTGTAACTGGAAAACTCACTAAGAGAATGGAAACATTTTGCTTTAGAATAATTGCATTTGCTCCACCCTGTGAGGGATTCTCTAAGGTACCCTCTGCAGCTGGATTAGTTATGAGCTCCTGCCTCACAACTTGGTAAACATTCTCTGTCATCAGTCAGCCAGTCCCTGTCGGCCTTGTTCCAAGAGCATCCCTGCACAGGTTGGTAGGTGATATTTTTGTACTACTCTGTGCATTAATCTCATCTCGTGCATTTCTTTAAAAAATCATGAGGGAATAATATGTCTTCATAGAGTTTGCATATAAATGAACAATACACTGAGGGACATGACAATTTCAGTCTCAGTATAGTTGCTATAGGGGAATACCTTTGTCTCAGTGAATTTTGTTTCAGAATTAATGGGATGATTTATCTCTTTTCTTTCTTAAAAGGACCAGAATGCTCTGTATATATCAGTAATTTATAAATTACAGTACCTGTGAAAATAATACTTAAAAAAAATTTAATTCACCCAATATTCAGTGTACTTTCTTTAGAACTAGCATATTTTAAGCGTGTCTTTGGAGGCTATACTTATTTTCTGAGTGGACTTGTTACAAAATTCAATATCTTTGCTTTTCTCCTTTTAAGAGAATTCTTTATTTTGAATAAATGAAAGAAATTTTTTAGGAGTGTTCATCTCTGGCAAGTACAGTCTAAATTTCAGCTGATGATTACCTTTGATGCTATCAGATTCTTATTTAGTCATCTGTGGAGTCCCTTCCAGTACACTCCCTTTCATCTGTCATGAGAACAATCTGATAAACTTGCTTAGAGACTGATGATTGCAATATTGTTTAATATTTTTATTAAATTAAATTTACTAAATAATACTTTAGCAAATAATATCTCAAAGTATAAAGCTTTTATAACTCCATCTTCTCAGAAAACCATTTTTCTGGTAGAACTTTTTGGCACTAAATCAAAATCTGTAAGGTATTTTCTGTTGTACATAGGATGATTCCTTTTTTAATGCTCTAAAAGTATACCACATATATGGCCTATTGAGAGTATAATTTGTCTTTTACTAGGTCTTTCTCATTTGACTCTATGTTCATTAATGGCAAGTATCTGTGTCTTTTACATATCATATCTAATACTTAGAACTTAATAAATATTCTGTATTATTTCTCTATATAATAAAAACAAAGGAAAGTCTTTGTCATTCCCAATTAATGTGGCTACTATGGCCAGGCAAAGTGACAAATTCAGGACCAAACACAATATTTTTTATTTTAGGGATTTTGTAGTGTTTAAATCAATTTTCAAGTTGTAAAGTTGGGTCTGAAATAATTAAGAAATCCAAGTATTACAGACATACTGGCTAAAACAAAAATTTTTGAGCTGACATTTCTTTAAAACTACTAATTTATAACTCTCTAATCACAAAGGGCCAAATTCTGCTCTCATATATTCAGATAAGATAATCTGTGTTTACTACAGAAGTTCAGATTAAGTTCTTGACAACACAATTTAGCCCAGTGAGTTTAATTAAAATTAATAACCCATTATGGTGCAGTCATTATTTGGAAGGAAGGAGGTAAGATTACAGATCCAGACTTTAGTAAAATAGTCAAAATTAGAGGGAAATAGTTTTGGTAATAAAATGATTCATTGATGCTGCTACTTTAAGTAATTTTAAAATTCACTTTTAATGTTACTGAAGAAAACAGAATCAGTTATTGCATTCTTTCCTACCTAAAGCTATCAATTAATATGGTGCTTGAATTTTTAATTAGCATAAACTTTCTCACTCCAACTTCAAAAAGCACATTAAGGTTTAAGGCAATTTAAAACATATTTCTAACATTATCTTAAAAGCTCTGTCTCTAGTACTTATTACTGACTGTCCTTTCCATTTGGCTCTAGATTTTTTTACAGAAGTAGAAAATTGGTTATATTTGAATAGTTGGATTCATTCCATAATTTTCATAGTATATCCAAAACTTCATTTGCTTCAGGCCATTAGAAAAAAAAAAAAAGATTTTAAAAACAAACACAATTTTCCATTTATTTCCTCAAAGAATACAATGCATGTTTTGAAAAAGTGAGCAACTTGTTGGGAAAAAATAACATGTGTGCTATTTCTAAGACAAAACCAAACAAAATAGCCGAATATTTATTTGTTATAGTGTAGCTGAGTATTAACAGCTGTAATTTATGCAACACTTAACTTGGTGTTAGACAATTACTATACACACAACCTGAAAACATAGGAACTAATTTCCCTGTTTACAGATGAAGAAATTGAGGTAGAAAGATACTTTTAAAAATTGCTCAAGGTCAGATACTTAAAATTAAACCCAGTTTTGCCTAAAGTCATCCTCCCCCTTCTAAGCATGACACTTCACTGAATCACACCACGCTGTGAACAATTTTGTTTGCAGTCCTGAAGGTGTGAGTCACCAAGCATGGAGAGAGTACAATGGCTCAGTAATCAAAAATCATAAGGGAGAGATATCCTAACAAACCGCCCCAGATGGATGTAAATTTGGCTTTAGAATAGAATATGAGAATCTATGAAGAGAAAGAAGAAATTGTTTTTTTCTCTCTTTCCCTGTGTTTGGCAGAA
>NW_006787097.1:40221-72805 GCF_000442215.2 Lipotes vexillifer
GAAGGTGGATCCAGGCTGATTTTTCTTGAAGTTAAAAGCCACTATGCAAGAAATAATGTCCTTAACAATAGTGTTTTTATTTTAAGTTAAACACTTGCTTAATAAAACCCAAATAATATAGTGGTTTCTTCTGGATATTATTCAGGAGAGTGCTGACATCAACCTAACATATTATTTCAAACTTGGTGAGCTGAAGAACTCTGCAAAAATGAAATTGCAAGTATTAAGAGCAATATGTTCAAGTTAAAGCAGAGTCTTGTTTGGTTGGTGGGAAGAGGTGAGCTGAACCTACTATCCAACCATCTCTCTTCAATGATTCCAGAACAGGAGTGTCTCTACAGGATCACTTGGTGCTTCACATCAGAATTGTTTTGGAATCTATAAGCCAGATTTTCAAAATGTAAATTTGTAATATCCTAAGGGTGTATCAGTTACATTTTAATTTTCTCTATATGGCAAAAATAAAAATGATTTAGATAGCCAAGCAAAACTTATGTGTTCCATTAAAATAGATGAAGGTCAAGCCTTTAGCAGACAGATTATGTTCAATAATTAGTGAGTAGATGACGGCCATTAGTTCCAGTAATGTGAAACCTGGATAGAGTCTCAAGACTGAGAGAAGAATGGACTATGAAAGGAAGGTTTGGAAAAACAGGATGTATCTCTAAGACTAAGATGATGTATCCTACAAGAAAATAAGGGACCTAAAAACAAAGTAATAGACTACTTGGTAAACTTTCTCTAATGCCTCTAATTTTCTTGCCTTTGCAGTATCTCTTTACTAGGTTTCCTTACAGTTAACATGACTTTTCTTTCCTCTTTAAAGTATTCAGCTAAATCCATTTATTTTCTATCTTAAGGAGAAAAGCTTAGGTGGTTATATTAGTTTTCTGTAGCTGCTGTAACAAATTGCAATTAATTTATTTGGTAATTTATTTAAAAACAAATTTATTTTCATACAGTTCTGAAGACTGGAGGTCCAAAATCAGTTTTGCTGGGCTAAAGTCAGTGTTGGCAGGGCAGGTTCCTTTTGGAGGCTTAGGGGAGAATCTTTTTTCTTTGCCTTTTCTACCTTCTGGTGGCCACCAGCATTCCTCGGTTCATGGCTTCTTCCTCCAATAACTTACTTTCATAATCATATCTCCTGATTTCTCTTTTACAGTTAAATCTCCCTCTGCTTCCCTCTTATGAGGCATCTTACATTTAGGGCCCACCAGAATAATCTTGGATAATATGTCCCTCTCAAAATCCTTAACTAAAACAAATATGCAAAGTCACTTTTGCCATATAAGGTGATACAGATTCTAAGGATTTAGAACCTGGACATCTTTGGGAACTATATACAACCTACTACAATGATTTTTACCAAAGATTGTGTATGTGTTTGTGTGTGTGTCCTAATTAAACCAATTTTCATTTGAGGATAACAAATGAAGGTTGTGTTATTTGAACAATCAGGATAACACTACAAATTTCCAATTTGTCAAATCAGATATCTTAAGTAATATTTTTTAAAGTAAATTCTCCATAATTGTTTTAGTTCCAGATTTCACCATGGGGAAACTCTCTACTCTGAGAGAGATATGACTAGTTCATATGATGTTTGGAATAGAATTGCAAATTATGTGGATTATGTTCTATTTCTTGCATTCCTTACATCCCTTTATGTTTTCCTGGTTGTTGAATTGGTACCATTCCTATAAGCAATACTTTTCTTTCCTTTTTCTCTTCATCATAAGTACTAGCTGAAAAACTGCCACTCATACTAACAACTACAACTTACTATAAGAAATAGCATTGAAAAAGAAAATAACGCATATGTGTTGGTGGGTATTACATGCAACATCAAATATAAATATTTTGTTTTATTTTTGCTGAGAACATCAGTAATTTAAATTATAATAGATTCTATTGTATTAAAATTATCAGGGAAAATACAGATAAAAGATGCTAACAGCTACAAATATTAAATCGGCAAACACATAGATGGGCTTAAACAATAACACCGTTTAGTTACTCTAGTAACTAGAGGCTTAAGGGTAGGGGTCACTATAGAAATTTCAACTTATTCTCAAAACTCTCAAAGTAAATCTCTTTAGAGCTGGGATGGAACCAAGAAAGATGCCTGCAGGATGTCCAGGCCTCAAATCTCATATAATACTACAAGAAGCAGAAAATGTGGAATGCTTCCAGATGGTTTCTCAGAAGAGAAAGGAAGAAATTTCCCAGAGACAACAACCAAGACTCTTTCTCACCAGTCTGAATTGTATCATGTGCCAGATCCTAAGCAATCATTAAAAAGGGACTTGGCATGATTCTGAGATACAGGCTGACTATTAGAGCTAAAATCATTTAGATTTTAGCAGCCTCCACTGCTACATGAGCTATGTTGGACAGTGGTAGACATCTGAAAAAATTCAGCGTCTAATATTAGTAAGAAGAGAAGGGGAAATAAATGCTACACAGTCAACCAAAAATATTCACTATGAGAGCCCCACAAATGGGAGTTATTCCAATGAAGACATTTGTCATAAAGCTTAGTTTAAAAAAGAAAACCAAAACTTTGATTTAATAGTCCAGTTGTATTAGAGTTGTCTAGAGAAAGAGAATCAATAGTAATATATATATTGAAGGAATTTATTATAGGAGTTGGCTCATGCATTTATGGCAGCTTAGAAGTCCCGCAGTCTGATATCTGCAAGCTGAAGAATCAGGAAAGATGGTGGTGTAATTCTGTCCAGATTTGAAGGTCTGAGAATCAGGGCTGCTAATGGTGTGTGATCCCATCCACACCTAAAGGCTTAAGAATGAAGGAGGAGGAGGAAGTGGGGAGATGGTGAAAGTCACATTCTGAGTCCAAAGGCCTGGAAAACAGTAACACAAATGTTCAAGGGCAGGGAAAAGACGGATGTTCCAATTCAGACAGAGAGAACAAATTTACCCTTTCTCCACCTTTTTGTTCTATTTGGTCTCCAGTGGATTGGATTATGCCCACCAACATTAATGAGAAGAATCTTTACTTACTCTACTAATTTAAATGGTAATCTCTTCCAGAAACACCCTCACAAACATACCAATAAACATCCAGCTGTCTTGGGCATCTTGACTTATCCCAAGTCAAGTTGACACATAAAATTAACTATCAAAATAGTAGAATCTGATTAATACTGCATTCTTTAATGTGCCTAATATATAACAATAGCCACAGAGAGTACCTCTGTAACCACATACTGAAAGTTAATTTTTCAAGTCTATTTTGTTAATAGTAATATGAAAAAGAGGGAGAAAAAGTCTGAGGTAGTTAGATAATAAAAAATATGTTTATGGTAAATAACAAGGGAACTACAACTTGTTTTTCTTAATTTATTTGAAAATGCAAACCAGGCCTTTATTTCCTAAGAATAGCATATTTTAAAATTAACCAAGGGCTTCCCTGGTGCGCAGTGGTTGGGAGTCCGCCTGCTACTGCAGGGGACACAGGTTCGTGCCCCGGTCCGGGAAGATCCCACATGCCACAGAGCGGCTGGGCCCGTGAGCCATGGCCGCTGAGCCTGCGCATCCGGAGCCTGTGCTCTGCAACGGGAGAGGCCACAACAGTGAGAGGCCCGCGTACCGCAAAAAAAAAAAAAATCTTTGGTTGGGAAGTGAGGTCAACGAACAAAACAAATTCTAGAGCTAAAGAATACAATAATTGAGTTGAAAAATTCACTAGAGGAGGAACAATGAGGAAAAGTGAAGAAAGCCTAAGGGACATCAGGATGATCAAAAAACACATTATGGGAGTTCCAGAAGAAGAAGAGAGAAAGGGGCAGAAAGCTTTCTTGGAGAGATAATGGCCAAAACTTTGCAAATCCATGGATGGAAATTGACATTCAAATTGAAGATATTCAAAAGTCCCAATGAGGATGAACCCAAAGAAGCCCAGACCAAGACACATTATAATCAAACTATCAGAAGTCAAAGACAGAGAGAAAACCTTGAAAGCAGCAAGAGAAAAGTGACATCATGCCCAAAGGATCTCCATTATTATGAGATTTCTCAGCAGAAACCTTAGAAACCTGAAGGGATTAGAATGATATATTCAAAGTGCTGAAAGAAAAAAAAAAATTGCAAACCAAGAATACTGTATCTGTCAAAATTGTCCTTCAAAAATGAAGAAGAAGGGATTCTGTAAAGATAGCTGAGTAAGAAACACCAAAATTCTGTCTCCCCACCTGGAAAGAAATTTAACTGGCAGAATCTGTCTGATGGTAACAATTTTGGAATTCTGGAGTCTATTGAAGGCTTGAAACTTCTAGGGGAAGACATGAATAGTAATTGGTGGTTAATTTTAGACAATTCAGCTCTTATCTCAGTAGTAGCTGTTTATCTCTCACCCTTCAGCCCCATGGCAAACAGCTTTTCATGTATTTCTGGAGCAACTTGCACACAGCTTGTAGAAAACAGAGTGAGCAGACCGATTTACATATTGTGGGATTACCAGAAAAAGAAGGCAGAAGGAAAAAGGCAGCAAAAATATTTGAAGGAATAATGGCTGAAAATTTCACACATTTGATGAAGGACATGAATATAAACACCCAAGATGCTCAACAAAGTCCAAGTAGAATGAACTCAGATACCCACACTGAGACACATTATAATCAAAAGGTTGAAAGCCAAAGATAAAAAGAGAATTTTTAAAGCTGCAAGAGAGAGGCTATTTATCACATACAAAGGATCCTTAATAAGATTATGAGCAGATTTCTCATAAGAAACACTGGAGGCTGGAAGGTAGTGGGCTCATATATTCAAAGTGCTAAAATTAAAAAAAAAAAAAATTGTCAACCAAGAATCTTTTATCTGGTAAAACTGCCTTCAAAAGTGAGGGGGAAATTAAGACATTCCCAGATAAACAAAAGCTAAGGGAATTTGTCACCACTAGACATTTCCTGCAAGAAATGGTAAAGAGAGTCATGGTCATGCAGGTTGAAGTGAAAATACATTAGACAATAATTCAAAGCTGTATGAAAAAATAAAGATCTCAGGAAAGGTAAATACATAGGCAATTATGAAGTCTAGTACTGATACAGCAATGACATTTAACTCCACTTTTTGTTTTCTCTAAGATTTTTAAAAACTAATACATAAAAATGCATTATGATTTTAGATACACAATGTACAAAGATGTAATTCTGTTACATCAACAACCAAAAGGGGTGAGACAGAGTTGTTAAAGGAGCAGCATTTTTATACGTTATTAATGTTAAGCTGGTATAAATTCAAATTAGAGTGTTATAGCTTTAAGATGTTATATATCATCCCTGTGGTAACTATAAAGAACATAGCTAAAGCATATACACACAAGAAAATAAATAAATAATGTAGATATTTTACTAAAAAAATTAACTAAATACAAAAGAAAGCAGTAATGTAGGAAATAAGGGACGAAAAAATATAAAGCATATAGAAAAGAAATAGAAAAATAATAGAAGTAACTCCCTCCTTAACAGTAATTACTTTAAATGGGTTATGGACTAAATGTTTATGTCCCCTCCAAATTCAAATTTTAAAGCCTTAACCCTCAATGTAATAGTATTTGGAGGTAGAACCTTTGGGAAGTACTTAGTTTTAGATGAGATGATGAAGTTTGCGGCCTCATGATAGAATTAGTGCTCTTATAAGTAGAGACCAGAGAGCTTGCTTTCTCTTTCTCCACCATGTGAGAACACAGCAAGAAGTCAGTCTTCTGCAAGGCAGGGAAAGGGACCAGGAATTGAATCAATCAGCACTTTGCATGTGGATTTCTCAGCCTCCAGAACTGTGAGAAGTAAATTATTGTTTAGTTACCTCATCTATGGTATTTTGTTATAGCAACCCAAACTGACTAATAAAAAATTTAAATGGATTAATATTTCCAATAAAAAGAGAGAGATTGGCAGAATGGACAAAAACCATGATACAACTATATGTTGTCTACAAGAGTCATGTTAGATCCAAAGACACAAATAGATTGAAAATTAAAGATGGAAATGGACATTCCATGCAAATGGTAGCCAAAAAATGAGCAGGTGTAGCTATATTAATATCAGACAAAGCAGATTTTGAATCAAAAAAAGCTTACAAGAGATAAAGGAGGACATTATATATTAATGAAAAGTTCAATACAGCAATAAGATATATAAAAATTATAAACATTCACACAACTAATAACAGACCATCAAAATATATGAAGCAAAAATTGACAGAATTGAAAGGAGTTCAACAATAGTAGTTGTAGACTTCAATACCATACTCTCAGTGATGGATAGAACAATCAAACGAAAGATAAGTAAGGGAATAAAGGACTTGCACAGTAAAATAAACTAAAAGATCTAACAGACATATACAAAACACTCTACCTAACAACAACAGAACACATTCATCTCAAATATATTTGGAACATTTCCCAGGATAGACCATATGTTAGGCCACAAATTGTCTCAATAGATTATAAAAATTTTATGCATCAAAACACACTTCTCTATCAGGAGAGTAAGAAGGCAATCCACAGAATGAGAGATAATATTTGAAAATCACTTCTGGTTAGAGATTAATATCCAGATATATAGAGAACTCCTAAAACTCAACAGCAACAACTAAAAATAAACTGATTCAAAAATGGACAAAAGACTGCAATAGAATTTTTTTCAAAGGAGATATACAAATATCCAATAAGCACATGAAAAAATGCTCAACATCACTAATCATTAGTGAAATGCAAATCAAAACTGCTGTGAGATACCACTTCATACTCATTAAACTGGCTAATCAGAAAATAACAAGTATTGTGAGGATGTGTAGAAATTGGAATCCTTGTGCACTCTTGGTGAGGATGTAAAAAAGTACAGCTACTGTGTAAACATGGTGATTCCTCAAAGAATTAAAAATAGAATTTCCATAAAATCCAGCAATTCTACTTCTGGGAATATACTTGAAAGAATTCAAAGCATGGTTTAGAAGAGATATTTGTACATCCATGTTCATAGTAGCATTATTCTCAATAGCTAAAACGTGGAAGAACAGATGAATGGATAAGCAAAATATGGTAAATAGAGACTATGGAATATTACTGAACCTTAAAAAGGAAGGAAATTCTGACATATGCTACAATATGAACCTTGAGGACGTTATGCTAAGTGAAATAAGCCAGTTACAAAAGAACAAATAATTATAATTCCCTTTATATGAGGTACTCAGAGTAGTCAAAATCATAGGGACAGAAAGTAGAATGGTGGTTGCCAGGGGCTGGGGGAAAAAGGGTGTAGGGAGTTTTTATATATTGGCTGTAGAGTTTCCATTTTGCAGGATGAAAAGAATTCTGGACATGGTTACACAACAATATTAATGTACTTAATGCCACTAAACTCTACACTTAAAAATGGTAAAGATAATAGAGTTAATGTTATTTGCATATTACTGCAATTAAAAATGGAAAAAAAAATTAAGGAGAGCTAACTTTCCTAGATAAACAAAAGCTGAGAAAGTTCATCACAACCAGGCCTACCTTATAAAACATGCTAAAGGGAGTCCTGAAATGAAAGGATGCTAGACATTTACATGAAAGCATGTGCAAATATAAAGCTCCCCAGTTAAGGTAAATATATAGACAAATACAACATATCGTAAGATATTAAAAATGAAAAAAAAAATCTCAAATCAACAACCTAACTTCACTTGTCAGGGAACTAAATAAAAGAAAAAGAAAAAACTAAAAGCCCAAAGTTAGCAATAGGAAGGAAATAATAGAGATTAGAGCAGAGATAATGGAAATAGAGAATGCAAAAACAATAAGAAAAAAATCAACAAAACTAAGAGTTGGTTTTTATGAAAGATCAACAAAATTGGCAAGTTCTTAACTAGACAACTGGGGAGAAAAGAGAGAAAACTCAAGTACCTAAACTCAGAAATGAAAGAGGAGACATTACAACTTCAGTCACATTTTTTTAATATATTTTCCCTGACCATTTCTTTTTTCAGTAGCCATATGGTGTTTGTTTCAAAACCTTTACTTCTATTCCAGATTGCTTATGATTTTAATCCATGTCTAATTGCTTAGTTTAAGGGGCCCACCAGGAATACAGTAGGTCCCCTTTGATGTTATCATCTTCCTCTTTCAAACTTGAACCCATTTCTGAACTTGCATATCTTAGTGAAAGATAAACTAATTGTTGCCTTTGTCTTTTCTTAACCTTCACATATAATGTCTCACTAGATACCATTAATCCTATTTTCTAAATACCCCTCTTTCATGTTTACTTTCAGGCCACTGTTATCAGACAATTATAATATCTCCCCTGAATTAAAGAAGCCTCCACGCTTTTCTTAATACTTCCATAAATCCATTCTCTGTGCTGCAGCCAGGATGGTGATTCTTGAGGTATTAGATATAAGCAGATATCTCACTTGCTTAACACTTCAATGGTTTTTCCATTGCTTTTAAAATAAAGTCCACTCTGACATGGCTTATATAGCCTGTGAGAGAGCCTCTTTAGCAGCACCCTCCTTTGGCCACTGCCCCCACATCTTTTACTTCTTCCATCCAACTCCTTTCTATAATCCAACCAATAAAATTGTTGTATAAATCATTGACTTCCTCTCCTGTTGCCTTTTAATATATGGTTATGCCAGTCATGACCCTGCCTCACCCCAACTCTACCTACTCTTATTAGTCCACAAAAATTAGCAGAAATTTTAGAAGATAATAGAAATTAACTAAATAATTAAATTTGAATGAATAAATAAGAATATATATTTAACTTTTAAAAAGCAAATGACTCAGAATGCTTGTGCAATTTTGTAAAAATAAGTTTTTTTAACTTTCAAGTGTTATTGATAACATACAAAGCTATCAAAAACGTTCTGAGAATTTTAGATTCTACTCAAACAAATTCTGATGTCTTTTATTAAAAGTTTCTCTGAGTCATATATCAGAATATGGGTGTCACAGTTAAATAAAATGTATGACACATTTTATGAAAATTGTTATTTACAAAATCTACAAATCTTCCTTATTTACTTCCTTTTCCTTTTCCATATATGTATTTCTTCAAATAGTTCATAATTTGCTGACAGAATAAATATAGTTTTTCTAGGGGACTTTTAAGGAGGTTTCTTTAGGACTGTTCTTGTGTGGGAATAAGGAGAAGAGAAATTGTCTTTGTTTCTTGAGTAAATACGAATATATTTTTAGAGTAATAAAAATAAAATTTGTATAGTAAAAATATATAACAATTATATTAAAATCGTTATATTATCTAATTTTAAAGAAAAAATTGGAATGAACAAAATTGTAATCACCATAAAAATTAGTTGGTTAGATGCTATAACTTGTAAGTATCATTTAATATTTAAGTTTCACATAGCTAGTGAAATGGCTACATTTTTTTATTTCCTTGTATTAGTAGAGAAGATTACTTAACTTAGTATAGACTGTTTTAGCACTTTGGAAGCATTTCAACATTAGATATGTTATAAACATATGTTGATTATAAGTCCAAAAATAAATGCAGTATTAATATAATTCTTATTGTATCAAACAAAAGATTAGCATAAAAAATTCACCCCAGACAAGCAAAGATAGAATGGTGAAAATGTTGAACAAACAGTGATTTTAGAAGAATGTGAAAGCAAACTGGATCATATAGATAAGCATTCCCCTCCCTTCTCCCTCTCTCCATCTCTGTTTTATTTTTTAGAAACAAAAGTGATTTTTTCATTTTGTTTAACTCAACCATGTAACTATTGGAATCCTTCCATCTCAGTTAGCTTTCCTATTGAACTGTATTGACAGACTATCATAGGTAGTTTCAGTTGATACAAGCACAATATGTAGGCTGCCCTTCTCAAATATTGCTGTTACTTGGAACAATGTTTATCAGCAGGGAATCAGCTCAGGCTGCATGGATCACGAATTAATGTCAATTGACCCTGCTATTTGTTATCTAAAACTGTGAAATTTTTCATAATCTGGAAAAATATATAGGAGTGCATCCAAACTACTCATTTTATAAATATGACGCTATATCCTCCACATTATTTTATAAATTGGTTTCTCAGTTTATCTGGTGAAAGAACAGTCTTAAATGCCAAGTTAACATTTTTTGTTCATAGATGCCTTCATACGAAGTTGAGTAAGATTCAGAAAGCTTATATAATTATGACACAATCATAACATCAAAAGTATTGCTTTTGTTTTAGAAACCCTCTACAAAGGGTATAACACTCCAGGTTTTATTGTAAAAGAAAAGAATCTACAAAAAATGTTCCATTTCCAGGGAATTTTTTCGTAAAATAAAACTATTTGGTTTTCATTCTTCTATTTCTATTGTTTAGTAGTCCCACCATTGGTATATCAAAAGTTCATAGCACTTACATTATCCATAAATATATTATTTCAAGTGCTAGTAAAATGAATTTTATGTTGTCAGTTGTTTGCTCACATTTCACAACTTCGATTTCTCCTCAAAGAGAGATGGAGCTGTCTGTCACTGGAGCTAGAGATTTTCAAACCTGGAATAAGTTAAACTGCCAGTGACCAGGAAGTTTATAGAACTTCTGTGTATTATACTGACAGATCCTCTCTAGTACAACCAGCATTTCTCTTTAGGGCGATCTACAGTTTATAATCCCGTTATGCGGAAGAATATGAAGGTGTTCTTATCTGCCTTTCCGTTCAACCTCTAGTCATATATAACTTCATCATTACTTCTTTTCTCAGCCATCCCAAATACTGAGAACATAAGCAGGACAAGAAAGGGTTTGGTAGCAGAGCAGGCTCATTGTTCAAAATATTTAACTGATCAAAGTGAATTAATTTTAAAAAAAGAAAATTTGAATATTTTGCAAATAAGATGCAATAAAACTCTCTGCTGGTGATCAAAGGTATTCAGATAGAAAAGAGGAAAAAAAATATCTTCAAAGTGAAGAAACTTCTGTGCTGTCATTGATTAGCTAGTTGAACAGGAGTTTTTTCTTTTCAATCAAATAGGTAATAGTATTTCCCATCATGTTATGGATGAAGAATGATATTTAAAAATAAGTTGGTTTTTTTTTTCGGTATGCGGGCCTCTCACTGTTGTGGCCTCTCCCTTCGCGGAGCACAGGCTCCGGACGCTCAGGTTCAGTGGCCCTGGCTCACGAGCCCAGCCGCTCCGTGGCACGTGGGATCTTCCCGGACCAGGGCACGAACCTGTGTCCCCTGCGTCGGCAGGTGGACTCTCAACAACTGCACCACCAGGGAATCCCAATAAGTTGTATTTTATATCTTAAAAAACAATGTATTTTTCTCTTACACTGACCACTATCTTGAAAAGTAAGGCAAAAAAAATTGCCTCCACAAAATAAATAGTTAAATGAAGGCATTTTGTCTTTAAGTTTTCTGATGTCATATTTCTTGGGAAAGATTTATTTTCTTACCAGTTAGAAATAGGTATCATTTGCATCTTTTGCTTGTATACATCACACACATTCACAGTAACATGCAACCCATGATTTTGAAGCAGTGGGCCACATTGGGTAGCCCTTTATACTCATGAGGGACGAGTCATGGCTTATACAGTTGACCCTTGAAAAACATGGGTTTTAAGTGCCCAGGTTCACTTATACACAATTTTTTTACTAAATACATACTACAGTACTACACAATCAGCAGTTGGTTGACCCCTAGGATGTGGAACCACAGATACAAAGGGCAGACTGTAAAGTATTTGCAAATCTTTGACTGTGGAGGGTCGGCAGCTATAATCCCTGTATTGTTCAAAGGTCAGCTAATAGTCTCATTCTGTTAGGAATGTGTGGCTTAAACCAATGGGGTTGGCTTCTTTTATCCCATCACTCTCATTTGTAAACTAATGGGATTAATGTTTCTAATATACTTAACCCTCCTTTGTTATTATGAGAGAAGAAAAAAGTGAAAGTGTACACATAATGAAAGTGGATACATTAAAAGTACAAGGTGAAGTACAAATGCAACTAGGCTCATTTAAAAATAATTATTGATGCCTCATGAGTCAAATCCTATTTTCAGAAAATATAGCTAAGAAAATATAGTAAGAACCTGCTGCTCTAGCTTGATAGATTCTAAAATACTAATTTTTCTGCCAAATCAATGTCACCCAACCAAGATGGCCTTAACATTATCCTCAGTTTGACTAAATTACAGACTTTTTTCTAACTCTAGGCCCCTGAACTCCAAAAGAGCATTTACTTTTGAAAACTTGTAAATTCTTTCTCTATCCCTTTGAGATGTCAATCTTTGTTTTTTTTAAAATTCTTTCCAGTTTTATAATTCATGAATGTCTTTCTCAAGGACCTGAGAGCCATCTCTTTGAAATACTTGCTGTAATCACGTGAGATAACAGCCCTATATCTTGCTCCAAGTCATAAAACTACCCACTGTCATGAAGATAGAATGTATACTAATGTTACCACTAGTAAGCACAGATGGTCTATGATCTCCCCACCCCAATTCTTAAAACTCTCTACCCTTTTATTTCAGTGGAGTTGAGCTCAGACTCAGTTCTGGCCTTTACCTCTTATTTCAATAGCCTTGAATAAAGTCTTCTTTGCCTGTTTGACTTTTTCCAGTGCAACCTTTGCTTTGATTCACACCTCCAGTGCTTTATCAATGAGTGTTGCATGTCTAAGTTAATGTGGTCTTTTGCATAGGTCTATATGGCTGACTCTAGCAGTGAAAACAAGGGTAGAATAACTAAAGTTCACTCATTGCCCTCTTTGATGCACATAAAAATCCAGACTGGTGATTTTAGCATCTGGAAATTTTGTACTGTGTCAATGTATACATATCCATAACACTAGTTAGAAGCTTTGTGGGGTTTTTTCCTTAACACATTAAATATTAAAATTTTAGTTATTATAAAAATGATTATTTTTTAAAAGCTCGCAGAGACTTCTTTTTTCATTCCTATTTTAAAAGGCTTATGGTTCACAGCAAGTAAGAATTACGAATGAACTCATTAAGGTCTTTGTCATATATGATTAGTTGTAATCAATATCTCCTTAGAATATTTTTAGCCTTTTAGTAAAGACAATATTCTTAAATTCCACTTGCATGTTAAATATGCAAAGGTACTAATGATCAACCAATCAAGGCTCTTGTTTTGCAGAAAAGGAAACTGAAGCTTATAAGGATTAGATAACTCTTCTAAGATTGCACAGTTACTTATATGCAGAGCTGGACCTAGGGCTAAGGTGGGGTTTTTTTGGTTTTTTGTTCGTTTTTTTTGTTGCTTTTGTTTTGTTTTTTTTTTCTAATTTCCAGGCCAATAACAATAACTCAGTGAAGTCAAATGTTATCAATTAATTAACATAGTGACATGGTTTGTTTGTAATCTTAGTGCAGAAAGTCACCAGAGTGTTTGTTTAAAGAGGTAAACTTTTCTGTGGATTTAATTTACTCTCTTCACATCTATACGGGTAGCAGCTACTTCTACTGCTAAGGGAATTGGTCTAGGCTCAAAAGTGTGAGACAGACTCATTGTGAAACTGTTTTTTTTAAACATCTTTATTGGAGTATAATTGCTTTACAATGGTGTGTTAGTTTCTGCCTTATCATTGTGAAACTGTTTTTTTTAAACATCTTTATTGGAGTATAATTGCTTTACAATGGTGTGTTAGTTTCTGCCTTATCATTGTGAAACTGTTGATTACTCGAATTAAATTCTTGGACCATGTACCTTTTTTTTAAATCAGCCTCATGATGGAAACGTATGCCTTGCTTAAATGTTTTTATTGTCTTTAGCCCCAGTCACTCAAAGACATGCTAAGGTGATAAGAGTTGATCTAATAAAATAATTCCCATTTCAGCAGAAATTATGTTGCTCAAAATAGATTAAGAAAGTTACTTTGGAATATATTCTTGTGGGCCTTCAAATCTCACTATACCTACTGCTATCTAATCTAAGAGAGTTGAGAGCGAGTACTAATATGTTCAGAACATTCTAAGACCAAGCAAGTGTTAAAGATGAAAAGAAATAAGAATTTGCTTTTAAATTAAATGTAATTAGTGATATC
This sequence comes from Lipotes vexillifer, assembly GCF_000442215.2. NCBI lineage: Eukaryota > Metazoa > Chordata > Mammalia > Artiodactyla > Lipotidae > Lipotes > Lipotes vexillifer. The sequence goes on from NW_006787097.1 coordinate 54,271, forward strand.
ATTCCATTTCCTGAAACTGAGTCATCCCAATGTCAACTATAGTTCTTCTACCAGATAATAATCTATAATTTGAAATTATGAATGTTGGATATAGTCATTTGCTATGTCTTCTACAAAGGTTACATTTATTGAAGTTTATTCTCCATGTGATGGTGGTTCTGGGTGATAGTTGGAGGGGAGAGAAAAATATTTCAGCATTTGTATTTGTGAAAGGACATTGAGAGTAGTCATATTTCTTATTTTAAAATATCCAGTGCTTCCCTGGTGGCTCAGTGGTTGAGAGTCCACCTGCCGCTGCAGGGGACACGGGTTCGTGCCCTGGTCCGGGAAGATCCCACATGCCGCGGAGCGGCTGGGCCCGTGAGCCATGGCCGCTGAGCCTGCGCATCCGGAGCTTGTGCTCCGCAACGGGAGAGACCACAGCAGTGAGAGGCCCGCGTACTGCAAAAACAAAACAAAACAAAACAAAACATCCAGTCTGTTTGGGAATAGTAATAATATTACACTTTCTTTTTTCAATTGTAAAATGTGTCTTTAAATTTCTGGTATAATTTTATGAGTAAAGTAACCATTTTATAATAAACTCCAACATTTTAACAGAAACAAGTGACATTTAATATAAAATAAAATAGTAGTTGAGACCATGGCTATGATTTCAGTATGACCAGCATTCCCTTTTATTTGCCCCAGCATGTCTTTTTCACACCTGATATTATTTGTCTCCTTCCTTAGTTACGAAGCCAAGTGAGAGAACAAATACACAGGTATATTTGTACTGTTCAGGAAAGGTGTTTTCAGCAGAAAGGTTTTGGTAACTAGCTCCTTACATCACTGCAATAAAATATACGGATGCTGAATGAAAAAGATTTTTTAAGGAGTTGGGAAAAAATCTGCAGGGATTTTGAAAGGAGCCCAAAAACCCAGCCATTAGGGTCTTAATTATAATGATGTCGCTTTACTAATTATTCTTACTACTCACTCTTCCCACCCACCCCTCCCCCATTTTGTTCACCTTAGTCTTTGCCTATGGATCATTTCATATTCAATCTCTGTTTTGAATTTTCCTCTTGACCCAAACTTTCTACTAATTGAATATATTTGGGGTGATTAGAAATACTCAGAGCAAACAGCTAACTTTCCTTGGTTAAAAACTTATCAATTTTTCTAAATTGTTCCATTTACGAACACAGGGAAGTGTATTTCACCTGAGAGTAAATTTAATAGCAAAAAGGAATCAATAAACTGCCCCCAAAGAAGTGTTAGAACCCCTTTATTTATGTTTTTAAATTTTTTTCCCACTGAGAATATTTTGTAACTCACCTTTTAGCCTTGAGGTAACGTCAGACTCTTTGGATCTAAGGCCAACTGTGAGCTTTCAGTAAAAATGTAAATTGGTCCATGCTTTTAACATAATAGTCCATTCAGCTCAGGCTGGGTACAGATCTGTAGCTTCACTCCATTCTGAGGCTGAATAAAGAGTAGTTATGGGGATTTTGATTTCTTTGGTGACCTTAGAGTAGTCTTCTACAACATAAGCAGGCTTTTTCCCAGAGGATTTAAGGCTTTTGTATTAGTTTCCTATTCCTGATCTAATAAATTAGCACAAATGTAGGGGCTTAAAACAACATGCATTTACTATTTCACAATTCTGGGGGGTCAGATGGTGTCAGCAGGGCTGCATTCCTTTCTGGATAGCAATGGCCAGTCCAGTCTCTCTTACATCCCACACTCTGACAAATACTCTTTGGCCTCCATCTTTCATATTTAAAGATTCCTTATGATTACCTTGGGGCTACCTTGATAATACAGGATAATCTATTTCAAGGTCATCTGATTAGCAACCATATGAAAACTAATTAATTCCTAATTAATTAGGTTGCCATGTAACCTAACATGTGCTTATGTTCTGGGGCTTTGGAAGGGTGGTTATGGGGGCTTTATTCTTCCTATTCTTCACAGATTCTTAGTCCTAACTCTAGGTGAACAGTTTCTGTTTTTAAAGGGATTGGAGAAAATATAACAGCTTCAGTTTTCCTTAAGGAACTAATCCTTTCTAATCAAACAACACTGGGAGCAGAGGTGGGAGGTATTCTTAATGTTGTCCAAATTAGGAATAATTTTCCTCTTCCTAGAAAAATGAATTAGTTTATCCATTGATACAGGTGAAGCATGACTATCTCCAATCTAGATGGTCGGGGGGGACAGTGGTGGTGGATGTTGTGTGTGGTGGGCAGTTATTGTTCACTTTCCAAAATATTAGTCTTCATTTCCTGTGATTTTGTTCTACTTTGAGATGTGACAAAGTCCCTAGGAACTTGGGTTATGATAGTGTTAGTGTTAAAATATTCATAAATCCTGATTTCCTTGTCATTTAATTTTTACCCCTTCTACACTTTTCTTTCCTCACCTTAAAGATTCCATGTGTACCCCATACAGATACATTTCTGATATTTCTCCCATTCTCTACTTCTGTTTTGGGATAGTTGCTTAACAAAATGAAAACACACATAAATGCATAAAACCTCAAGCAACAATAACAACAAAAAAGGCCAGGGGATTGCCACAGCTAAGAAAAACAAGAGATACCCTAGTTAAAACACTATCTATTAAAAGATGCTATAAATATCTTTCTTTAATTTCCTTGTTTTCTAAATCAGAAAATTGAGACCATGTTAAAGGTCATGTCCAAGTTCACACAGCAAAGTGAGAGCCAAATTAGACATGGAACTCAGTGTTCTTAATTACATGTAGCACTCATTTGACAAAATATCAGATTTGGTGAAATATAAAATAATGGGCATGGGGAGAGATGTTGCAAAAGCCTTTGTGGTTCAGTGCTGTTTCACAACAGTCAATGAAATTCCAGCAACAGTGTTCATCAGACAGTGGTCTGATGAACACCATATAAACCTGTCTGCACTTGATAAATATTACCATTTTGAAATGATTCCTTTAATGGTATTTTCACAAGCTGTTATTGGTTGTGGTTGAAAGAGCCTACCTCACATAGTCTGACATGTCATAATTCATGCCATAGTCACAGTTTTTTCTTCCAGGTTGATGGCCTCTTGATGACTTTAAGTATAGCCTGCCTCCTTTTTCTAACCTTACATTCAATATATCATACGGCAGGATATGATTACACAATACTGAAAGCCTGCAGTCATAAATGCCACTTCTGTAATTATATCACCTGCTATTCTTCATACATAGAAAAGCTTCAGAAGCAGAAACATTTGAGCATTTACAAGGCATGCAGCACATGTTCCTTTCTAGCATTATTTATGTGACATAAAAGTTGGAATTCATGAAACTGGAGTTGCAAAATAAAAAAAGGAAAGTGGAAGTTTACCGAACATACAACTTTCACGAAAATGTTAATTTATTCCTAATAAGAAAGATGAATAGATTAAACTAATTATATTCTGGATTGACAAGGACATAACTCCAAAGTGAATCAATACATGTATGATTTGTTATTTGGCATATAGATAATGAATTATTTATATAATATGATTTCCACCCCTTATAATAGTAATATAGTTTTATCAAATTTCACTGTTACAACCATATAATAGTAAATAAATATTTGTGTGGAGATTAGCACTATTTAATCACCCTTACAAAATTACTCTTTTCATATTTATGTTAGCATTTGCTCCCATGCACATATTGTCACAGTTATTTAGTTATATTAAACATATGCTTATTATGTTTTTTAAGAGATTTCACATGTCTAAATTTCTCTCCCTGACTATTCCATAATTCACTAAACCATTTCCCACTGATTATATATTTAGTTAATCTCTAATTTTTGTTTTTATAAATAATTGTATATTGAATATCTGCATTATTAACACTGGTCCTTCCATATAAATAATTAATTACTTATGATGAATTTTCAGAAAGGACACTGCTAAATAAAAGAGCACAATACTTTTAGTGCTTTTTGATTCAGGTTTAGATATTGATTTTCTACTAATATTTAAGTTGTATCCCTCAACCTGTTATTCATGATGGAAAATTAGGGTAACATTAAATTTTAAAAAGAAGACGTATTTGCAATTTTAAAACATAATATTTACGAATTATGGGATTAACTCTAGGGATAAAACGGAGAGAAATATCATATAGTTCACATGTAATCAGAGTTGATTTATTTTTGACTTTGAATATTAATGAGCAATACATATTTTTTTTTAATTTTAATTTTTTTTTACATTTTTATTGGAGTATAATTGCTTTACAATGGTGTGTTAGTTTCTGCTTTATAACAAATTGAATCAGTTACACGTATACATGTGTTCCCATATCTCTTCCCTCTGGCGTCTCCCTCCCTCCCACCCTCCCTATCCCACCGCTCTAGGCGGTCACAAAGCACCAGCTGATCTCCCTGTGTTATGCGGCTGCTTCCCACTAGCTATCTACCTTACGTTTGGTAGTGTATATATGTCCGTGCCTCTCTCTCACTTTGTCACACCTTACACTTCCCCCTCCCCATATCCTCAAGTCCATTCTCTAGTAGGTCTGTGTCTTTATTCCTGTCTTATCCTTAGGTTCTTCATGACATTTTTTTCCTTAAATTCCATATATAGGTGTTAGCATACGGTATTTGTCTTTCTCTTTCTGACTTACTTCACTCTGTATGACAGACTCTAGGTCTATCCACCTCATTACAAATAGCTCAATTTTGTTTCTTTTTATGGCTGAGTAATATTCCATTGTATATATGTGCCACATCTTCTTTATCCATTCATCCAATGATGGGCACTTAGGTTGTTTCCATCTCCAGGCTATTGTAAATAGAGCTGCAATGAACATTTTGGTACATGACTCTTTTTGAATGATGGTTTTCTCAGGGTATATGCCCAGTAGTGGGATTCCTGGGTCATATGGTATTTCTATTTGTAGTTTTTTAAGGAACCTCCATACTGTTCTCCACAGTGGCTGTATCAATTTACATTCCCACCAACAGTGCAAGAGGGTTCCCTTTTCTCCACACCCTATCCAGCATTTACTGTTTCTAGATTTTTTGATGATGGCCATTCTGACTGGTATGAGATGATATCTCATTGTACTTTTTTTTTTTTTTTTAACATCTTTATTGGGGTATAATTGCTTTACAATGGTGTGTTAGTCAGTCTGTATATCTTCTTTGGAGAAATGTCTATTTAGGTCTTCTGCCCATTTTTGGATTGGGTTGTTTATTTTTTTGTTATTGAGCTGCATGAGCTGCCTGTAAATTTTAGAGATTAATCCTTTGTCAGTTGATTCATTTGCAAATATTTTCTCCCATTCTGAGGGCTGTCTTTTGGTCTTGTTTATGGTTTCCTTTGCTGTGCAAAAGCTTTGAAGTTTCATTAGGTCCCATTTGTTTATTTTTGTTTTTATCTCCATTACTCTAGGAGATGGGTCAAGAAGGATCTTGCTGTGATTTATGTCATAGAGTGTTCTGCCTATGTTTTCCTCTAAGAGTTTGATAGTTTCTGGCCTTACATTTAGGTCTTTAATCCATTTTGAGCTTATTTTTGTGTATGGTGTTAGGGAGTGATCTAATCTCATACTTTTACATGTACCTATCCAATTTTCCCAGCACCACTTATTGAAGAGGCTGTCCTTTCTCCACTGTATATTCCTGCCACCTTTATCAAAGATAAGGTGACCATATGTGCATGGGTTTATCTCTGGGCTTTCTATCCTATTCCATTGATCTATCTTTCTGTTTTTGTGCCAGTACCATACTGTCTTGATTACTGTAGCTTTGTAGTATAGTCTGAAGTCAGGCAGCCTGATTCCTCCAGCTCCATTTTTTGTTCTCAAGATTGCTTTGGCTATTCGGGGTCTTTTGTGTTTCCATACAAATTGTGAAATTTTTTGTTCTAGTTCTGTGAAAAATGCCAGTGGTAGTTTGATAGGGATTGCATTGAATCTATAGATTGCTTTGGGAAGTAGAGTCATTTTCACAATGTTGATTCTTCCAATCCAAGAACATGGTATATCTCTCCATCTGTTTGTATCATCTTTAATTTCTTTCATCAGTGTCTTATAATTTTCTGCATACAGGTCTTTTGTCTCCTTAGGTAGGTTTATTCCTAGATATTTTATTCTTTTTGTTGCAATGGTAAATGGGAGTGTTTTCTTGATTTCACTTTCAGATTTTTCATCATTAGTATATAGGAATGCCAGAGATTTCTGTGCATTAATTTTGTATCCTGCTACTTTACCAAATTCATTGATTAGCTCTAGTAGTTTTCTGGTAGCATCTTTAGGATTCTCTATGTAGAGTATCATGTCATCTGCAAACAGTGACAGCTTTACTTCTTCTTTTCCGATTTGGATTCCTTTTATTTCCTTTTCTTCTCTGATTGCTGTGGCTAAAACTTCCAAAACTATGTTGAATAAGAGTGGTGAGAGTGGGCAACCTTGTCTTGTTCCTGACCTTAGTGGAAATGCTTTCAGTTTTTCGCCATTGAGGATGATGTTGGCTGTGGGCTTGTCATATACGGCCTTTATTATATTGAGGAAAGTTCCCTCTACACCTACTTTCTGCAGGGTTTTTATCATAAATGGGTGTTGAATTTTGTCAAAAGCTTTCTCTGCATCTATTGAGATGATCATATGGTTTTTCTCCTTCAATTTGTTAATATGGTTAATCACATTGATAGATTTGCGTATATTGAAGAATCCTTGCATTCCTGGAATAAACCCCACTTGATCATGGTGTATGATCCTTTTAATGTGCTGTTGGATTCTGTTTGCTAGTATTTTGTTGAGGATTTTTGCATCTATGTTCATCAGTGATATTGGCCTGTAGTTTTCTTTCTTTGTGACATCCTTGTCTGGTTTTGGTATCAAGGTGATGGTGGCCTCGTAGAATGAGTTTGGGAGTGTTCCTCCCTCTGCTATATTTTGGAAGAGTTTGAGAAGAATAGGTGTTAGCTCTTCTCTAAATGTTTGATAGAATTCGCCTGTGAAGCCATCTGGTCCTGGGCTTTTGTTTGTTGGAAGATTTTTAATCACAGTTTCAATTTCAGTGTTTGTGATTGGTCTGTTCATATTTTCTATTTCTTCCTGATTCAGTCTTGGCAGTTTGTGCATTTCTAAGAATTTGTCCATTTCTTCCAGATTGTCCATTTTATTGGCATAGAGTTGCTTGTAGTAATCCCTCATGATTTTTTGTATTTCTGCAGTGTCAGTTGTTACTTCTCCTTTTTCATTTCTGATTCTATTGATTTGAGTCTTCTCCCTTATTTTCTTGATGAGTCTGGCTAATGGTTTATCAATTTTGTTAATCTTCTCAAAGAACCAGCTTTTAGTTTTATTGATCTTTGCTATTGTTTCCTTCATTTCTTTTTCATTTATTTCTGATCTGATTTTTATGATTTCTTTCCTTCTGCTAACTCTGGGGTTTTTTTGTTCTTCTTTCTCTAATTGCTTGAGGTGCAAGGTTAGGTTGTTTATTCGAGATGTTTCCTGCTTCTTAAGGTGGGCTTGTATTGCTATAAACTTCCCTCTTAGAACTGCTTTTGCTGCATCCCATAGGTTTTGGGTCGTTGTATCTCCATTGTCATTTGTTTCTAGGTATTTTTTAATTTCCTCTTTGATTTCTTCAGTGATCACTTCGTTACTAAGTAGTGTATTGTTTAGCCTCCATGTGTTTGTATTTTTTACTGCTCTTTTCCTATAATTGATATCTAATCTCATGGCGTTGTGGTCGGAAAAGATACTTGATATAATTTCAATTTTCTTAAATTTACCAAGGCTTGATTTGTGACCCAAGATATGATCTATCCTGGAGAATGTTCCATGAGCACTTGAGAAAAATGTGTATTCTGTTGTTTTTGGATGGAGTGTCCTATAAATATCAATTAAGTCCATCCTGTTTAATGTATCATTTAAAGCTTGTGTTTCCTTATTTATTTTCATTTTGGATGATCTGTCCATTGGTGAAAGTGGGGTGTTGAAGTCCCCTACTATGAATGTGTTACTGTCGATTTCCCCTTTTATGGCTGCTAGTTTTTGCCTTATGTATTGAGGTGCTCCTATGTTGGGTGCATAAATATTTACAATTGTTATATCTTCTTCTTGGATCGATCCCTTAATCATTATGTAGTGTCCTTCTTTGTCTCTTCTGATAGTCCTTATTTTAAAGTCTATTTTGTCTGATATGAGAATTGCTACTCCAGCTTTCTTTTGGTTTCCATTTGCATGGAATATCTTTTTCCATCCCCTTACTTTCAGTCTGTATGTGTCTCTAGGTCTGAAGTGGGTCTCTTGTAGACAGCATATATATGGGTCTTGTTTTTGTATCCATTCAGCCAATCTGTGTCTTTTGGTGGGAGCATTTAGTCCATTTACATTTAAGGTAATTATCGATATGTATGTTCCTATTCCCATTTTCTAAATTGTTTTGGGTTCGTTATTATAGGACTTTTCCTTCTCTTGTGTTTTTGTCTAGAGAAGTTCCTTTAGCATTTGTTGTAAAGCTGGTTTGGTGGTGCTGAACTCTCTCAGCTTTTGCTTGTCTGTAAAGGTTTTAATTTCTCCATCAAATCTGAATGAGATCCTTGCTGGGTAGAGTAATCTTGGTTGCAGGTTTTTCTCCTTCATCACTTTCAGTATGTCCTGCCACTCCCTTCTGGCTTGTAGAGTTTCTGCTGAGAGATCAGCTGTTAACCTTATGGGGATTCCCTTGTGTGTTATTTGTTGTTTTTCCCTTGCTGCTTTTAATATGCTTTCTTTGTATTTAGTTTTTGACAGTTTGATTAATATGTGTCTTGGCGTATTTCTCCTTGAATTTATCCTGTATGGGACTCTCTGTGCTTCCTGGACTTGATTAACGATTTCCTTTCCCATATTAGGGAAGTTTTCAACTATAATCTCTTCAAATATTTTCTCAGTCCCTTTCTTTTTCTCTTCTTCTTCTGGAACCCCTATAATTCGAATGTTGGTGCGTTTAATGTTGTCCCAGAGGTCTCTGAGACTGTCCTCAGTTCTTTTCATTCTTTTTTCTTTATTCTGCTCTGCAGTAGTTATTTCCACTATTTTATCTTCCAGGTCACTTATCCGTTCTTCTGCCTCATTTATTCTGCTATTGATCCCATCTAGAGTATTTTTCATTTCATTTATTGTGTTGTTCATCATTGTCTGTTTCATCTTTATTTCTTCTAGGTCCTTGTTAACTGCTTCTTGCATTTTGTCCATTCTATTTCCAAGATTTTGGATCATCTTTACTATCATTATTCTGAACTCTTTTTCAGGTAGACTGCCTATTTCCTCTTCATTTGTTAGGTCTGGTGGGTTTTTATCCTGCTCCTTCATCTGCTGTGTGTTTTTCTGTCTTCTCATTTTGCTTATCTTACTGTGATTGGGTTCACCTTTTTGCAGGCTGCAAGTTCGTAGCTCCCGTTGTTTTTGATGTCTGTCTCCAGTGGCTAAGGTTGGTTCAGTGCGTTGTGTAGGCTTCCTGGTGGAGGGGACTAGTGGCTGTGTTGTGGTGTATGAGGCTAGATCTTGTCTCTCTAGTGGGCAGGTCCACGTCTGGTGGTGTGTTTTGGGGTGTCTGTGGACTTATTATGATTTTAGGCAGCCTCTCTGCTAGTGGGTGGGGTTGTGTTCCTGTTTTGCTATATGGTTGGCATAGGTTGTCCAGCACTGTAGCTTGCTGGTCGTTGAGCGAAGCTGGGTGCTGGTGTTGAGATGGAGATCTCTGGGAGATTTTCGCCGTTTGATATTATGTGGGGCTGGGAGGTCTCTTCTTGACGAGTGTTCTGAAGTTGGCTCTCCCACCTCAGAGGCAGAGTCCTGACTCCTGGCTGGAGCAGCAAGAGCCTTTCATCCACTCGGCTCAGAATAAAAGGGAGAGAAAGTAGAGAGAATTAGTATAAGTAGGAGGAAATAGGAAAGAAAGAAAGAAAGAAAGAAAGAGAGGAGGGAAGGAAGGAAGGAGGGAAGGAAGAAAGAAAGAAAGAAGAAAAGAAAGGAAGAAGGCAAGAAGGAAAGAAAGGAGGGAGGGAGGGAGGAGGGAAGGAAGGAAGGAATGAGGGAAGGAAGGAAAAAATACAGAAAGAAAGAAGATACAGTAAAATAAAATAAAGTATAATAAAGTTATTGAATTAAAAAAATAATTATTTAGAGGAAAAAAAAAAGGGAAGGATAGAACCTTAGGACAAATGGTGGAAGCAAAGTTATAGAGACAAAATCTTACATAGAAGCATACACATATACCCTCACAAAAAGAGGTAAAGTGGAAAAAATCATAAAACTTGCTCTCCAAGTCCACCTCCTCAATTTGGGACGATTCGTTGTCTCAAAAAGGGAAGGAAGGAAGGAAAGATAGAAAGAAGGTAAAGTATAACAGAGTTCTTTAAATTATTTTTTTTTCTTAAATTCCATATATATGTGTTAGCATACGGTATTTGTCCTTCTCTTTCTGACTTACTTCACTCTGTATGACAGACTCTAGATCTATCCACCTCATTACAAATAGCTCAATTTCGTTTCTTTTTATGGCTGAGTAATATTCCATTGTATATATGTGCCACATCTTCTTTATCCATTCATCCGACGACGGGCACTTAGGTTGTTTCCATCTCCGGGCTATTGTAAATAGAGCTGCAATGAACATTTTGGTACATGACTCTTTCTGAATTCTGGTTTCCTCAGGGTATATACCTAGTAGTGGGATTGCTGGGTCATATGGTAGTTCTATTTGTAGTTTTTTAAGGAACCTCCATACTGTTCTCCATAGTGGCTGAACCAATTCACATTCCCACCAGCAGTGCAAGAGTGTTCCCTTTTCTCCACACCCTCTCCAGCATTTATTGTTTCTAGATTTTTTGATGATGGCCATTCTGACTGGTGTGAGATGATATCTCATTGTAGTTTTGATTTGCATTTCTCTAATGATTAATGATGTTGAGCATTCTTTCATGTGTTTGTTGGCAGTCTGTATATCTTCTTTGGAGAAATGTCTATTTAGGTCTTCTGCCCATTTTTGGATTGGGTTGTTTATTTTTTTGTTATTGAGCTGCATGAGCTGCCTGTAAATTTTAGAGATTAATCCTTTGTCAGTTGATTCATTTGCAAATATTTTCTCCCATTCTGAGGGTTGTCTTTTGGTCTTGTTTATGGTTTCCTTTGCTGTGCAAAAGCTTTGAAGTTTCATTAGGTCCCATTTGTTTATTTTTGTTTTTATCTCCATTACTCTAGGAGATGGGTCAAGAAGGATCTTGCTGTGATTTATGTCATAGAGTGTTCTGCCTATGTTTTCCTCTAAGAGTTTGATAGTTTCTGGCCTTACATTTAGGTCTTTAATCCATTTTGAGCTTTGTACATTCCTGCCTCCTTTATCAAAGATAAGGTGACCATATGTACGTGGGTTTATCTCTGGGCTTTCTATCCTGTTGCATTGATCTATCGTTCTGTTTTTGTGCCAGTACCATACTGTCTTGATTACTATAGCTTTGTAGTATAGTCTGAGGTCAGAGAGCCAGATTCCTCCAGCTCCGCATTGATCTATCGTTCTGTTTTTGTGCCAGTACCATACTGTCTTGATTACTATAGCTTTGTAGTATAGTCTGAGGTCAGAGAGCCAGATTCCTCCAGCTCCGCTTTTCTTTCCCAAGATTACTTTGGCTATTCGGGGCCTTTTGTGTTTCCAAACAAATTGTGAAATTTTTTGTTCTAGTTCTGTAAAAAATACCAGTGGTAGTTTGATAGGGATTGCATTGAATCTATAGATTGCTTTGGGTAGTAGAGTCATTTTCACAATGTTGATTCTTCCAATCCAAGAACATGGTATATCTCTCCATCTATTTGTAGCATCTTTAATTTCTTTCATCAGTGTCTTATAGTTTTCTGCATACAGGTCTTTTGTCTCCTTAGGTAGGTTTATTCCTAGATATTTTATTCTTTTTGTTGCAATGGTAAATGGGAGTGTTTTCTTGATTTCACTTTCAGATTTTTCATCATTAGTGTATAGGAATGCCAGAGATTTCTGTGCATTAATTTTGTATCCTGCTACTTTACCAAATTCATTGATTAGCTCTAGTAGTTTTCTGGTAGCATCTTTAGGATTCTCTATGTATAGTATCATGTCATCTGCAAACAGTGACAGCTTTACTTCTTCTTTTCCCATTTGGATTCCTTTTGTTTCCTTTTCTTCTCTGATTGCTGTGGCTAAAACTTCCAAAACTATGTTGAATAAGAGTGGTGAGAGTGGGCAACCTTGTCTTGTTCCTGATCTTAGTGGAAATGTTTTCAGTTTCTCACCACTGAGGGCGATGTTGGCTGTGGGTTTGTCATATATGGCCTTTATTATGTTGAGGAAAGTTCCCTCTATGCCTACTTTCTGGAGGGTTTTTATCATAAATGGGTGTTGAATTTTGTCAAAAGCTTTTTCTGCATCTATTGAGATCATCATATGGTTTTTCTTTCAATTTTTTAATATGGTGTATCACGTTGATTGATTTGTGTATATTGAAAAATCCTTGCATTCCTGGAATAAACCCCACTTGATCATGATGTATGGTCCATGTAATGTGCTGTTGTATTCTGTTTGCTAGTATTTTTTTAGGATTTTTGCATCTATGTTCATCAGTAATATTGGCCTGTAGTTTTCTTTCTTTGTGACATCCTTGTCTGGTTCTGGTATCAGGGTGTTGGTAGCCTCATAGAATAAGTTTGGGAGTGTTCCTCCCTCTGCTATATTTTGGAAGAGTTTGAGAAGGGTAGGTGTTAGCTCTTCTCTAAATGTTTGATAGAATTCGCCTGTGAAGCCATCTGGGCCTGGGCTTTTGTTGGTTGGAAGATTTTTAATCACACTTTCAATGTCAGTGCTTGTGATTGGTCTGTTCATATTTTCTATCTCTTCCTGATTCAGTCTTGGCAGGTTGTACAATTCTAAGAATTTGTCCATTTCTTCCAGGTTGTCCATTTTATTGGCATAGAGTTGCTTGTAGTAATCTCTCATGATCTTTTGTATTTCTGCAGTGTCATTTGTTACTTCTTTTTCTTTTTTAATTCTATTGATTTGAGTCTTCTCCCTTTTTTCTTGATGAGTCTGGCTAATGGTTTATCAATTTTGTTTATCTTCTCAAAGAACCAGCTTTTAGTTTTATTGATCTTTGCTATCATTTCCTTCATTTCTTTTTCATTTATTTCTGATCTGATTTTTATGATTTCTTTCCTTCTGCTAACTTTGGTTTTTTTTTGTTCTTCTTTCTCTAATTGCTTTAGGTGAAAGGTTAGGTTGTTTATTCGAGATGTTTCCTGTTTCGTAAGGTAGGATTCTATTGCTGTAAACTTCCCTCTTAGAACAGCTTTTGCTGCATCCCATAGAATTTGGGTCATCGTGTCTCTGTTGTCATTTATTTCCAGGTATTATTTTATTTCCTCTTTGATTTCTTCAGTGATCACTTCGTTATTAAGTCGTGTATTGTTTAGCATCCATGTGTTTGTATTTTCTACAGATCTTTTCCTGTAATTGATATCTAGTCTCATAGCGTTGTGGTCGGAAAAGATACTTGATACAATTTCAATTTTCTTAAATTTACCAAGGCTTGATTTGTGACCCAAGATATGATCTATCCTGGAGAATGTTCCGTGAGCACTTGAGAAAAATGTGTATTCTGTTGTTTTTGGATGGAATGCCCTATAAAAATCAATTAAGTCCATGTTGTTTAATGTATCATTTAAAGCTTGTGTTTCCTTATTTATTTTCATTTTGGATGATCTGTCCATTGGTGAAAGTGGGGTGTTAAAGTCCCCTACTATGAATGTGTTACTGTCGATTTCCCCTTTTATGGCTGTTAGTATTTGCCTTATGTATTGAGGTGCTCCTATGTTGGGTGCATAAATATTTACAATTGTTCTATCTTCTTCTTGGATCAATCGCTTGATCATTATGTAGTGTCCTTCTTTGTCTCTTCTAATAGTCTTTATATTAAAGTCTATTTTGTCTGATATGAGAATTGCTACACCAGCTTTCTTTTGGTTTCCATTTGCATGGAATATCTTTTTCCATCCCGTTACTTTCCGTCTGTATGTGTCTCTAGATCTGAAGTGGGTCTCTTGTAGACAGCATATATATGTGTCTTGTTTTGTATCCATTCAGCCAATCTGTGTCTTTTGGTGGGAGCATTTAGTCCATTTACATTTAAGGTAATTATCGATATGTATGTTCCTATTCCCATTTTCTAAATTGTTTTGGGTTCATTATTATAGGACTTTTCCTTCTCTTGTGTTTCGTGCCTAGAGAAGTTCCTTCAGCATTTGTTGTAAAGCTTGTTTGGTGGTGCTGAACTATCTCAGCTTTTGCTTGTCTGTAAAGGTTTTAATTTCTCCATCAAATCTGAATGAAATCCTTGCTGGGTAGAGTAATCTTGGTTGCAGGTTTTTCTCCTTCATCACTTTCAATATGTTCTGCCGTTCCCTTCTGGCTTGCAGAGTTTCTGCTGCCAGATCAGCTGTTAACCTTATGGGGATTCCCTTATGTGTTATTTGTTGGTTTTCCCTTGCTGCTTTTAATATGTTTTCTTGTTTCTTTGAGTTTGATTAATATGTGTCTTGGCATATTTCTCCTTGGATTTATCCTGTATGGGACTCTCTGTGCTTCCTGGACATTCCTTTCCCATATTAGAGAAGTTTTCAGCTATAATCTCTTCAAATATTTTCTCAGTCCCTTTCTTTTTCTCTTCTTCTTCTGGAACCCCTATAATTCGAATGTTGGTGAGTTTAATGTTGTCCCAGAGGTCTCTGAGACTGTCCTCAGTTCTTTTCATTCTTTTTTCTTTATTCTGCTCTGCAGTAGTTATTTCCACTATTTTATCTTCCAGGTCACTTATCCATTCTTCTGCCTCAGTTATTCTGCTATTGATCCCATCTAGAGTATTTTTAATTTCATTTATTGTGTTGTTCATCATTGTTAGTTTCATCTTTAGGTCCTTGTTAAATGTTTCTTGCATTTTGTCTATTTTATTTCCAAGATTCTGGATCATCTTTACTATCATTACTCTGAATTCTTTTTCAGGTAGACTGCCTATTTCCTCTTCATTTGTTAGATCTGGTGGATTTTTATCTTGCTCCTTCATCTGCTTTGTGTTTTTCTGTGTTTTCATTTTGCTTATCTTACTGTGTTTGGGGTCTCCTTTTTGCACTCTGCAGGTTCGTAGTTCCCATTGTTTTTGGTGTCTGTCCCCAGTGGCTAAGGTTGGTTCAGTGGGTTGTGTAGGCTTCCTGGTGGAGGGGACTAGTGCCTGTGTTCTGGTGGATGAGGCTGGATCTTGTCTTTCTTGCGGGCAGGTCCACGTCTGGTGGTGTGTTTTGGGGTGTCTGTGGACTTACTATGATTCTAGACAGCCTCTCTGCTAATGGGTGGTGTTGTGTTCCTGTCTTGCTATTTGTTTTGCATAGGGTGTCCAGCACTGTAGCTTGCTGGTCGTTGAGTGAAGCTGGGTGCTGGTGTTGAGATGGAGATCTCTGGGAGATTTTCGCCATTTGATATTTTGTGGAGCTGGGAGGTCTCTTGTGGACCAGTGTCCTGAAGTTGGCTCTCCCACCTCAGAGGCACAGCATTGACTCCTGGATGCAGCCCCAGGAGCCTTTCATCCTCACGGCTCAGAATAAAAGGGAGATAAAGTAGAAAGAAAGAATTAGTAGAAGAAGAAAGAAAGAAAGAAAGAAAGAAAGAAAGAAAGAAAGAAAGAAAGAGAAAGAGAAAGAAATTAAAAGAAAGAAAGAAAGAAAGTAAGAAAGAAAGAAAGAAAAAAAGAAAGAAAGAAAGAAAGAAAGAAAGAGAAAGAGAAAGAAAGAAAAAGAAAGAAAGAAAGAAAGGAGGGTGGGAGGGAGGGAGGAAGGAAGGAAGGAGGGAAGGAAAAAAGAAAGAAAGAAGGTAAAGTGAAATAAAATAAAGTAAGATAAAATATAATAAAGTTATTAAAATAAAAAAATAATTTTTAAGAGAAAAAAACAAAAAAAAGCAAAAACAACAAAAAAACCAGACAGAACCCTAGGACAAATGGTGGAAGCAAAGCTATACACACAAAATCTCACACAGAAGCATACACATACACACTCACAAAAAGAGGAAATGGGGAAAAAATCATAAACCTTCCTCTCAGAGTCCATGTTCTTAATTTGGGATTGTTCATTGTCTATTCATGTATTCCACAGATGCAGGGTACATCAAGTTGATTGTGGAGCTTTAATCCGATGCTCTGAGGCTGCTGGGAGAGATTTCCCTTTCTCTTCTTTGTTCTCACATCTCCCAGGGGCTCAGCTTTGGATTTGGCCCCGCCTGTGCGTGTAGGTCGCTGGAGGGCGTCTGTTCTTCGCTCAGACAGCACAGGGTTAAAGGAGCCGCTGATTCGGGGGCTCTGGCTCACTCAGGCCGGGGGGAAGGGAGGGGCATGGAGTGTGGGGCGAGCCTGCGGCGGCAGAGTCAGGCGTGACGTTGAACCAGCTTGTGGCGCGACACACGTTCTTCCGGGGCAGTTGTCCCTGGATCCCGGGACCCTGGCAGTGGCGGGCTGCATGGGCTCCCTGGAAGGGGGGTGTGGATAGTGACCTGTGCTCGCACACAGGCTTCTTGGTGGCGAGAGCAGCAGCCTTAGCGTCCCATTACCGTCTCTGGGGTCTGCGCTTTTAGCCGCGGCTCGCGCCCGTCTCTGGAGCTCCTTTAAGCAGCGCTCTTAATCCCCTCTCCTCGCGCACCAGGAAACAAAGAGGGAAGAAAAAGTCTCGTGCCTCTTCGGTAGGTCCAGACCTTTCTCCAGACTCCCTCCCGGCTAGCCGCGGCGCTCCAACCCTCTGCAGGCTATGCTCACGCCGCCAACCCCAGTCCTCTCCCGTCGCTCCGACCGAAGCCCAAGCCTCAACTCACAGACCCGCCTGCCCCAGTGGGTGAGCAGACAAGCCTCTTGGCCTGGTGAATGCCAGTCAGCACCAATCCTCTGTGCGGGAATCTCTCCGCTTTGCCGTCTGCACCCCCGTTGCTGTGCTCTCCTCCGCGGCTCCGAAGCTTCCCCCTCTGCCACCCGCAGTCTCCACCCGCGAAGGGGCTTCCTAGTGTGTGGAAACCTTTCCTCCCTCACACCTCCGTCCCACTGGTGCAGGTCCCGTTCCTGTCCTTTTGTCTCTGTTTAATCTTTTTTCTTTGCCCTACCCAGGTACGTGGGGGGTTTCTTGCCTTTTGGGAGGTCTGAGGTCTTCTGCCAGCATTCAGTAGGTGTTCTGTAGGAGTTGTTCCACGTCTCGATGTATTTCTGGTGTATCTGTGGGGAGGAAGCTGATCTCCGCGTCTTACTTTTCCGCCGTCTTCTCCAGCAATCAGCAATACATATTTTATATCACAAGAATTTTCATTGTATAATATAATGAAAAGATCATTACAAATACGCTACAAAGATTGCTTAAAATAAAATGACTTTCAGGAATTACAGAGACTTGTTAAATATTAGACCAGTTTTCAAGATCTTAAAAGCAAATGCTGATTTTAGTAAATTTATGAAATAAAGCAGCGTGATACCTGATCACTCCACTGCTATAAAAAACAGGAGAATTAGTCATCTTCTACATGTCTTGGGAAAACCAGGATATATTTTCATAGTGTTTTGCATGATTCTGGGATTAAAATATGGAGACATTTTTCATAAAGGGTAAAGACTGCAGGTTTTTTTTCTTTCTTTCTTATTCTTCTTTCCAGTTTTAAGGCCTGATCATCACAGTGGATTAAATAGATCCACATAAAATCTCCATGGGAGCTAGAAATAATGTGTGTCTATATTTGTCTTTAATTTTATTTATCTAATTTCCCTAACACCTACTTCTTTCCACTGAATAAATTACAAGTCCCTTCTAGAGCCATTAGACAAGCCTTGGAACAAATGATGGATTTTTATATCTACCATCAATCAGATAGTCTATGTATTTTTTAAAATTTAAATAGAGGGCTTCCCTGGTGGCGCAGTGGTTGAGAGTCTACCTGCTGATGCAGGGGACACGGGTTCGTGCCCTGGTCTGGGAGGATCCCACATGCCATGGAGTGGCTAGGCCCATGAGCCATGGCCACTGAGCCTGCACGTCTGGAGCCTGTGCTCCGCAACGGGAGAGACCCCAACAGTGAGAGGCCCGCATACCGCAAAAAAAAAAAAAAATTAAATAGAGATCTGCTGAGCTAATTACCCATCTGTTTACATGTCTGTATTCTGCCTATTCCAAGAGGATTTGAAGTGACTCCCTGTTATTTATTGAAAATTCCAAGAAAAGTTTTCTAGCTTATTTGAAATATTCAAATTCTCCCAGAGGAAATAAAAATAATAAATCTTAAGATCATGATGGTGTAAATGTAAGGATGCCCCTAAAACTCAATTCATTTGCTCTTTGCTTGTCCATTCCTCTTTCTTAGACATTTATCATTATCAAGTTTTGAATTAATTATACAAGAATACTTGATCATTTTAGCACTAATTATTTAGGCTAAGTCCAAATCCTATCAATCTGAAAATATATCAGTTTTATATAGTGCAGGGAAAGA
>NW_006787097.1:72815-91579 GCF_000442215.2 Lipotes vexillifer
AGTTTCTTTTTGAATGTTTTTGTGCATATATTAGGTTGGGTTGTCTACTCCTTTGGCAAAATCCCTAGGTCTTATAGATTACAACTTTTAGCCTCTACCTTATATCTTTTAGCCTATCTCTATCCTTCCATAATTCTCACAGTGTTTCCTACTCTCTCCTCTGTCTCCTCTGGAAAACTATTTTAAAGAATTTGAGCCTGAGAAGGATTTAAAGTCTATTTTCTGGAAACTTTGGAGATAAAGGGAAAAACTCATGTATGATTGGCAATCTGGGATGGAAGGCAGAGAGTAGATGTTCTCAGTATTTACTACTGAAAAATTATATTGATTAAAAAGAGCATCTTTTGCATTTTGGGAGGAGCTATTTATTATGCATGTAGTTTGTTTTATTCATGCATTCATGAATGGTATTTGTGGCGTTTACTGATCCATGTTCTTAGCGTTGTCTGTCTTCTAAGATAGAAAGCCGAAGATGTGCTAATTATATATATATATATATTTTTTTTTTTTTTGCCGTATGTGGGCCTCTCACTGCTGCGGCCTCTCCCATTGCGGAGCACAGGCTCCGGACGAGCAGGCTCAACGGCCATGGCTCACGGGCCCAGCTGCTCCACGGCACGTGGGATCCTCCCAGACCGGGGCACGAACCCGTATCCCCTGCATCGGCAGGCGGACTCTCAACCACTGCGCCACCAGGGAAGCCCTGTGCTAATTATATTTTATTAAAAATCCCAAAGAATGGTTTTCAAGAAGTATTCTCAGATTTTTTTTCCATTTTAAAAGCATGCTTTATTTATTTCCTATCAAAATTAAGTACAATCAGAAAAATGAAAGAATATGTATTAGAATCAGGACCAAAATAGTTTACATATAATTGTCTTCCTAGATATATATGCCAAAAACAATTTCTTTAAATTGTAAATTATTGTGAACATACTCTTTTTTTAAACTACATTCTGAGTAAGAATGAACCTTTGCCTTATCATTCTTTAATCTGTATTAATAGTATTTTTATTCTGTGCATTATGATTATTAATATTCTTTTCAAAATATTAAGTAATACCATTTAAAATATTCTTCAAGTAAATATGAATCTATATTGAAGTTACCATTAATGTAATTTTGCTCTTTGACATTTTATATCTAGGTGCCTTGTGGGTGTAGATTGTTACCCTCTAAAACATATATATTCCTGTGTTTCTCTTAGAGTTCAAGAACAGTGTTGGTCATATAGCAGTCCACAAATTGAATTGATGGACTAATGGGTTTTTCACATAAGCTTATTTTATGAGTTTAGACAATGAATGTGTATACTGTTTATATGATTCTCATCTATTCAGTTGGACCTGTGCATTATAAATTCAAACACTTTTTTAGTAATGTTTGGAGTCTCTTGAGGTATTGATTTGCAATTATACACTGAGGAAACAGTTTGTTACCCAGGTATTCTGTTCAATTATATGAGGCTAATGCATTGTTATAGATAGGAAAAAATTTAGTCTGAGACCAGTTAAATCTGGGTTCAAATCTCAACCCTTTCCCAACTCATTGTATAATTTCATACAAATTGTATTACATCTTTCTAGACTTTTATCTCTTATCTATACACTAGTAATAAAAATACCCAGTTTATGGTTTGTTTAAAGGATTAAGTAAAATACTTCTCAATGATTAGATTTTTTCTCTCCCCATTTCAATATGGTGATTATCATTTCCCAGACAACAAACCAGATTAAGTGAGATAGTATTTTATAAGTGGAGGTTTTCTAATCTAGAAGCTCTTCTATGTAGACCTGTGTAGCATCTGGCTTTTATTCCTCATGAGTTTCATCCTGTTTTTTCAAAAGGGGACTATATTGCCTCAGTGAGTGAAAGAGTGACTTCACATAAAATGCTCTTTGGTCACGGTTTGTGTTTTCTTAGAAATGCTGCCATCAATTGATCCTTCATCATTAGCTCTATAATGACCAGCATTGATTACAGTACTCAGTTTAGTTCTACAAGGATTCAGGTGGTATCAAGCTTCCTTCTTACTTAAAGGATTTGAATTTCCCACATCTTCACAAGGGATTTGGTTCAAAAGAATATATACTATAACAGAACCGCAATTGATTTATAGAATTAAGCATTTGGAATAGCTCTGAGTGCAATACTAGAGACATATTATTTGTGGAAAAAATAGAGAACTATGGTCATTACAAAGGATTGAAAGTCAAGGTGCCTTTGGCTTTGTATAATTAAAATGAGTGATTCTAAGACTCTCACAAATAGGAAATAAAATATTTTCTTGACCCCTTCATAAAGTAAATTCAAATGCTTTCACAGAAGTAATTGAAACTCTGGTTGAAATAGAAAGAACTTGTTCTGTTTGTGAATTGTTTCCTGTGTTACTGAATCTGAACTAATTCATTGATCAAAATGAAGGCAAATAAATTCTGTATCTGAAAAGTGGTGGTGGAGGTGCCAGTGAAGAAATTTTCTGGACACCAACCAAAGACTTGATTCACATGGCAGAAGCAGGCCTCTGTATATTTGTAACTGAGTTTGAGGCCAGTCCTGAAAGCCTGTTTCAAATAGAGACTGTATTATTAGATGGCTCCTTGATAGAAATTCTACCTGAAGATTTGAGTCACATTGGACAGGTTTGTATCTCGACAGGTAACATACAATCCAACTAAGTACATAGTCCTGACTCAGACAGACTAGAATATACTTTTGCTTTTTGTGCTGTCTGTAATAAAATTAATTTGATAAAGGAATCTGAGGAGACTGCATTGACAACATCATATCAGTTTTTTTTAACAATCTCTTTTCATCTAATCTTTTGGAGATTTAGTGTCTCAATTTTTGTTTTTTTTCTGCCAGTTTTTCATAGTGACCCTCAATTAACATTCAGAGATTTTCTTCCCCTGCTATACGCGTTAGGAAAACATATAGCTCTAAATTAGCATGTATATATCTTGGACTAAGCTAATCTTGGACTTAAACTGAATTATTAAATTTGTGATGGACTGTACTGTTTTCCAATACCAATTACTTAAGAGCATTTTAGAGCCAGACTTAATGATAGATAAGTTACTTGATGTGGATTAAAAAAGCAGTAGGACTGTCTATCTGGAATCCAATTTAGGTGATTTATCCATTGGCTGTTTTTTTCACCTATCATCATTTTCCCCAATTCCTTCCCTGGGAAATCATGATTCTATTGCCTCCTGACCCTTTGGTTTTTATCTGACCTCTTTTGCCACTCTGGGCTGAGGATCTTTATTCTTCCTTTTATCAGTTACAGCTATCTGTAATTTTTTGGATAACATTTTCCTTGTCCTTTAGGACTCAACAATGTATCAATAATAATCTAGACAACATCAGTCCTATTTCACATTGACTGTATGACTGTACCCAAGGGAAATGATTACTGGCACAGCTTCAAATAGGAGAGTTCTGTTAAGTGGTGGCAAATATAAAAATTACTAATAGTAACAGGATGATACTTACCCTTGCACATGATATTATTTTGGATGTAATTGCCAATGCCATAAAAGTCAAAAAGAATAATCCTCAGAGTTAAGAAATCAGTATAACAATCAACAAAAACTAGAATTCCATCAACGTAAGAACAAGGCAGTGCACTTGGCAACCAATAAAAACATGACATCTAAATGAGGAAATGCTGCCTAGGTATATAGTATATTATTTAAAAAAACAAAAACTTTATCATTCTTTAGTTTCTGGTATATTGTTTCCACTATAAACACCATCAAATTATGCAGAAATCAAATTATTTTAAAAGTTAAGAAATTTTAAAACTTTACAGTATTCATTTAGCCTCATTTTAGTAATTTGCCTCTTCTTAAAGATATTTGTATTTTCCAGTATTTTAAGTCATCAGCTTTTATGTAATCTATGTTGAATTTGAAAAGATTGTGTTGGAAAATAAACTCATAAAGATTACTACTATTAATTTCTTACTCAGCATGTATTTAACATTTACTTCAAATAATCTTGAAATTGTCCTTTTTATCTTTTATTATATTTTTTGGCTGCGTTGGGTCTTCGTTGCTGCACGCAGGCTTTTTTTAGCTGCGGTGAGTGGGGTCTACTCTTTGTTGCCGTACGCATCCTTCTCACTGCGGTGGCTTCTCTTGTTGCAGAGCACGGGCTCTAGGGCACGCAGGCTTCAGTAGTTGTGGCACGCAGGCTCAGTAATTGTGGCACATGGGCTTAGTTGCTACGCAGCACGTGGGATCCTCTCAGACCAGGGATCAAACCATGTCCCCTGCATTGGCAGGTGGATTCTTACCCATTGCACCACCAGGGAAGTCCCTGTCCCTTTAAAATTGAACATTTCTTCAGTAACTATTCTACATGTCCCCATATGGTTTGAAATAAAATTGTTTTGTTTTCCAAAAATTATAAAAATTAAGAGGAAGCATTCCTATTTTTATTATGGTCATACTTCTTCATAATGACAAAAACATATTTTTCAAAATCTCTTTCATAATATGAATTATTACATAGGTCAGCTAAGGCTTTGTAAATAAATTTTGAACATAAGACTCCCTTTCATTGAGTCAATATTGAGAGTTGTCAGAAATAAAAACAACTTTTGGTGCCTCTGTGACATTAGACAAGTCACTTAACCTTCCTAAGCCTTGAGTTCATTTCCCTAAAATCATAAAGCAAAATCAAATAATGCCTAAGATCCCATTTAACTGTTGAATTGCCTGTTGCCCTCAAAAACTGAATCTCATCTTTCCTCATGACCTGTCCCATTTCTTTTTTACAATGTGTTTTAGAAATTTCCTTTCCATCCACATGTAAAGATTACTAATTACCTAACATGTTACTATATACTACCTCAAACTAAGGATCCCTTGGCTCTCTGTGTGTATGTGTCTGAGAGAAAGAGAGAGAATTTTTCCTCTCCCTAAAGTTGAGCTCACCTTGGCATTAACTCTGAACAAGAGGTATAGACTGATTTTACTCTAATCCATGCTCTGCTTCCAAGGAAAACGAAAATGAATATTAAGTAGATTCAGAATGGTTTGGCAGTAACAACAGGTTTTTTTAAATATTAAAAAAAAACCCTTTTATTATATAGAGACTGATAATAAATTCACTTTTTCCCAGATACGACATTTCTAAAATATACATTTTTGGAAATAATATTCACATTCTATTGAACAGTTCCTGTAGTACAGTTTTGTGTTTTTTTCTTAATACTTAGGATTTTTTTTATTAATTAATTTTTGTTGAAGAATAGTTGCTTTACAATGTTGTGTTGGCTTTTGCTGCACAGAAAAATGAATCAGCCATGCATATACATACATCCACTCCCTTTTGGATTTCCCTCTCATTTAGGACACCACAGTGTATTAAGTTGATTTCCTGGTGCTATACAGTATGTTCCCATCAGTTGTCTATTTTATACATAGTGTCAATAGTGTATATGTGTCAATCCCAATCTCCCAATTCCTCCCACCCCTTTCACCCTTGGTAACCATATGTTTGTTCTCTACATCTGTGTCTCTATTTCTGCTTTGCAAATAAGGTCATCTATACCATTTTTCTAGATTCCACATATATTCATTAATATACAATATTTGTTTTTCTCTTTTTGACTTACTTCACACTGTATGACACTGTCTGGGTCCATCCACATCTCTACAAATGACCTAATTTCGTTCCTTTCTATGGCTGAGTAATATTCCATTGTGTTTATGTACCACATCTTATTAATCCATTCCTCTCTTGATGGATATTTGCTTCCATGTCCTGGATATTGTAAATAGTGCTGCTATGAACATTGGGGTGCATGTGTCTTTTTGAATTATGGTTTTCTCTGGGTATATGCCCAGCAGTGGGATTGCTGGGTCATATGGTAGTTCTATTTTTAGTTTTTTAAGGAACCACCATACTGTTCTCCATAGTGGCTGTATCAATTTACATTCCCACCAACAGTGTAAGAGGGCTCCCTTTTCTCCACACCCTCTCCAGCATTTCTTGTTTGTAGATTTTATGAGGAGAGCCGTTCTGACCAGTGTGAATTGATACCTCATTGTAGTTTTGATTTGCACTTCTCAAATAATTAGTGATGTTGAGAGTTTTTCATGTGCTTCTTGGCCATCTGTATATCTTCTTTGGAGAAATGTCTATTTAGGTCTTCTGCCCATTTTTTGATTGGGTTGTTTGGGTTTTTTGATATTGAGCTGCATGAGCTGCTTTTATATTTTGGAGATTAATCCTTTGTCTGTTGCTTCATTTGTAAATATTTTCTCCCATCCTGAGGGTTATCTTTTTGTTTTGCTTATGGCTTCCTTTGCTGTACAAAAGCTTTTAAGTTTAATTAGGTCCCATTTGTTTATTTTTGTTTTTATTTTCATTACTCTAGGAGGTGGGTCAAAAAAGTTCTTGCTGTGGTTTATGTCAAAGGGTGTTTTTCCTATGTTTTCCTCTAAGAGTTTCATAGTGTCCAGTCTTACATTTAGGTCTTTAATCCGTTTTGAGTTTAGTTTTGTGTATTGTGTTAGAGAGTATTCTAATTGTATTCTTTTATATGTAGATGTCCAGTTTTCCCAGCACAACTTACTGAAGAGGCTATATTTTCTCTATTGTATATTTTTGCCTCTTTTGTCATATATATTAGGTGACCATAGGTGTGTGGATTTATCTCTGGGTTTTCTATCCTGTTCCATCGATCTATCTTTCTGTTTTGTGCCAGTACCATACTGTCTTGATTACTGTAGGTTTGTAGTATAGTCTGATGTCAGGGAGCCTAATTCCTCCAGCTCTCTTTTTCTTTCTCAAGATTGCTTTGGCTATTCAGTGTCTTTGGTGTTTTCAGACAAACTTTAAATTTTTTTGTTCTAGTTCTGTGAAAAGCAATCTACAGATTCAATGCAATCCCTATCAAATTACCAATGGTATTTTTTTCACAGTAGCAACATGTTTGAAGAGACCCTGAAAGCTGCTGCCAGACCACATGCAAGCTGGGCTTTTTTTTTTTTTTTTTTTTGTAGGCTTTTTTTTTTTTTTTTTGTGGTACAAGGGCCTCTCACTGCCGTGGCCTCTCCTGCTGCAGAGCACAGGCTCCGGACGCGCAGGCTCAGCGTCCATGGCTCACGGGCCCAGCCACTACACGGCATGTGGGATCCTCCCAGACCGGGGCATGAACCCACGTCCCCTGCATCGGCAGGTGGACTCTCAACCACTGTGCCACCAGGAAAGCCCCAAGCTGGGCATTTTGACTAAAGCTGTGCTGTTGCTTCTACTTGACTTCCAATCAGTTTAACATTTAGTGATCACTGAAGCTTAAGGCATGCCTTCAATGCTGGGACAGCCTGAATGTTTTGACCAACATAATTATATTCCCTTTTTCCGTAGCATTCTCATTGTTTGTGGAGTCTCTTCTCACTCAACCTAAAATCACCTTTTACCTAATACTAGTCTTGTGTTCTTGTCTGCCACAGTCTTTGCTGTTTTTAAGCAAGAAATATTAAATTCCTTATGTACTGAATGATAATAGTCTAAAAAGGCAGGGCATAATATAAAATTGACTTTACATGGTTGAAAAGACTAGTCTTAGAACTCAAAACATTTTTAAAAAATTAACGTAAAAAAAGTGTTACTTTTTACAACAGAAATTTAAACCATTACTACTTAAAGTGGGAAATAAGAAGAAAAATGATTAGAAAGAATTTGGGGAAGTGAATGTGGACACAGATGGGGCCAGATTCTGTTACAATTATTGTTACACAGATAAAACAAGACTTTCAATTTTATGCATTTATACATATAAATGTTTTGCTAAAACAAAAATGGACTTCTGACCATTTAACCTTCTAACTTTGTCTCTTGCTTTGAAATAGCCCTTATTAGGTTTTCTATTTTTTGTTACTTTTGTTGATCATTTTTCAGAAAATTCATGATTTGGCATATTAGGAATACACTAACGTCCTTTCAAAGTACAGATATACATGTATTTTCTGATGGGTGAAACATGCTTTAATATTTGTATTTTTGAGGTTGTTTGTTCCAGGCCTTCATTATGAGGCTTCATGAAGACATATGGATTATACTTTGAAGCCTAAGAAAAATAAATTCTTGTTGGCCTACTTCAGAGGCATTTGTGACAGGAAACTTTCTGCCACAGGCAGAAATTTAGTGATGTAGATGTTAGTCCTGTTTAATTATCTTTCTAAGAATTTTCTATAGATGTGAACTGTGGTACATAGTATAGTTTAGGTACTAATCATTACTAATTAACAACTTCTTTCAAAATTGTTTTTTATATTATTTGATTGTCACAAGTGTTTGATAAGCAATTTATTTGGAAATTGTATGATTTATTTCAGAAATTATAGATGCAATTCTTCGGTTTTCTTGTAATTATTCAAACATTGCATTATTTTAATATAGATAAGGTGCATTTTCTTCAGTAAAGAGTACTGAAAAGCAACCTAAAATTAAATCTAAAACCTCTACTTCAGCAACAGATTTTGTGGAGCTTTTTTTTTCTTTGATTCTATTCACAAAAATATTTCACGTAATTATCTGGCTTGAATGCTATGCTTTAAAATAGATAATTTATTACCATTACTACTTCTACCCTGAGTAACATTGATTTGTGGGTGCTTTTTATACTTAAACTCAATTAAATCATCTCAGAAACAACTCTATTTGTATATGGAAATGTTAAGGTGTTTTAGACAACTGTAATTGGGGGAATTTCTTGCAGCATATTGATGATATCATTGAAGACGTAGCTCCATTAAGTACATCTCCAATGAAGCCATAGTTGTGCGTTTTAAACACCACCAGAAGTCCTTTATTTTCTATCTCTTGTTTCTATCTCTACTTTTAACTTAGTAATCTTATTTCTTGACTCTTACAGACATACTTTTGCACTGAGCTCTCTTCCAATTAGTGGTAATTACCATTGCAATTTTTTTCTCCTGTTCTGACCTCATCACTCTTCCCTCACTAGGTGCTCTTCTGATACAAGGTAAACTATTCTCATAAACACTGAGTACCTCTGGGCAAGTTGAGGTAAGCAAAATTAGAGTAATTAATTCAAGCTGAAACAACTATTTTTGCCTGATGGTTCTGAAGAGCGTGTGAGTTTCAAAACCTGTCAGATTATATACAGCATACACATTACAGAAGTGTCAACATCCTGAAGCCTATGTTGCTTATCAGATTCAGAAGCAGAGGATAAGAGGGTATATAAATTAAAAAATTTAAAAAATATCGTGACCACAGCTGAAATAAATGATGCATATAAACCAGATAACATATGAATCCAAAATTTAGGAAGTCAGTGATATTTTTAATTGTGAGGTTGATGAAGATTAGATCTGGGAAAGGAGGTGTTAGGTACTAAATGTACCCCCAAAATTCATAATGTAGAAGCCCTAACCCTCAATGTGATGGTATTAGGAGGCGAAGCATTTAGGAGGTAATTATGTTTAGATTGGGTAATGAGAATGGAGCCTTCATGGTGGGATTAGTAACCTTATAAGAAAAAGGAGGGACATGAGAGAGCGTCCTCTTTCTACCAAGTGAGGATACAACCAGAAGGTACCTGTCTGCAAGCCAGGAAGAGGGCCCTTAGAGAGAACTGAATTAGCACCTTGATCTTGGACTTCCAAGCTTCCAGAACTGTGAGAAATATATTTCTGTTATTTAAACCACCCTCTGTGGCATTTTGTTAATAGCAGCTCAAGCTAAGATAGTAGTAGTCATCTCTATCTTTGTAGATGTGGTTATTAAGAATGGCCTGTTGTTTCTTTTGTTACTAAGTTGTGCTTTGAAAATATAATGAAGTATTTCTGAAATTCAGACCACTTCAGTAACTGCAAGACAATGGCTTGTGAAACTTGAGAATCTGGAGAATTTTACTTGTTGTATTTAAATTTGGAAGACAATCTGAAAAAGTTAATCACTAAGATAGTGGTCAAATTATTTTAATCACTGATTGTAACTATTTTTTACTCAAGTACTGCCATTGGGCCATGAGTGTATTTGTGAATTTCATTGGGGCCAGATATAATACTTTAATTTTACTGGCAAGTGAAGAAAATCAAAGTGGATTAAATACATAAATCATGTCTTCATAGTGAAGACCATAAATCATAGTGCCCTAAATCTGTAAAACTTTTATGGGAGCTTGGAATATAGAAATAAGGTAGGAGAATTGAGTCATCCAATACAGTCAGTTCTGTAATGCAACATATATGTTCTTAAAAATCACTGCTCAGGACTTCCCCGGTGGCACAGTGGTTAAGAATCTGCCTGCCAATGCAGAGGACACAGGTTCGATCTGATCCCTGGTCTGGGAAGATCCCACATGCTGCAGAGCAACTAAGCCTGTGTGCCACAACTACTGAGCCTGCACTCTAGAGCCCACAAGCCAGAACTACTGAGTCCATGGCCACAACTACTGAAGGCTGTGTGCCTAGAGCCCGTGCTCCGCAGCAAGAGAAGCCACCACAATGAGAAGCCTGCACACCGCAATGAAGAGTAGCCCCTGCTCGCTGCAACTAGAGAAAAGCCCGCACACAGCAACGAAGACCCAATGCAGCCTAAAATAAATAAATAAATTTATTTTAAAAAAATCACTGCTCTATAGATAATCACAGCATAAAATATAAAAGGCTTATGGAAAATCAGGATTAGGGACAGAACACTAAAAAACTTTGTCAAAGACATCTAAAAATATAGGAACCTAATAAAAGCACAGTTTTACCCAGGAAAAGATGGTTAAGAAATACACAAACACTACAGTAAAGATGGTGTTTTACCTTGGAAAAAGACCTAAAGTTTTGTGTGTGGAAGTGAGCACCACAGGATTTCAGCTTTGGAGTTACTTTGAAGTAGTGGAAAGAGGTTTATCTGAAATCAGATGGAAAATTGTAACACCACAAGTGGATGGGTGTGGCTCATAACAAATAAGGTAGACTGAGGTGGCTGGGAGATGTTTGAAATGCATGCTTTTTATTTATTCTTACTGGGCTCAATTTACCCAGTTACGGTTTTCTGCATTCACGTAATGGATCTCATAGAGGTATCTTATAAGCAAGCACAAAATTTGTGTTATATTTCCATTGTTCCCTATTATATCATTCATCCTGAGACAAGTGTGCATTTTTAAAATGCATTGTAGTAGAACTGACTGTACATAGAGAGGCACACACACCGTAGTGGCTGTCTGTACCTTTCATGTTTTGAGGTGTAAGCTTGTTTTACCAAAACAACATCATCTATCTCATTATATATTACCCATTCATCCAATTTTGTTTAAAATTTCAATTTTTTAATTTTAAAATTTGTATTGACTTTCTATTTAGTTGCACAAGACTTATGTGCATGGAAATTTTAGACCAAAGTTTTTTATTTGTATGTCACTAACAAACACTTTAATTCAACATGATTTAGCACTAGAGTTCCAAGACAGTTTTTTCCCTGTAAAATTCTTACATTTTCAAGTTTATGGTGTGATATATTAGAGAGATTTTGTCAAATGTTCTCATTCCTATTTCCCTATTGCTTTGTCTCAAATACCAAGATATACTACTATATACCCCAAAAATACTTGTGCTAAAATAGATGTACCATAACCTGGTAGATTTAAATAATTCATTCATTGCAAAATACCTTACCCTCCATCTTCCATTTCCCTCTCTTGGTTTTCAATTACCCCATTAGTGTTTAAAAGGAAAAATAAAGAAGAGAAAAATGTGAAGATATTATACCTATGGCTCTATTCAAATTAAAAATTTCTAGAAGTTAGAGGCTGTGAGAAGTTAGAGACATTTTGCAAATGTTAGAATAAAATTAATCTATTCTGTAAGAACATATTTAAGATTTCAGGAAGGTATGTTAATTACTTAAGTCCAAAAAGGTACCAAGAAGGATATAGTGTATACAACATATATTTGATCTCAAATAGTTAATGCAGGAACCAAATCCACAAGCATTTTTCCCTGGAGATAATTATAGAGTCTTTTCTATTTTCAAAGAGAATTTGAGAATTAATAACTTCTGGACATTTTACCTTACCTTCATTTTTCAATATTTCAGTTTAAAAGTATTTCTTCATTTTGAGTCATCTTTTATTATTGCTTTATTTCTTCACTCCATAATTCTTGGAGGAGTTGTGCATTTTGAATCAATATATATTAAATATTACACATTAAACGGGCCAAATTTTGTTGAGTTGAAGACAGTTTTCTAAGGAAAAATACTGTATCATCTTATATGTGAATTTCTGCTAGGAGGTGGTTGTAGGCAGCTGTGTTTAGCCATCATTGCTGTGAGCCTGATTTAAACTGTTCTAACAAGTAAGCCTCATACTGCAACATGAACATAGAAGTTCTCTGGCATATAAAATTCTTATTTTTATCGCTCTTAGTTTCCTAAAAAGTAAAAATTGCAAAACATTCTCCCTCCTTCCCTCCCTCCCTTGTTCCCTCTCTTCTTTCCCCACCTCTTTCATCAGCACCTCCATCACAGTGTAGAGCAAGATCTAAATATTTTTGTATATACTTTAATATAATAATTCTCACATACTTTTAATAGAAAAAAACAATCATGTTAAATTCTATATAAATGTACATATAAAACTAGTTTATCTATTTAGACTACTTTAATTAAAACTCAGTATAAATTTTATAGGGTATTTTCAGTTAAGGCAGACCTTAGAGGAAAGGCATTCATTAAACAAAAAATTACAAGTGTACTAAGCACTCCAGGGTAAAAATGGATATTAGAGACAGAAGAATCACAGTCTGGGAAGAAGGGTGGTTAGGGAAAGCTGAAACCTGAAACAAATACTAGTTTGTTAGCTTAAGCAGAAGTGAGGTAGAAGTCAAGAAAATACATTTTTTTTTTTTTGCAGATAAAACAGTGTTTCTTGAAGGCCTTGGGATAGGGAAATGGTATAGGTAGAAGAATTGAAAGAAATTCATGTTAGCTGAAGTGTAGAGAGCTTTCATATGAGTGACATCAAATAAAGCTAAAGAGAGGGAAGTAGTATCAAATAAGGCAGGGTTTTAAAGTCCAAGGAAGGAATTTGGTCTTTATTCTGAGGGCAATGGAAAACAATCAAAAAGATTTTAGTTGGTGGTTGACATGGCCAGATATATCTCATAAAATATCACAATATCAAAAATGGATGGAGGAATAAAGTGAGGAGGTGGGAATAACATTTAACAAGCTATTGCATTAAGGGAATATAATTGATCTGACCATGACATACTCCTGTAGCATTCTATGACATTTAGAGAGCCCTGTGAATTGGACTCATGGAACAGCTGTTGAGATGGGGAGTACTAGACATGGAAAAAGATAATTTTCTTTTAAGTCAGGACTTAGGAGCTGTTCCTTGTGTTGTAGGAACAATGACACCCTCTCTCAGTGGTACGTTGGAGCAGATATGTGGAGATGCTAAGATGCAAAGGAAAATCCCCAAACATCTGGGAGAACAGATGTAAAGGAAAATTTCAAAATATCTGGGAGGATATTTCCTGGAAAATTACTTGGTCAAAACCTGACAATCATACCAGCATCCTGGGGGTTGATGAATACTAATGGAGCTATAGATGCACTATAATGAAACACTGACTAGCAGCTTCATTTTGAATTGGGGGTCGCTATCTGCCCATTTAAAAAGGTCAGTTTGCTGTGAAGTTACTAAGGTGTAACTACTTCTCACTAGCACCACTAGATTTACTTGTCTCTTGTATAAAAAACTAAGTGATCAGAAAAAACTCTTCATTTTACAGACATGTAAAGGAAACATACAATTTTGTTTTATCAAGACAAATCATATTGATTTTTAATTTTATAAACAGATCATGAACCAACATCAAATCTAGATTAATGTAGCTGTAAGATTCAAGTCATTTCTATTTAATCATGTCACACACTGACCTAGAGAGTCACAACCTGTTTACAAGTTTATTTCCCAGGTATATTACTATTTTAAATACAGGAATACAGATGAGACTAATTTTTTAATAAAAAATCCTTTGTTTTCAGTTTACCTTGTAATCAAATTCTGAAAATGAGTGTTTCACTGTTGGTCACCTGTTTGAATTTAAAATATTTATGTAATTGTAATTAAAGCTGAGTGAAAGTATTGACAGTTGACACTTGTGAAAATAATCCTTAGTAAGGTTTTTATGGAGAGATGAGATGACTCAATTTGGGAATTGAGCACAGGAATAAGGAGAGGTATGGAATATGTTGGTTTTGTTCTGGGTACTGGTTATTACTGGATTCACAGAGGTCAGAGCAAAGTGGAGAGACAGGAATTACTGGGGAAAAAAATACCAGGCATTGAAATGATAATCAAGTCATGGAATATTTAGTCCTAATAGAACTGTAATTTTGAAAGTCCCGATGCTCAAGTTGAGAAATGGGTAATAGTATACTGAAAATAATGGAAGAGAGCACAGTATAACAGAATAATTAAAAGGAGTTTTTGATTAACTGTGGTCATGAGGGAAGGTCACTGGTAAGACAATCTGGGTTAAAACTAGTCAAACATTGCACAGAATAGATATAGTATGAACAGTAATGGCATCTGATCTGACCTAGATGGTTGGGCCCTATGCATGATCATTTTCCTAAATAACTGTATGAGTACATTGTTCCCAAGACAATATTTAAATGTCATGGTCAAAATATCAATGTTTTAGTCATAATGAATCCTATTATTTTTTTCCTAAAATGTTTGTTTCCCGGACTTAGTGAAGAGAATTCGATTTTGGATCTACAGAACACATGACGTAGCTCAGGAGAAACCAATAAGCATGTAGTTAGGTGGTCAGGCACACTGTGAATTTGCCCAAGTATTAAGATAATGTACAAAATGTTTGGGTCTCTGGGATTGTTTCTTGTGGCCATTTTAATATAAAAGTCTTCTTAATGTCACCACATAGAGACAAAGCACACAGAGATAATATTGTGACTACCTATATCTTCAAAAAATGTAGGTGCTAGGAATTCTACTGTGACCTAAACATACATGGTCAAGCATAATTCTAGGAAAATAAGCTTCAATTAAAACAGGGTAATAGATCCTGCATGGAATGTTAATGGGAAGCTTGAGGTGTCCTTCAAACAGAAATAACAATTTGAGAAAGCCAGCCATGCAAAAAAAAGCCAGGGGTGGGATTACTTAATGCAGAGGCCTAAGACTCACTGAAATCTAGCAATCTAGGGCCATTTGGCATAATAGGTTACATGTATAATTGTGAGTATCTTGATATTACCCAATAGAATGAAGGAAGCTGTGGAACCTTGGGAAAGTAAAATCATTTAAAGATATATAACACACTTCATGTGAGGATTCAATGAGATAGTGTATGTAAATTGTGGTGATGGGCAAAATTTTAGCCATTACAACTCCCATAGTTCATCTTTTTGCTACTAGATCAACAAAGCACCTCAAAGTGAAGTAACCTTTTGTGTTAGTTCTTAATTTCATTTCTTTTGTATTGCTCAAAACACAAATGTACTTGTATATGCCTATGTATTTTGATATGATATGAACAAACATTGACATTGAAAAAAATATTCTGGAGGTAGATTAAATGTATAACAAATGAGGAGAAAGGACAAGAA
Organism: Lipotes vexillifer; assembly: GCF_000442215.2. Taxonomy (NCBI): domain Eukaryota; kingdom Metazoa; phylum Chordata; class Mammalia; order Artiodactyla; family Lipotidae; genus Lipotes; species Lipotes vexillifer. Next base: position 88,446 of record NW_006787097.1, read on the forward strand.
CATTGTCCAGATGCCTAGACACATCTTCCATGGGGTGCGATTTTCTGATAGAAGAAATAAATGAAGACAAGCGCTTTCTCGGGAAGAGTATGGCGAGTGAGATTTTTGGCTATGTGAGAGATTCAGATGAACAGATAGAAAAAGGAATCTGAGCTGGAGATGTCCCTTTCCTCACATACCTAATAACTGAAGCCAGCAGAATAGAGGAGATGGCCTAAGGAAGCAGTGGTATATGTTAGAGTAGAAATTTGAAAACAGAAATTTGAGATGAACCTTCCTGACAAGGTGAACCCCGAGGAACTGAGAGAAAGAGAGGCTGGTGTGAGGGGAAACATGGACTGAACATGGAAGGGAGTGTATTTCTGGGAGGGAGTGGCCTGCAAAGTTTAGTAAAGCTGAAAGGTCAAGTAAACTAAGGAGAAACAAGTAGTTTATGGCTTCAGCTGGGCAAGTTATAAAAACTAGTATTGGCTACATTTTGATCTATAACTTTTTTTTAACATCTTTATTGAAGTATAATTGCTTTACAATGGTGTGTTAACTTCTGCTGTATAACAAAGTGAATCAGCTATACGTATACATATATCCCCATATCCCTTCCCTCTTGCATCTCCCTCCCACCCTCCCTATCCCACCCCTCTAGGTGGTCACAAAGCACCCAGCTGATCTCCCTGTGCTATACAGCTGTTTCCCATTAGCTATCTATTTTACATTTGGTAGTGTATATATGTCCATGCCACTCTCTCACTTCATCTCAGCTTACCCTTCCCACTCCCTGTGTCCTCAGGTCCATTCTCTACGTCTGTGTCTTTATTCTTGTCCTGCCCTTAGGTTCTTCAGAACCTTTTTTTCTAGATTCCATATATATGTGTTAGCATACGGTATGTGTTTTTCTCTTTCTGACTTACTTTACTCTGTATGACAGACTCTAGGTCCATCTACCTCACTACAAATAACTCATATTTCAAAAAACTAATTTTTTTAATCCTGCTATATCTCAGTCACATTCAGATTTCTCTGTTCATAATGAAAGACCTTGAATTTGGAAATCTTGGGGAACTTTTCTCTACCTAATTTTCTTAGGCATATTTGCTACCTGATGGGTTTGCAAAAATTATATTATACTTAATGAAAATAAAGTAATTAGTTCAACAATTTAATAAAATTCTAGATTTGGAAGAACTACCATAGAGTATTTATACAAACAATTAAAACATGCTCTCCAGGCATCTTAATTTTTTTATCATTTTGAAAATAAATGACACTTTAGGATGTTGTAAATAAACATGTAAAGTAGAACCAAATGAATTATTGATATGGTAACTATGCCTTCTATACATATATTAGGTATATTGGTTTTTTTTAAAAAGGTAACAAGTGGTGAGATACATGAACCTTTGTGAATTTTACTTCTCTTTCTTAAAGTGCTCAAGCATTACCTCCTCTGTAAAATATTTCCTCTGTGCCATCTTCTTGATGGAATAAATCACTCTGCCCTTGTACCCACACTGTAACTTGGGCATAGTCAGTATAAATTTTAACAACACTTTAGGTGATGGTGCCTATTAACTAGGTCCTATGCTTTAAGTTTTATTCCTCTGTGTCACCAGTGCCTAGTTTATAGCTTGGTATGTAGTAACAGCTCAAAGAATGTTTATACACTATTGAAATAATTTTCTTGGAGAATATAGATTATAGAAATAGAGGTGATGTTAGACTCTTTTAGTTTAAAGAACATGAAGCATCCCTCCATTTTCTAGGTGACAATACTGACAGCCTGAGGTAAATGCCTTGCTCAGAAAATTAGTTCTTATCAAAGAAGGATTTTAATCATCATATTTTAACCTGGAAATACATGCACAAAAATATTAACATTAGTACAATTCCTATAATTTATTTAGAAAGCAAAAATAGGCCAGCATAGCATTTTCAAATGAGAGGGGAAAAAGAATGCTAGAATATATAAACTAGGGAAAAACATATATGCCAATCTGGAAGCATTCTTTCAAAGTGAGGTATGTATGCACTCCAAAGAGGTTTGGATCTCAGATATGCCTGTTTTCTATAAAAATATTTGAAGAAGTTTAGAAAAATATTTTGCATTTCATATACACAGTTGTCCTTTGAACAACATGGGTTTGAACTGCACAGGTCCACTTATAAGCGGATTTTTTTCAATAAATATATTGTAAAATTTTTTGGAGATTTGTGACAATTTGAAAAAACTTACAGATGAACCATGTAGCCTAGAAATACCAATAAATAGAGTATGGTACTGTAAATGTTTTTTCTCTTCCTTTTATGATTTTTTAAATAACATTTTATTTTTCCTGACTTACTTTCCTGTAAGAATACAGTATATAATACATAAACATACAAAACGTGTTGATCAACTGCTTATGTTATCAGTAAGGCTTCAAGTCAACAGTAAGCTATTAGCAGTTAAGTTTGGGGGGAACTCAAAAATTATAGGTTGATTTTTAACTGTGCAGGGTCGGTGTCAAGGGTCAACTGTATATATACATATATGTATATATATACACATGTATATATATATTCTATTGTCATATGGACAGAGTATTTTTGTTTTGAAACAAAAATACTTTCATGTAATAATATGAAAAGAAGACATGCATGTTATGTAAACAAAGTATTCATTTTCTCTAAATGCAGTGCATATAACTTAGAACACTGATTTCTCAGAAACCAAATTAAGCAACCTCCCTCTGAGTTATGAGTAGAGACAATTTGTCATCCATCTGCATATGAATGGAAAAGGTTCATCTACAGGGAGAATGTATAACATCCATCAATTCTTTTAGTATCAGAGGGAATCTATATCTCTCTGATATGAGAATTTATTTACATATAATCATAAAATCTAAAGATTGCAGAGGACATTGGGATTATGCATTCTAACCTACTAGACATTTGAATTTACAGAATAAGATTTTCAACGTTCTTCCTTTCCTTGAACTAATGCTAATGGAGTCCTTAATTGTTATAGAGTTTCATTACGTCTTTGAAAAGTCCAAATTATTGAAAAACATCTTCATAGTAAGCCAGAGTCTGCCTATAATATTTCTGTTTTGTTTATACTTTTTTTTTTTTTTTTTTTTTTTTTTGTACCGCGC
>NW_006787097.1:91617-104840 GCF_000442215.2 Lipotes vexillifer
AGGCCTCTTACTGTTGTGGCCTCTCCCGTTGCGGAGCACAGGCTCCGGATGCGCAGGCTCAGCGGCCATGGCTCACGGGCCCAGCCGCTCCGTGGCATGTGGGATCTTCCTGGATCGGGTCACGAACCCGTGTTCCCTGCATTGGCAGGCAGACTCAACCACTGCGCCACCAAGGAAGCCCTGTTTATACTTTTTAAAGCCATGCATAGGAAAATCAAATATCTCTTTCAAAATGGCACTTCAAATATTTGAAGATAGTTATCATGTAACCTCTAAATTTCCACTTCTATAAGCAAAATCTTATTTTCTTCAGATATTCCTGTTATTATATATCATTAATTTGTGTCAATATTTTTCTCATATCCTCTGATACATTTCCATTTTGTTTATATCCCTATTAAAGTGTAAAATTCATAACTGAGTAAAGTACTCTTAATGTATTTTAAGCAGCTCAGAAATTACTGCAACTCATTTGAGATACCCATTTTTTTCACAACTACTTTTTGAGCACGTATATGTGAGAAGCAGTTTGCAGTTGTCAGAGTAGTCAGTGACTCTGCATCATAGAGCCTTCTTCCCATAGTAAACACTCTGAGGTACTCTGCTCACCATAAATCTTCTATGGTGTTTCTAAGGCATCTCATACAACCCAATTTTGCATCTCCCTTCCCAACGTCATTTTTAATCATGTTCTATTAGTAGCTTGAAATTGATCATAAAGGGTGTATTTACACTATAGAAATCAATGGACACTACAAATAAGTATCTTAGTTTGTTGTTTGTTTGTTTGTCTTGCTTGGTTTTGTTTTGTTTCGGAGAGCTGGCTGGTAAACCAGTATATCACTTTTCTTCTGTTTGGAGTGCTTCTCTCCCACATCTGTAAGATCCTGGTTAAGATTTTATTAAAAGACATTGTTTTATGACTATAGTTGATTAGGCTAGTGGCAAACATAAACTGGATCATTTACAGACAATTGAAAATAATGTTTATTCTATGCTATTAGGGTATAACATTTATTTAAATCTTATTAACTATATCATGCTGATCCTCTATACATTTATTTATTAATCAGTTATTTAAAATTAAGTTCCTTTACCTGATCACAATGAACCCAGTGTATAAGCCAAGTTGGAGGGCTTCATTGCCTTATTCTTTAAGCATAATCACCCCTGGATGGGCTGACTACTCTTCATATGGAGGATATCTGCTGCTCCCCTTTTTAATTGCTGCTTCCAATTTATATAATCTACATTTCAGTTTCTATTTATGGTTTAAAGCCAAGCACCGAAATTATGCAGATATCTTCAAGAGATCTCTCTTGCCTGGTTGAAGATAGTATTGCCATATGTATATGTACATACATATATATGTATTATGGGGACAACTGTGTTTTCCAGAATTCAGTAAAAGATTCACTGCTCTCTGAGAAGACTCAAAAATATTCAAGAGACTTTAATTGAGATTATATAACATTTTATATTTCTATATGGGAATAAATCAACTACTTCTACATTTAATAGAGATCTTTGTAATTAGAAAACATCACAAAAGAGGAAAATTAACCCATGGAAGATCCTGGTAGTAAAATTGGGTCTCAGCAAGTACACAGATCACTTGCAAGATGCTCCATAAAGAGTATACTACTGAGCAAAATATCTGCAGAGTTAACTGGACTAATATCTGTGACACCTAATTATATCTACAAACAAAATAAAAGGGAAAAATAGCTGACTATAAGGAAAGCATTTTTTCATAAACACTTAAATACAGAAAATGCCTCTGAAATTATTCTGGAGTTGGTGTGGGCTGCTTTTGTTCTGTTTCACTTGCTAAACTCTAAGGAAAATTATGATTCACAGGTATTGTTTGGCAGACCAAACCATTAACTGAATTTCTTATGGCAGCTAATCAGTATGTGCAAAAATTTCCAAGAAAGGAAAAAGGAACTTATTAAATGTAAACTCATGGTTATAAATGAAAGGCTTTGAAATTTTGGCAAGTGAAAAAAGAATTCATACAACTGTACAGAAATACAGAACGGCAAATGGGCAAGTTTTTTTTTTTTAATCTCTTATGGAATTAACTGTGGATTCTCGGAAGAAAGGTCTATTAGAAAAAAAAATGTTCAATCAACCCTGTATTCAAAACCTTCTCCGAAGTCTAAATCTAGACTGGTATAATAATGCCCAAAATGCACAACCAATGGCTTCTCCTTTAGGACAGCTTGGGAGAATTTTATTAACATTTATGCTTCATTATTTTCATTATTACCCCTAGACCAGGTTAATACTTATGTATTTAGCATATTTAAATGGGATCTAAGGCTAATAGCTCACTATCACAGAGCTGGAGACTTTGGCCCACCAGAAATTTTCCAGGTTTTACAATATCTTATCTTGTCCCTGTAGTTTCTTTTTTGGAAGATAGGCAATTCTATCATAGATTGATATGCATGTACAAAATTACTTCTCTATTTATTAATAGAATGAAACCTCTTTTTTTAAAGTCTAGGTATGTAATCTATTTTACCACAGATAGAGTCTATTTAGAGTTTTCTCCTTAATAGGAATGCTGGATGATTCTGACTTAATTGATGTACTTCTCAGGATCTATTCTCCAAGCAACCATATTAGTAGAGATCCTTCCTTCTCTATTGTCTATTTTTGTTCTTAACACCTACTAAGTTCATATTTATTCAATATATCCATTCATTTGAGATATGCTAACTTCTTCTAAAACACTTCTCAAATTACCCTAATAGCCTTTCTATATAGAATGATGAAAAAGCATACATATCATTAAAGAAACATTGATTTGCACCACATATGTATATAGTAATTTTGATAAATTACTGTCTTTTCCCATTGAAACTAACTCACATATTTTTATAAAATCCATACCCACTAAGCAGTAACATTGCATACTACCTTATTTGCTATATCAATCAATCAGTCAGTTAACCAATCTTTGCAGTCTATTCTTAGGTTCTTTTTCATATCAAGTCCTCCAGTATCTTGGATTAGAATTCTCTAAGACTACACTGAAAGTTTCTCTTTATTTTCTCTTATTGTCGGAACATAGTATGAATCTGTTTCCTGGATATTTCATCTTTTGTTCAGTATTATCAGTGACCTTATACTAGCCTCCTCATTAATATTTGAATTAAAAATGAGTTCATAATTTTATTTCATTTTTCACCCACAGGGACTATAAACCTTTTAAAGAGTTACAATTATGCTTTCCTTAGCTCAGAATTGCTCTATAGGAGAACAATGCCTGTCTTCTTCCGGAGTGAGGGTTATCCTCAAAATCACAAGGTCAACTACAATTTTATGAATGCTTACCTTCCTGGGCATGACTGACTGTTGTCAACAACGGGTAGTGAGAAAGCCTTCAAGGGCTAGTCCCGTATTATATTAAATTCAGACTTACACTTGAATCCTTAGTCACAAACAGCTGTAGATACATTTTCAACCTCAAATAAACCATTCTCAAGCTTTGGGATTTGTGATCCTTGATTAAAATGAATTTTTACCTGATGTTCTTGTGAGAAAAGAGTTGCCTTAGGAATATTCATGTAAATTAATGAGAACAACCAATATCCAGTTAACCAGTAAAACTTACTTCATAGCAGAAGGCAAAGAGTTTGCCCAACTTCTCATATTCAGTGGTCAGCTGCTATGATGGTAGAGGTGTCTTCCTCTTCTCAGAATCCTCTCTCTGGGGCTATTTCCATATACTGTATAATGCTCCTCCTAAAGTCCAGAAAAAAACCGCTGCTTTATGGCAGAGATATCAACATATAGACTGAGCTTTGTTGGCCATAGTACACTAACTCATCTCATGAAGTTCCTCTCATGAAGACTGACAACTTTCAAAACACACAGAAAATACCTCCTGACCATTTTTCAGTTATTTCCTCTTTGACAAAGTCTCATGGTTACTCAGTGACAACCCAGTGCATAATTCTGATCTTACTATTTTTTCTGTCTTACAGATGGGTTTTGACAGCAATTTTTTTTTCGTGTTTTAGGAGAGCCTTTCTCTATTATTTTTTTCCATATATGAAAAGGGAGAAATATTCCCTTTGCCTTCCAGCTGAACTTATTGCCCTCCTTATTGCTTTATATTCTTGCTTTTTCTAAAATGTGTTGACATTTATGCTCATACTTACTGTACATTTGCTATGGTTCATGGATAAAGAAAACTGGAAGCAATGAATTTCTTATCTAAAGAGGTGTATGCTCTCAAATGGCCCTTATGTTCAAGTTCTTTAGGATGTCTTGTAACTACTTTCTACTACAAAAGATGCTATGGTGATGCTACACATAGAAATGATCTGGTTGATCTAAGCAGAGGTTATATTTCATTTGCAGCAACATTGATGGACTTTATTGGTACCATTTTTCCCTTGAAGAAGTTTTTATTCTTTTAACATTTATTTTGCTTTATAAACTCAAATTTAGCAAACTTTTGCTTTATGCTTAGCAAGACAACAAACTCCTCCAATTGGAGTTTGGACTGCCTAAGATTTGTTTATTTTGCGTGTGTGTTTGTTTTTTAGTAATTTTATGAATTACTTTTCATTTTAGATCCATCTGGGTTTAATTTTCATATAAGATGTGAGATTGAAATTAGCTTCTATTTTTCCAGATTGCTAAAGACAATTGATCTAATAATTTGTATTGAATAACTGAATTTCCTCCTTTCCTTCAATGTTTAAAATACCTAATTTATCATGTTTTAAATTCACATAGATATTTGGGTCTATTTCTACATTTTCTGTTCTGTTTATTATATCTTTTCTTCATTTTATTAATCAGTACCAAATGTTTTAGTTAATGGATTTTCCTAACCATATTCATATGTGGAAGCCTAGAATTTTAAATTCCTTTATTGTAAACCATTTTTTCCTTCTATTTCCCCATGCCTAATTCTCCAGAAACTTTACAATCACACTGTTAAGTTCAAAAACTAAAGCTCTGGGCATTTGGGGGGGGATAAATTCCATTTTGTTTATGCATCAATTTAGAAAGTATTGATATTTTAAAATATATTCTCCTTACCCAGAACAGGTTCTACACTAAAGACATCTTCTTTATATGCCTAAGAAAAATTGTACCACATTCTTCCTAAATTTCCAACCCATTTCATATAAAGTTTACATTTAGGAATATTTATCATATTTATTTGTATTTTAAATGCAATTTATTTCTCTAATATATTTTCTAACTTGAAACTGTTTCTACATAGAGCAGCTATTGATTAAATAGATTATTTTTTTGAAAAAGCATATTTTTTCCAATCATTATTCAGCTGATTTTGATGACTTTTTAACTGTAAAAATCATACTATATGGAGATAATGAAGATTTAGATTCTTTCTAATTTTTAAATTGAATACTTTTTACTATTCTAATCATATTGCCAATAGTTTCATATCAATAATAAGTAATACAATATTTTTCACTCATCTCTTGTTTCTAACCTTAAGAAAACGTTATGTAGTATATATCACCGTTTGCAACATGAAAGCTTGTAGGTAAGCAGTTACATTTATTTTGGACATTTTTTGTCTTTTCAAGAGAGTTTCACATTATTCACATTTAAAAACTTTTTTTTTCCTTTTAAGAAAATGTTAAGCTTTTTGAAAAATAACTTTGCAGCTTAAGTTGCATATTTTTTTCTTCTATGTTTTATTAATGTGGCCAATATTCTATTTTTGCTCTTTTTTTGCTAATTTTTAAGTGTGGGTATCACTATAATATCTAATTTATTTCATCCTTGAAGTAAAGTATTATAAAGTATTCATGGCTGAAGCCTCTGAGCCTGGTGTTTTGTGTGTGGGTATAGGGCAGGGGACAGATTATAGAAGCACTTTAATAATTTCACAAATTTTCCATGAATATATGTTTATTTTAATTTTTGCCTATATGATAACACTATTAAAATTTACACCTAGAAAATCATAAATTATTGATCAATTTTCAAATATATTTTCATAAAGTTTGGAAAGTACTCTGACAATTCTATGGACTTCCTCGGTGTTCACGTTAACATTTTATTTAACAGAGAATTTACCATATTTTCATTCTCACTGTGATTTGTGTTTATTTTTCCTTTTTCTCTTGTCTTCACTACCTTGACTCTCAATTTATCCTATATTGTGTACTAGAGTCCTATTGTGGCCTAACAAATTGCCATAAACTCAGTGGCCTTGAACAACAAAAGTGTATTATCTTCAAATTTTGTAGGTCAAAATTCTGACAGAAGTCTACTGGGCTTAAATAAACTGTACTCCTTTGAGGAGCCCCAAGAGGAGAGTCTATTTGCTGCTTTTCCAATTTCTAGAGACTTTACACATTCCTTTAGTTGCTCCATCCTCAAAGCCAGAAACTCTCTGATGCTTCATTCATTGGCATATCTCTTTCTGACCTCAGTTAGGAAAGGTTTTCAATTTTAAGAAATCATGTGATGATGTTTGAGAAGTCTCTTTAGCCATATAATGTAATATTTTCAGATTTCAGGGATTAGGAGAGACATCTTTGGGGGCCATTATTCTGCCTACCACAATTATCTTAGAGCTTTCCTTCTCTTTTAATTTATAAAATTTACTTTTTTATTTCTATGCTCTTTTAGTATCAATAAGATTCCATTTCTTTATGAATTAATCTTAGTCTAATTTATTGAATTTAAGATATGAAAGATAAAAATATCATTTATTTAGTAATTCTACCAACATTTTTTGAGCACCTATCTGTACTCTATTCTAGATACTAGAATTATACTGTTGAACAAAATGGGAAGAAAATTCTGCTATCTTGAAGCTTACTTTTCAGTGTGTGTGTAGAAAATAAGCAAGAAATGCATAGTATGTCAGATGATAAATGCTATCAGTAACAATAAAAAGGGGAGGGAATACAGCGTAAAGGGTAAAGTCTGCTATTTTATGGAGACGTTCTAATTATTTAGGTGACATTTGGTCAAAATGTAAAGAATTGAAGCAGTGAGACAAGAAGATATTGAGAAGAGTATTCCAAGCAGAGGAAACTTCAAATGCCAAGGCCCAACAGCCAAAACATGCTTGATGAGTTAAAAATATATAAAGAAGAAAACTGTACTGGGAAAGGTGGACCAAGAGACAGAGGAGTGGGAGCTAGCTGCAGAGATATAGTTGGGGGCTAGTTGGATGACTCTAGGCTTTTGTAAGGAGTTTGCTTTTATTGAGTAAAATTTTAACCCATAGGAGGGTTTTGAACAGAATGATACCATGACTTATTATATGTTTTAAAAGAATTTCTGCTGACTGCTGTATTGAGAATAGTCTTTAGGTGAGCACTGAGGGGAAGCAAAGTTACAAGTAAGGAGGCTACTACAATAAACCACAGGATAGATATTGGTAATGTTGACGACAATGTTAGCTACAGAAGTGGGATAAAGTAGTCGGATTCAGAATATATTTTGAATTCAAGCCTATAGGATTTGCTAATGGAACCAATGTAAGGTATGAGAAAAAGAGAATTCAATGAGAGCTTTAAGACTGTGGCAAGATCAGCTTTCAGAGATGAAATGGGAGGGAGAGACATGAGTTGGATTTTCAAAATATGAGACACCTATTAAATATCAAAGAAGATTATAAGAAAGGCAGCTGAATAGATGAGTCTGGAAATAAAAAATATTAAGTGCTATAGATATTATGAAAACTAGAAGGATGGATAATATAGCTATAAAAGAGGCTTAAGGAGTGAATTCTTGTAACTCCCATATTTAGAAGTTACACGTTTGAGAAAGAATCACCTAAAAAGAAAAAAGAATAGGTCAGATTAGAGGACAATCAAGGAAATGAAGTGATAAATTGCACACCAAGAGAAAAACTTCACATAAACACACACACACACACACAAGCACACACACAAAGAATGACTCTTGGGAAAAGATCTTTGAAAAAAGCTGTTTTTGGTGAAATAGTAATAGCAAAGGCCAGACTGAAATGGGTTCAAGAAATAAAAGAATGGGAGGAATTGAAAACTTGAATATTGAATATGGAACTTAAATGAATTTCTGACAAACCAACATGGTGTGTGGGAGAAAGAAGATTCAAAGATTACTGCAAGAATTTTCTTCTTTACAGTTGGAAGGATGAGAATGGTATTTAATAAGATAGGAGGGTCACATTAGTGGACTATTTTGAAGAGTTTAGTTTTTATTTATAAAGAGAAGCAGAAAAAAAAGGAAAAGTTCCATTCTTCAGGATTTGACGCACTTAATTACTGTTTGAAGTCTTGTTGTGAGACCAATAGGATGCTCTTCAACCCAGTGTATGGCCTCTATATTCCTCTTATTGAAAATTGGAACTGTATTTGACTATCAGAAAAACTTCTAATTGTTCCCTTTTTTGTGTGTGTTTTTATTCAAGGACTACTGGCATTGATGAAAGTAACACATTTTCTTCTTTTTTCGATATGGTTAAAGGTGTTTGATTTGTATTTATGAGAATACAGTAGACATACCATGAAATCATCTCCTACTTCTAAATTTTTAGAAATTCTGGAGAAAATAAATCATTTTTTAAAATGCATTGCTCAAATTTCAAAATTAAGAGAAATTCCCTGAGGCTACTAATATATACAGAAGTAAAATATATGAGAGCCATGGCCAAAGGTCAAAAGGGAAAAATGGAACTATGCTATTGTAAGATTATTATGTAATGCCTTAAGTATTATCAGTTGAAGGTGGAATGTGAGCTAATTGTCACTTGTAGAATACTCCATCTGACAACAACCATAGAATACACATCTCTTTCAAGCATACATGGAATATTGTTCCAGATAGACCATATTTTGGAGGGCCATATAAAAAGTCTTAATAACTTTAATTTCTGTCACCAAAACAAGGAGGAGAGAGGGAGATAACATTGCCTTAGTTCCTCTCAGTATGGAAGTGATAATTACAGAAATGCAGATTCAGTTATTTGAATCCTAGTTTCTCCTCTTAGCACATGTACGCCATCAAGAAATTTTTTTAATATACACAACCATGGCTTCTGGATCTATACAGCAGTAGTACTAATGTGATAATTCTTGTCTTTCATCAGATTGAAAGAAAAGGTTAATGAACTTGTTTTATTGAAGTTCCTATTAGGTAAATATTATATAAATATTTTTACCTCCTACCAAAACACAGCTATTTCAGGACACCAAAAATCTAAATCTTTCCCAGTGAGTCCATTTTCATTAACTTTCTACCGCTGCTATTTCCAATCATGCACTATTAACTATAATTTTCACAAGAATGCTAAACTCTCTTTCATGGGAAAAATTAAGAGCATAAGATGCTTTGGTTTCAAAATTGAAACCTCTCAACCAATATCCTTTTAATATTAAGTTATTTATTCAAGTTTTGCTATTAAAAGATTCCTACTAAAATCAATAGAGTTCAATGTTATCATCTATGCCTTTCTTCCTTTAGACAACAGACTGAACTTTTACTGTTGGAAGAATTATACATATCACACACTTTAAAAAATGTAGATAGTTTTTATCTCAAAAGAAATTACTTACATATATATATAGAGGTGGGAGATTAAATCATTTTTTCATTCATAAATGACATAAAGACATCTTTCATAAAGACATCAAATTTGTTTTTAGAAAATTATTGACAGAAATATAATTTAGATTACAGTAAAATTTTTAGATTATTTAAACGGTATGTAGAGTAACTCATGTATGTGTGAGAAGAAAGCTTGGGAGCATATAATTTAAAATGTTAACAGTGAGTATAAAATCACAGATGATTTTTATTTTCATGATTTTTTTGCATATTTTGAAATAAATGTACATTACTTTTGAAATAAGAAAAATGCAACAAAAATGTATTTTAAATTGTTGATTGAATAATGGAATGGTTGCATTTACAACTATCAAGTTAGACAAAACATGCAATTAGTTCAGTCAGATGCCTTATTTTCCCCAGAAATGACTAATGTTTGGTTCACCTAAATTGATCAGCAATTTGTTCTGGTACATGTAGGCACTCTCTAAGAAGTACTTTGGAAGAAACTCTGTGCCTTGAATATAGTTTGCTTTATTTTTAACAGTAATTTTTCAGAATTCATTTATTGCTACAGGTGCTGCCTTATGAATATATCATTTGTCCATTGGACATTCAAGTGGTTAATAGACTAAATCTCTCTAATTATAGAGGAAACCAAGATGTGTTGACAGATCTGCTATTTTGGGGGAGTGACAACCCTGGGTGCCTGCCACATTCTGACACTCAAGCTACACTTGTTAGTATCAAAAAATTCTCTGTAAAAATAATTATTCTGGAAGCGGCTCACAGAAGAAAAAAATTGCATATATTTTATTATATTTGTCTAGTCAGCTGTGACATCAGTCTCCCCACATCCTTACAGATTTAAAATCCCAAGAGTAAGCAACAGAATATAGTGCATTAATTACCTCTAGGATCCTCTCCACTCAAGGTTGGTGTGGAGCTGCAGAAAGGGCATAAAGCTGAGAAATAAGAGACTGGGTTCCGGCCTTGGTGCTGATTTGTGACCCTATCGATGAAACTTGAATGTAATTCACTTTTTAGTTAGAGAACTAGACTAAATTTTCTTCAAGTTCCATTTTGGATTTAAATTTCTGTGACTTTATTTTAAATTTATTTCTGGATTTAGAAGGGAATTAGTTTGGTAAGCTTTTAGGATATTTCCATTTCTCTTAAACAGTAACTTTGATCCTTTTGCAAGGCTGGTTTTCATGGCACATTTTCTCTCTTAATTCCCAAGTTTCATTTTAGCCATCATCAGAAGAAATAGTTTCTCACACAAAAGAGTTTGGACATTTTTATAAATATTTGTTTATAAACAATTTCCTATCATTTAATAGGTGTGGCTACATTATTATATATTTATAATATCTACCTATCAACACACACACACATATATGTTTGTGAAAAAGCTGCCTGAACTTTAATTTATGAAGCTTTCTTGACTCCTATATTTCACAACCCCTATCTGATGAATTGAAAACTGCCTTTTCTTAATAGTGATTAATTTTCTTGCTTCATTAATCAAACAGGAAAATTTAGGAAATATATTCTTTTATGCTTCTCAGATTCCTAATTTGTTTAATGGAGTTTTGAATAATTAAGAACAGTGCAACTAATTAGCTAAAATAAAGTGAGCTGAAAGATTTATGTGGAGCTTTTTCTTATGGCATACACATGGTCCACTTATTAGGAATAAAAAATTCTTGGAAATTTGTGAAAATTTTGGAATACAATTTGTATTTAAAGTTACATTTCAGGATTTTTTTAAAAAAGATCAACAATGTTTGTTTAAGCCTAAACTAAATATATTGGTTTATTTCCATAAACATTTCAAAATTGGTGAAAAGAATATTTACTCTGTTATTTTCTAGGAGGTCTTGAATGATTGACAACATATTTTAACTCAAATCAATAATCAAAAAAAAATTAGAGGGCTTCCCTGGTGGTGCAGTGGTTGAGTCCGCCTGCCGATGCAGGGGACGCAGGTTCGTGCCCCAGTCTGAGAGGATCCCGCATGCGACGAAGCGGCTGGGTCCGTGAGCCATGGCCGCTGAGCCTGTGCGTCCGGAGCCTGTGCTTCGCAACGGGAGAGGCCACAACAGTGAGAGGCCGGCGTACCGCAAAAAAAAAAAAAAAAAAAAATTAGAAACTATTCAGTACATTTAAAAGCATCCAAATAGAACTCACTTAATGACTTCAATTAAATGGTGACTAAAGTTATTTCTTAAAGGTCTTTTCCTGGTAATCACTGTTTATCATGTCTAAAATGTGAAAATTTGGGAAGTATGTTTCAGTCAGATGTTTTCATATAAAGCTAACCAAATTCAGGTCACTTTTATCTCAACTATAATTGATTTGCATTGTCCTGAATAGATATTATAGCTTGCAATTCATGTATTTTTCAAACAAGAAAATAATCTCACTTATTTCCCTCTATAGTATATATATATTTTTACTAATCAGTTTTTTTTTTCTTTTCTTGTCATACCTCAGCTTCTGTTACTTGAGCTATTTTACTCATTTCTTTTATTTCTACCTTTTGTGCATCACCATACTTCCTTTACTCGCCAAAAGAAAGAGGCACTTCCATTACTAATTGTCAGAATTATGGCCATCATGACAGTAATACCACCAGCTATCATAACTTGTTTAGAGAATTTTGTACTTTTTCATGAACACAATACGTTTGTGTTTATGAATCTCTTTGTCTCACGTTGATTTTTTTTCAAGATGGAAACCTCCCCTTAGATATGTGGTAGATTTCAGCATTGGACTCGAATCTCCTCTAACTTCTCTATCCTTGACCTTTGCCTTTTAAATTTGTCTTGCTCTTCTTTTGTGGGTGTACATAATTCCCTGTCCCTCGGCTCATTATGTTTGGCCAATGGGACGTTAGCAGATCTGATGCAAGGAGTGTTGAAAAGGGTTTGTGTGATTGAATTTTGTCTCATGGTCTTGTACCATCACAGTGAGAAGAACATGCTAAACTTGCCTGCTGGTCACACAAGGATGAGAGACACATAGAGACGTCCTAGACTAGAGTTAATCAGCTGACCCACTGACACTAGACCAAGCCTGGCAGAGATCAGCCAAAACTTCCAGCTGATACCCAGACTGGTGAGAAATAAACACATATTGTAGGGCTTCCCTGGTGGCGCAGTGGTTGAGAGTCCACCTGCCAATGCAGGGGACGCGGGTTTGTGCCCCGGTCCGGGAGGATCCCACATGCCGCAGAGCGGCTGGGCCCGTGAGCCATGGCTGCTGAGCCTGCGCGTCCAGAGCCTGTGCTCCGCAACGGGGGAGGCCACAACAGTGAGAGGCCCGCGTACCGCAAAACAAACAAACAAACAAACAACAAAAAAAAACACATATTGTAGTATGCCACTGAGGTTTGTTTGTTATGCATTAGTTTTGTGGTGATAGCAAACTGATAGAAGATCTTTCCAAAATCATCAGCCATATCAGTATAGAAAGACCGGCTATCTCAAAGATAGCTTTCACAATTGATATTGATTTATCTGATGAAAAATAAGTGCCTGGAGTGGCGATGGAGAAAAGAGAAGGATGAGACTGCTTTACATACAGACTGAATTGTTTCTTTTCTTCAGCCACACTTCTGACACTTACCTTATTTGGGGGTTCTTGCCCTCTCCAGGGTTCAGCAG
>NW_006787097.1:104850-119522 GCF_000442215.2 Lipotes vexillifer
CATTTCCTAATTGATTTCATTTTACTACTTTTTTTCCCCTCTGGTTCATTAGGAACTACTCCCCTACCTGATTTATATCATCTAGAAAATTTCCTATTTATTGCAGCTAGTTGGGTTTTTTTGTTTGTTGGTTTTGTTTTGTTTTGCTTCTGTAATTGTATTATGACATCATAGGAGAGCTAAATGAATGTGTTCAGCCTACAACCCTGAAGCACATTATCATTAGGTACCTACTATATTGTCATCACTTAAAAAATTGAATTTCTCTTAGTGCGCTTTAGTGAAGAAGAATAAACCAGGCATAAAATTCAGTTGTTTTAGTCCTTATGGCCAGGAAAATAATGTTGAGATTTAATAATTCATTCCCTATTGCATTTGAGTTATTGTCCCCTTGTTATGGTACATTTTTTCCCAAAGTAATACTGCTTTTTAATCATATATTTAAAATAATAGCTAAGGTTGCCAACTTGAAGACATCTTCCAATAAAGAATATGCTTTCCATTCTATCAAGAAATAGTGTAGGGGCTTCCCTGGTGGCGCAGTGGTTGAGAGTCCGCCTGCTGATGCAAGGGACACGGGTTCGTGCCCTGTTCCGGGAGGATCCCACATGCCGCGGAGCGGCTGGGCCCGTGAGCCATGGCCACTGAGCCTGCGCGTCTGGAGCCTGTGCTCCGCAACGGAAGAGGCCACAACAGTGAGAGGCCGGCGTACCACACACAAAAAAAAGAAATAGTGTAATACAACACCATGCATGGCACAATACTGTAAAACACTTCAATATATTCCTTTTGAGTATAATAATTATTCTTTTATTTGTTAAGTTAGTATTTTATAAAATTATTTATTAACTGTGTCTCTGAAAAATTAGATTCAAATTAAAGGACTTTAATAATCAAAGGATTAGTTACAAGGAATAACAAAATTCCCATCCTGTGCAACTTAGTGGATCAATTTAATGAAATCTGAAATCTGTTCAAATTTAACTCTTTTAAAATATCAAAGAGTTTGTGCACAGAAAATTCAATCATATTATATAGAGAATTTGGGATTATGAAAAGTAAAGAATTCATTATTTATGGAGTATAGCAGTAGTTATAAAAGTTGGCTTTTCTATCATATTAAAATTCCACCAAAGGAAATAAAAACTAATAAACTTCCAAAGAGTGAAAACTTTTTTCTGTTAGATATACAGTAATTAAAGCAAAGTTAAATTAAATTTAAATGCATGTTATCATTGTTTGCTAAAACAATAAATTTACCTGATCATGCAGTTATTAGCAGCTTTGAGTAGTTTGCTCTGAATTAATTCCACTCTGTTAGGAGATAATTACAAAACTTTCTAATTTCTAAGGTATGCTGAGACAGGAAATTATGTTTTGTAAGGCATACTACTCTAAACTGGATTATGGTCAGCATAAACTAATGGAACACAGAAGCTATAGTTTCTTTCAAGTATCAGGCCACTATTGTCTTGAGTTATAAACAGTTAGTTTAAACTTGTATACCAAATACCTGTACCATACATTGGGAATCAGTTTTGTTTCACTTCCAAAATTCGTGCTGGTATTACTAATGAGTCTATTAATAAAATGATTTGAGGCTAAAGACACTATGGTTCCAACTTCAGGTCCTTTGGTTCTTTCAATAACAGTAATTTTTGTAATTGTCTTCTATTAAAATATTGTTCTTAGCTATTTGTTTACATTGTCAAATATGTAGACATTTTCACTGTCATGAAAAATTAAGTTTTTATAAATTTTATACATTTTTATTTATGACATGGGTTATCTTTCTTATAGATACTTATGATATTTTTTTTGATGAATAGGCATATAATTTTATATTTCTTCTTTTATTACTTCATTTGTTGCTTTATATTTTAAGTATAACTTCAGAATAGTAGAGTGATAGACCTCATAGAACATCACTACAGGAGTAACAAAGACTGCTATCTGATAACCTATCATCACCTTAACAGGCCTAAACTTTGTTGAAGGTGTCATTGTACCTGCTGAAATACTGCATTCTATAGCACCACCTAAAGGAATAGTGGCCAATAATACATAAATGAAAGTTGATATCTGACTCTTCCAGAAAGTTTCAGAAAACAGATTAATTTGGCTGGTACTTTTTGTCTTTGACATTTCTTTTTTCTTCCTGGCTAAAATGTGGACATCATTAACTGAAACTGTAGCTGCCATTTTAAAACTGACCATGAAGGAGAAAACA
This sequence comes from Lipotes vexillifer, assembly GCF_000442215.2. NCBI lineage: Eukaryota > Metazoa > Chordata > Mammalia > Artiodactyla > Lipotidae > Lipotes > Lipotes vexillifer. Next base: position 107,081 of record NW_006787097.1, read on the forward strand.
CAGATTCACGGTGGCCTCAGCCCAGAGATCTTTAAGCTACTACTTTAGACTGGGACTGCCTACTTCCATTCTTCTAGTTACTTGGGGAAAAATAAACCTCATTCTTGTTTAAGTCACTATCACTTGGAATTTCTGTTTCATACAGCTGGACTTAATCCTTAATTGCAATACCTGATGTTAGCAAGATTCTGAACCCTTGAGGGAATATTTAAATATACCATTACCCAGACTCCATCCACTCAGGTAACTTAACCAATAAACTCTGGGTAAGATAAATGGGCATTGATATTTTTAAAAATCTCTGCAGGAAGACTAATGTAATTCCCAGGTTGAGAAACTATCCTTCCAAGTGTTCCACTTGGGCTATCCACTAGAGAGATGGTATCTTGCATGAAGTCATCAGTTCTGATTCAGAAATTAACTTTGAAAATATTTAATTTTTTTCTGTGACTTAAATTTTGAAAAGTCCACTACCATTGTGGACTTTTTAATAAGATATTTTTCAATAGTTAATTAAACAAGATTATAAGATCAAAAGTCAAAATAATAAGTAGTTTTATGAAATTATCTTTTAATACCTCCCCTCTAACTAAGATATGGTGAATCAAAATATTTCCATTCTAGCTGAAAGTGATGTGTACATGTGAGCATTCATAAATTAAAAAAATTTAAAAGACAAATGTCATGTAGTATGGGAATAAATTAATTCAAGGGTATAAAATGTCCCCTGAATCTTGAGTTATGTTTACTAATTTCAGATGAATCAAAGCATTGGCCTCATTCAGTTCCTCCTATATTAGAAATTATATGATAAATTCCCCTTAAAAATTAGCATAAAGTTAGTATACTTTAAAACACTAATAAATTTTTATATTGAAAATTATATAGTTTTATTTTCCTTGTCTATTTTCTGATGGAAGAATTTTGATTTTTATGTCTTCAGTGTTATTAATTTTCATGATATGGTGTAGAGAATGTATTTTTATGATTCTCCATAGTTCATGCTTTCTGAGAAAAATCTTAGTGAAGCTTGGGACCTAGTCTAAAAGAGCAAGTCTTAGAAGTTAATGTACAGCCATGAGAACCCAAGAGGAATTTATCTAACTCTGGAAGTGTGAATTTACTTTTCAAAGAGTGCTGAGACCTGGGACAGGGAGATATCTCTGGGTTGCAAACTTGAAGACAATATTCTTATCTTTTCCCTGGAGAGATTTATTTACATTCCAAAAAGTATAATATGAAATCAGAATCTTCCTAGAAATAAAAAGTTTTCTCCCTCCTTCAAGGAGGGAAGGACAGTGTGTACATAAGTACATAGATTCGTTTTCATGGTTTTTCTCACCTACAGCACAGACCCCATTACATATAGATGACATCTGGTTCTCATCACATTGCTTTAGGGGATAGAATTAAGCCAAAGGGGAAGCAGTGCAACTAGTATTATGTAAATATAATAATCTGTCTCTGCTCTAGAAATCTTCTGTATGAATCAGATTATTATTAATAAATATGATAATCACAGACATGCCTTTTGCACATGCCTTTTGATTTAAAAATGTTTTTTCTATTCCAAAGTTATAAGATTTTGCCCTTGGTTTCATAAGTTTTTAAATTTATGATTAATTTGTAGTTTTTCTTGATGTACATTGTGAGGTAAATAAGTAACTAACATTTTTACACGTCTACCAGGTTGGCCAAACACAATTTGTTAAAGTATCTATCTATACCCCTCTGTTTTGTTTTGGTTTTAAATGTTTTACAAGAATGGGGTGGTATCTGGCACTGAGTTACCTGAAGCACATCCTGTGACTATCTAGAGCTTGCACAGAATGGAATGGTACAGCTGTAGAGCTATAGTCCCCAAACCAAAAGCTCAGTCTCTTTGTTTTGACATCTATTTTAATTGACGCTAAACTAGCTCTCTCAGCTTTCTCATTCTAACAACTTGAAAGATCTATCTTTTTCCATTCAATTACTTATTTGTATTTAAAGTGTGTTTTTCACAGGCAGCATTGCTTATTTATTCATTTGAGAGTCTCCGCCCTTTAACTGGAGTGTTCAGAACATTAGCACGTAATATTAACTATTGATATTGTTGAATTTAGGTCTACTATTTTACCATTTGTTAATTTTTTCTTCTATTTTTGATTTCTCTGTTCTCTCTTCTGTGCCATTTTATATAATTTTTTGTTTATCAAAATTCCACTTTAATGTATTTATTGGCATTTTAGCTATACCTATTGGTGGTACAGTATGCATCCTTGAATTTTCATAGTCAACTGAGAGTTAATACTGTATCACTTTAAGTTAAAACTGAAAACTTTTAAATCATATAAGCTCTTCCCATCTTTATGTTATATTTGTCATATGTATTTTAACTACAGTTTTTAAAAACATAAAATAATATTTTAAGTTTTGCTTTAAAGTCATAGATATTTTAACTGACTTGAAGAAAACCAGTGCTTTTTTTTCCTGTTACTTCAGTTATTGATGCTTTTCATTCATTCTTCAGGATGTAAGTTGCACTCTCACACACTTTCACATGTATAAATAAATACATAACATAGAAATACACATTTTATAGCACAGGTCTGCTACTGATAGTTTTTGTTAATTTGAAAATGTCTTATTTTGCTTTAATTCTTGAAGCATATTTCATTGATTATAGAATTCTAAGTGGACAGTTTTTTCCCGTTATGAAAAGTTAGGATTTTTTATTTCTTCCCAAGTTTATCTTGAAACTCTTCTCTCATTCTTATTGTTGCTTCTTTGGAAGTAATGCATCTCACCTTTCTGACTAATTTAGAATTTCTTTTTTTCCTTTGTTTTCAGAAGTCTTTCTATACTATGTCTATGTATCAATTGGAAATAATTAGAAATTATTTTTCCTGGATTTCATAGACCTTTTTGTATATTTGACTTGGTGAATTTTTATCTCTTCTCTGTTTATAGGTTCCAATTTCCATATATTAGATTTTTATACTATATTCCATATATCTTTTACCCCCTTTCTGAATTTTCTGCCTTTGTTCTCTCTGTGCTTCAATTGGGATATTTTTCCCTAAGCACTCTTCTAGCTTATTAATCCTTTTTTGTAATGTCTACTGTATTGTTGATACATCCTAATTATATTTCTGGTATTTTTTCAGTTCTAGAATTTCTATTTAACTCATAAATTATAGTTGCCTATGACATAATCTTTATTCTCAACTAATCACGATTACATAAATTCCCTGCCTAATATCTCCAGTATCTAGTTCATCCATGGCTCTTTTTAAATATCTCTATATTTTAAAAAATTTAAATAAAAATTTTGTGTTTTAAATTTACAGAGATAGTACAGAGAGTTCTCAATACCCTGCACCCAGTTTCTTTTATTAACATCTTTCATGAATATGGTGCCTTTATTAAACTTAATGAACCAATATTAATACATTACTAACTAAAGTGTATGCTTTATTCAGATTTCCCTAGTTTCTACCTAATGTCCCTTTTCTGTTACACTATAATTATACTTTAGTCCTGTTGGTGCTGTGGTAAAATGTGGGGGAGGAAAGGCATTCTACAGTCTTATAAATAAATCTTATTCTTTTATTGGGCCTGTGTTTCTGGTCTGTAACTTTTACAAGTATTTCTCCAATGACATAGTATTTTATCCCATTAGATTGAAAGAGAGAAACAGTAAGACTACCAGTTGTTTGAATGTGAGGAATGCCCTTCCTCCAGGTGGAGTTAGGCTCTAATGAAGTCCTTCTCCTCCAGAGTAGGCCTTTGTTATAGAAAATGCTCCGTTCCTATTCTACAATGACTACTCTTCTGCTTCTGCCAATCATTAGGGATCTTTCTTGGATCCTGACCTTGAGAACCTGGTATTTCCTTGAGGTAAAACCCATTGAAGTGTGAGTGTCCCCTAAGACTGCAGCCCCAGGAATTTCTCATTCTCAAGCTAATCCATACTCAGCTTTCAGCAATTAGTCAAATTTACCATGTAATTACCATATAGGTATCTATCAATGTTTATAGCTCCAGTGGCTACTGCTCCAGGTAAGCAGATCTAAGCTGTGACTTTTCAGGTTTGAGGACAGCAGTTTGCCCTGCAATATCAGTTCTCTAATAGGTCAAAGAAAATTATCACTTTTCAGTTTAATCTTTGCTTTGTGTAAATGTTAGAGTAATGACTTCTAAGCTGTTTTTATTTTGGAGTTGAAGCTAGCATTCCTGAATTTCTTTTAGTAGAAACAGAACGTTGACTTGGGGGTCTTTTTATATTGTTTTGTTGATTTTGGTTTGGTTTGGTTTGGCTCCTTTAGGGTCTCCTCTTTTGGAATGCCTGTGATCTCTTTTGGAATGCCAGAAACTTTTAAATGAAAATTGACAAGGCTTTACCTTATGTTATCTTCCTCTCAAAAGGATTTAATTTTTTTCTGGAAAGCAGTTAGAGAACCTTTAGGTCACCTTGATCTAGGTAACAGTGTTTTTTAAACTGTGTTAGTGCTGGTTATTTTCAATTGCCCTTCCTCCTGAAGAATAATTCTTCTTGGTTTTAACTATTCTGTGATTTCAACTTAATCACTCTGACCCCCTGACCCCCCCCCCGCCCCTTTCTTGCTTGCTTCTTTTTCTTTTCCTCTTAACAAAAAACAACCTTCATCTTGGTGGGACCTGAATTCCAACCTCTGTCTCCTCAGTATTGTAAGACTGCTGAAATCTTTGTAGAGTGCTTCAGTCACATAGCTACTGCTTTCTGCTTTGTGTGTATCATTCTTTGCATATGCAACTTAAGAATCAGCAAATACCTTATTACGGGCTGGACTGTGTCTTCCAAATTCATATATCCAAGTCCCAGGGCCCAATATCTCAGAAAGTAATCTTATTTGGAGATAAGGTCTTTAAAGAGGTGATTAATTAAGGTGAGGCCCTTGGGGTGGGCCCCTAATCCAGTATGACTGCCATACGGTCAAGGAGAGAGAGAGAGAGGGACCAGGGATGTGCATTCCCAGAGGGGATAACCATATGAAGTGACAGCAAAAAGGCAGCCCTCTGAAAGCAAAAGAGAGGCCTCAGAAGAATCCAACCTTGCTGGCACCTTGATCTTGGACTTCCACCTTCCAGAGCTGTGAGAAAATAAATTTCTGTTGTTCAAGCTACCCAGTGTGGTATTTTATTAGAGCAGCTTTAGCAAACTGATATGAGCAAATCTGAAACAGAACTTTAGTTTCTTATCTATATAGTTCTCACTTTCCTCTTGTGTCTCAGTCTATTTGGCTATATAATAGTATAACTTCACTATTGTTAACTCAGTAAGACCTGGGATGTCACTTTCCCTAAGCCTCTACTTTTCCTGTTATGGTTTGGAAAATCATTCAAGGGATAAATCCAAAGTGACTGTAAGGGCTCAGCTCAGTATGACTTTCTTCTCTCAAGACTTTTCACCCCATGAATATTGTCTTCCTTGTGCGTTTTTCTAGGTTTTATAATTGATCCTTGTTGGGAGTGTTAGTCTTGTACGAGCTTCCCTAACATAAAGTCGAAATCTCTTTTCAGTTGTTTTAGGATTGAATTTTCTATTGATGGTTTAAAAAATGAAGGCATAATAGACTATTATGGTATAGTGTACTTTGTACAGTGTGTAAAGTGAGATTTGGGTGCTCAAATATTTTCTGCAAATAACCGATTTTCCCCTTTCTCATTGAATGTGTATATAGCTGCTTCTAAGTTGCCACTGAATTTCCTAATTGAATACATTTTTTAAAAAATTCCATCTGCCTTCAGAATTTTTTCTTCCATATATAAGTTAAGCTCACACTTATCACAAGAGTGCTAAAGATTTGTCTCTATCTCTATAACAAGATATAAATAGATATATAGAGAGACAAATCCAAATTGGTTTATATATCTTTAATGAGAGTACACTAGTATCTGGTTTAGTGATTTAAATATTTAATAAAAAGTTAAGCAAGATAACCTTTTGTGGTATCTTTAAAAGTCCACTGCTTCATTATAAGTACTAAAACCATTGCTAGCTTTTATTCTCTTAGTTGATTTAGGTTGTACCGTTACCTGAAAATTATAAACTGCAGTTATACATGATATAATTATATATGTTTGTACCATATCCTTTGTATCATCAGCTTTAATTGTGACAAATATTATTTCAAACCACAGCATTTATTGATATTTCGTTGAAATTACTATTTAGTTTTTGCTACCCGAGGACAATTTAAAACTAAGAGAAGGAGCAATGAAGTATATTATTGAGAATTTAAGATCTCATCTTTCTTTAAAGCACAGGCAATCTAGGTGGTTTCTATATTTGAAGTCACACTCTGACCAATGTGAATTTCAGATTTGTCCCAAAATAATGATATTGGTAACAGCAACTTCATGCTTTATGAGGCTTATGGGAAAAAAAGAAAAGCACAATCAATTCTCTTTCATGAGATGTTGAGATCTGTAGGCTTTCTTCAGAGGAGCTCATTGTCCGCACATGGAAAAGGTTTAGGGAAAAGAAGAGAATAAAGCCTCACTCCCTTTTAACACAGTCTGTGAAAGTGGTTCAGTGAGGCAGAAAACTTCATTGCAGGTCTATGATACAGGTCCTGTAAGAGGCAACAAAGATAGAGTCAATTTCAAAGGTCTTTACAAAAAAGTAGATTAAAGAAACAAAAAAACACTGAAGGGCGAGTTCAGATCAAGTGTTGTACAATAGAAAATAACAAATATAGAGAAGTGCTAAATAATTGTATTAAATAGAATACCTTCTCATGTTGACTTCCTTTTATAGTAACATATTCAAAAAACATTTTTCCCAAATATGAATATTTCCAAATATTTATATTCCAAAGCATGAAAGCCTAATGTTCAACTTAGACAAAAGCAATTTTTGTTTAAAAAACCCCCACAAAACTAGAGAAAATAACACATATGTTTGGCCTATGGTATTTTGACCCATAGAATATTAATTTTAACATTAATTATCAACCTGCAATATTCGTGGTAATTCACATAAAAATACTCGTATTTTCAGCTTCTCTTGGAAATAAAAATAATATGTGAAAATGCCAGGCCAGCAGTCTGATTTAAAAACAATTTTCTGAAACTTACCTTTCTTTAGACTGATTGTGCGTTCCCCTCTGCCATGGTTTTTACTTCTGTTATTGTCTCCCAAATGTAAGATGTCAGCTGCCATTTGTGACAGAGTTTGGATTACTTAATTGTAAATTTTAGAGAAAGTTTTAAAACTCATATCTCTATTAAAAGTGGAAAACTTAAAAGACCAGTGGGCCATGTGTTTCAGACAATGGTAGTAATCATTGTTCTAAGTAAAGGTGAGGAATATTTATACATTTTAATATTCAAGGTATGTTATTATGAAAAAAGTAAGACACTGATAAAAACTAAGCAACACTAAGATAAAGGCCAGAATTCAGAAATATCAAATGACTGAAAGAAACAGAAAAAAATGAACTAAAAAAAATACAAATGACACTGCCATTTGGTTTATTTCTTTCGTGTGTGTGTGTGTGTATATACATTTTTTTTAAAATTGAAGTATAGTTGATTTACAATGTTGTATTAGTTTCAGGTGTAGAACAAAGTGATTCAGTTATACATTTATATGTATATATATATGTATACATAGAATGTCTTTTTTCAGGTTCTTTTCCATTATAGGTTCAAGATATTGAATATAGTTCCCCGTGCTATACAGTAGGTCCTTTTTGTTTATCTATTTTATATCTAGTAGTATGCATCTATTAATCCTAAACTCCTAATTCACCCCTCCCCCCACCTTTCCCCTTTGGTAACCATAGGTTTGTTTTCTATGTCTCTGAGTCTATTTCTGTTTTGTAAATAAGTTCATTTGTATCATTTTTTTAGATTCCACATATAAGCGATATCATATGTATTTGTCTTTCTCTGTCTGACTTACACAGTATGAAAATCTCTAGGTCCATCCATGTTGCTGCAAAAGACATTATTTCATTCTTTTTTATGGCTGAGTACTATTCCCCGTGTGTGTGTGTGTGTGTGTGTGTGTGTGTGTGTGCACGCACACATGCATGTGTGTACCATATCTTCTTTATCCATTCATCTGTTGATGGGCATTTAGGTTGCATCCATGCCTTGACTATTGTAAATAGTGCTGTTATGAACATTGGGCTGCATGTACCTTTTCAAATTAGAGTTTTTTTCTTTTCCAGATATATGCCCAGGAGTAGGATTGCTGGATCACATGGTAACTCTATTTTTAGTTCTTTTTTTTAAGAACACGTGGTTTATTTCTGATGCTGTGGTATACAGTAGCCTTCTCTTTGGGTGCTAATTTCTGAACACCTTTTTCAAGTTTGGGGAACTTGAAATATTATAATTATATAGAATTGATACATGATAAATATTATCATATCAGTTGGTTTGATTCCATTGGAATGAGTGTTTTAGAAGTTACTGGTTAAAAACAAAAGAAGATTTTGTTAGAATGGAATATTTTAATTTGAGATAATAATATGTTTCAAATTCTCCTCTTCTGACCTTTGTTCTATTGATGTCATACATTTTACCTGTACATATGTTATAAATCCCATATTATTATTATTTTTGTTTAAGTAGTCAATTATGTTTTAAAGAGATTTAAATAATAAGCAAAGCAGTCATATATTTACTCATGCAGTTACCATTTCTGCTACTCATCATTCCTTTGTGGGGATCCAATTTTCCATCTGGTATAAATTTTTTTCTTCCTGAAGGACTTTAACAGTTTTTGTACTGTGGATCTGCTGGATTGCTTCAGCTTTTCTATATCTGAATTTATATTAATTGTTTCATCTTTTGCATATCTAAAAAATCTTAATTTTGCCTTTGTATTTGAAAGATTTTTTTTCTTTCAGTATTTGAAAGAATTTGCTTAACTGTCTTCTCACTTGAATTGTTTCTGATGAACATTCTGCTGTCATCTTTATCTATAGATAATGTATTATTTTTCTCTGGCTACGTTTAAGACTTTTCTTTATTGGTTTTAAGCAATTTGACTGTAATTCTTTTTCATGTTGCTGTCTTTGACCTTAATTATCTTATATCTGTAAGTCCACTATTTTCAATTATTTTCTCTTAAAGTTTTAAAGATATTGCTTTCATGAGTTATGAACATAAGCAAGTAATTTTAAAGTGTTCTTCAATTACTGTTTTTAAAACTTATTTTAAGATGGGGCTTTCTTCTGCTTTTCAAAAGCAATAGTTTCCTTAACTCATGCTTTTGAATTTTTCACATTTCCGTGTTTGTTGGTTTGTTTAATTTAAAAATTTAATTTTTAAATTAAAAAAAATTTTTTTTTAGCATGTTATGCAGTCTTGCATGCTCGAATCATACTGGCACCTCTCACTATCCACAAAGTAAATGTTAGATTTTTGTTTCTTACTTCAGTATCATTCACAGTCTGTAGCTAAGTTCTCTTGTTTGGCAGTTGTATATTTAAACAGGCTCTATTGTACTGAAGAGTTCTTTCATTGCATGCTTAGCTCAGGCTATATGGAAGATAACTTATTTTTGGAGAATTAGAAGTTCCCCACAGTCAGCGTAAATGTATGAAACAATACTGAATCCATAGTTTATTGTTCCCCTGGCTCTTCCTATTTTTCTCTCTTTGTACTATCTCAGAAGGTGGTAATAGCAATTATATTGTATAATACTATTTGTATAGCATTATTGGAAAATGTAATCTTAAAATGGATAAGGAAAGAGAAGTCCTAATGGGAATGCTGGTCATAGGAATATGATTCAGAAAGTAATGTTCCTTTAGCAAGAAATTTTCTTTTCTCTTTAGTCAGTTAAGAACCTATGCCCCTAAAATAAATCTGTAGATACAGTAATAAAGGGTTATAATCACCCCTGTATAGTTGCCAGCCTCCACTAATAGTCCTCAAGGTCTCTTCCCTGCTTTAATTAGTAAACATTTCTTCTGTAACCTATGATATCTTTGATCAACACAGCTAGTTTTCAGTGTTATTGAAAATTTACATCTCTTTGTTTGTATATTGTTTTGGTGTGAAATCAGGCACTATCTTAACCCAAAATCTTATAGAATAAAACTTTTGTTCTTCAGCAGCTTTGCATATCTCACCTGACTTTGCTGAATGGTGAGATTCCTAAATTCTCTTGAAGAACTGGCAGCAAAAAGTGTTAATGTTGCCTTAAAAAAATGTTGGCAATAAAAAAAAAAGGCAATATTAATGTTGCCTTAAAATATTCTAGCAATGACAATTCATTCCTAGTGATAAAAAGTCCGTAACTGGAAAGCCAGAAATACATTTGAGTTCAGTCCTTGAAAATTTAAATATTATTTCTTAAGATCATGTAAAACAGTATTGTAAAATATGATTTTTTAATTCTTTATAGTAATATCAGCAGCTTTGATAAAATATAAAATGACTAGGGAACTTAGTTCCACTGCAAAAGACAGGCAAGGGAAATACCTGCTGTTTCTCTTGGCACAGTTAATAGCAAAGAGCCTACCAATAAAAGCTTGTCAGAATCTTTAAACAGCAGAATTCTACTGAAATTCATTTTCATATACTTTTTGTTTTATTTTTGTTTAAACAAATTGATAGGAAATATCATTGTTTTATGAAGATAAAAGGTAATCAAATAACTTTTTTTTCTTTTTCTGGGGAAACAGTTTTAGTATAAGAAAAGAGTTGTCTAATGTGTCTTAGTATTCCCAGTGTGGCTGATAAAAATTTGATCTGCATGCACAGTTTGGAGCAAACACAAATATATGCTACTCCCTTCTTTCCCAGAACAGGACGGCTCTCCTATTCTGATGCTCACACCTACCCCCAAACCAACACATATTCAGTTCATTATAAAGATATGGTTATGTTCCAATGGCAATCACATTTCGGTACGCAGGCCTCTCACTGTTGTGGCCTCTCCCGTTGCGGAGCACAGGCTCCGGACGCACAGACTCAGCAGCCATGGCTCACGGGCCTAGCCACTCCGTTGCACGAGGGATCTTCCCGGACGGGGGTACGAACCCATGTCTTCTAAATCGACAGGCGGACTCTCAACCACTGCGCCACCAGGGAAGCCCCTGGCAATCACATTTTTAAAACTATGCATTGTATCTTCAGTTCATCTTGTTACTTATGGACAATGGTGTCCATGTGTGGGTTGTTACTAAGGATTTTGATGGTTTTATTCTACTTACTTATATGGTTCCTGCACTACTGACCAATTTATATTAAGTCATTTGGTCTATCCCATATTCTCTTTTGAGAGAAAAATAATGCATTAATATACACAAAGGAATACAAAATGGTCCAGGTATCTACCTTTCTAAAATATTTGTGAAATGTACCAAAAAGCTTAGTATTCATTTATTAAATCACAGTAGAGATATTGTCTATGAAGAACTTATCCTCAGTCTCTTGTTGAAATAGAAGAAGATTCTCTTTTGTCTTTTCCTATATATTTTCCCTCTGCTTACCTGGAATGCTTTCTCTGCCTCTCAACTCTCATTGGGAACAGCACACGTGTGTCCTACTTTCTTTTTCTTTAATTCTAGGTAAAATTCCTCTATTTTTGGTGAAGACTTCTCAAGTGATAGTAACAATAGCTCTTACTTCTTGAGGACCTAATAATAGAATGCAAACAGCACTGTGATATATTGTCTGTAATCTTGTAAACAATTCTTCCATTTTGGCATTATTATTTCCAAGTTTTAAAAAGAGAAATTGAGGCTTAAAACAATTAAATATCTTACCAAACTTTATATAACATAATTTATATTAATTTCTATTTTCGCATTAACTTCTTGCTTCTAAAACACTATTGATTACATGTTCTAATCTATTTTGTAAGCTCTGAGCTCCCTTGAATATATAAAGTATATATTATTCATATTTCTATCATTATCATGCCACGTTTAGAACCTAAAATTAAGTAAATGTTTAACACATATGATTAATATAAATAAAAGAACATAAAATATTTTTATAATTCTGAGCTTTTTAAAAGTCTGAGTGACTTTGTCACTGCAAGGACATGTTAAAATATTTCATGCACATCATGTTAATATAAATTATTAATTATAAACATTGTTCTCACTTAGCAATGTATGAATTTTAGTTTTCTGAATTTTAGAGTCAGCTAGAAAAAAAAAGACAAACACTCATTATTGTATCAGACTGAATAAAAACCTCAAAGCATCGAGGGTGCATGAATCCAGCTGGAAAGTCAGTTAAAACCAGGCTCTTTGAAGAAACTTGAGAAAAATTTACAGCACAACCCTGTGATTATATTACAGTTGCCATAAAAACTGTTTGAAGAATTAAAACTTTAAGGGTTTCTTGAAAAACAAATTACTGTGTTGGCTAATACATATTTCTTGTATCCTATTGAAAAATAAAACTACACCTTAGGGAAAAATTCCAATTAACACTCTTT
>NW_006787097.1:119559-137624 GCF_000442215.2 Lipotes vexillifer
CTTTCAGATAGCTAGGGTCCATCTTTCCTGTAATCCTAGAGTTCATGTTCAGTTCTGTTTAAAATAACTACAACATCCTCAAGCCACTGCAAATGTACTCTTCCAGTTTCTGAACAATGGTGTAAGAAAATATAAGAATATAGAAACCATGTCACATATAAAATTGGTTTATTTCTAAACACACTATTCTAAGCTAATTAAATGAACAAATCCTAACTGGACACTTCATCATCTGTATATTATAATCTGCTATTTAATAGTAGAAATAACTTTACCCTTGAATTACTTTGGTACTGGCTGTGATGTTCTCTGATTCATTCATTTGCTATGGGCAATGGAAATTACAAAAGATATTTAATCCTTGATTTCAAGGAATGGCCAATCATGAGAAGAAAAGGCACATGTATTATATGCAAAATAATTAAAAGCAATGTAAGTTTGTATATATTGTAATATTATAATGACTGACACTGTCAATAAATATAAAACAAATAAAGAAAAAACTTCAAGTGACCTTCTTATTTTGTAAGTAGTCAGGGTTTACCAAGTACTGAGAAATATGTTTAATTTCAAACACTTGTGATGCTTGCAGGAAAATATGTGTATATGTGTGTGTGTGCGTGCCTGTGTGTTTCATTTCATAGCACAGATTACTTTTACTGTGACTGATGGAATTGCTGAAATGATGAGTCATATCTGTTATGACCTAGTTGCTCTGTGAAATTTAACCTAAAGTTTGTTTCCAGCTCATTGAAGTATATTTGGAATCTAATCTCTAGTAAATCAGAGATTCTCAAACTTCTTGTCTGTATAATAATGTCTTGGAAATTCTTAGAAAAGTACAGATTCCTAGGATCTATCCTCAGAGATTCTAATTTTTTGGCCTTGGGTTGTCCTAGAAGTCTTCATTTAAATTAGTTTCCTGCCCACCCAAAGGATCCTCACATAGATGGCTGGTAGAGAACTTCCTGAGAAACATTACACTATGCCTTCAGGTGAAAGCAAGGTTCTGGCTATCTTATTTGCTGGTGCATGGCCAGTATCTTACCGGATTTTTTTTTTTTTTCCATGAAAAAATTGTGATTGTTTTAGAGAGCAGGTTTTTTTTGTTTTTGTTTTTGTTTTTATTAAGCATGTGTTTATTTAGTAACTTAGAACTTCCTATTGTTTATTTATGAAATGGAAATGTTCATTGTGACACTATGGATTAGCTCTTAGGAATGCAGCAATATCAAGACGAGAAACCACATCATGCGAAAATGTTAGTAGAGTGTGGTAAATATTAGTATCAATAAAGATAGGCATGGAATGGTGTGAGCCTGGGAAATGTCATCATTTCTCATATTGGGGTCAGATAGAAGAATTTCTGGAGTAGGTGATGCCTGTGTTGAATCTTCCCAGAAAAACTGGAATCAGTGGGTCAGAGAAAACTGATTGAAGGTGTTCCTGTCAGAGACATGTAACTTGGTTGCTGAGGAGGAACTGCAAGGGGCAGAGGCAATGTCATTTGGTATGGAGGTTGTAGAATGAGGAGGAACGTGGCAGGAAACACACGCAGAGAGAGAGACAGAGGCGAGATCACTGTGAGCTGGGAAAAATGACACACCTGAGCTGGATGTTTTCTTTATATATCATAGGGTCACACAAATTTGTTCTGGCAAATCTATGGTATTCAAATCAAAATTATAGTTCTAGCGAAAGAGCTGTAGACAGCAGCTGGCCTGATGTGCATTCACTGGGGGGCCTTGGGAAGGAAGAAAAAAGATAGGTAGCTAGATCTAATCACTGTCACCTTATGTCTAGGTTAAAAGACAAGTGGTATTTGCTAGGAGGAAGAGACTTTATCTGAAATGCCATTAACAGAATGTCTCCGGATGAGGATTGCCTATAGTAAAGAGAACCCAGTATCTGTGGATTCATGGGCCAAGGCTCCCTGGAGAAGCTAATAGAAACCGTGTAACACTCTGGGGTACAAACTAGAGGTGTTTGAAAACTCATACACTCCTCCTGCTATAACCTCAGCTGGAGACCTCATCTATTATCCTGGCATATAGAGTACATTTCTGTATGACCTGGGGAGCTGCTCTTGATGTCCTAGATTTCTGTCTACATCATTTGAGACTATTGATTGCCTCTATACCACAAGTTATTAATAAAGCTTGACACAAAACAAGATGTTTGGTTTGTATTAGTCTGATTTGACAATTCAGTTATTTGTGTTGTCTCCAGTGATAGGTAGCAAATGTAGAATAATACCATAATTGTTTCTGGAGAGAAAAGTAGGGACGTATACATAGAAAAAAAATACTTCTATGTGCCATGCTAAAATTACTCTGGTCATCAAGAAAGGGAGGAAGGCTGGGTAATATTTACTGTTTTGTCCTCATAAAACCAGGATAAACTAGAAACACTTTGGGGGATAGAACAAAGAAGTAAAGGCAAAACCACTTATCTTCTATTCCTGATTTCTAATTACAGATTTCATGCCATAATTAAATAATAACTAGAAAACCTCATAAAAAAGAAGTAAATATTAAATAGGATTCATAGCTACCTTCATCTCCAAAGAGGTCCTGGGAAAGAACTTGAAGGTGGTTGAAATGAAGGGTGGAATAATGGAATGAAATTGCTTTTGTAGTGGTAAGCTGTTTTCTTGGAATTAAAAATAAAACTTAAAACGCTGAGTTTTAATTCCTGCACGCTTGTGGCATCTCCTACAAAACTAGTCAGCTATTGCAAATAAACTACATGGTTTATCAATCCATGTCACCTCACCTATTCTATTCTTCATAAGAAGAATCACAGAATTGGGATAAAATTGAGCCTATTTTGCTGGTGACCTATAGTGACCCCTGCAAACTAGCTTGTATGCCTGGCAATTATGGCAGGCTGCTTCACTGATTGTTTTTCTTGACCCTTATTGCCTCCAAAGGGGATAGGATATATCTGAAGGGGGTAAAGAGAATATAGATTGTTTGGTATTATTTTAAATATATGATTAATGAAGAAGAACTAATACTACAAATGATTGTGGTCAAAGGTCTTATAATGCTATAGGAAATGTAGTATAATGTAGGCAAAAGATTTTCTGGGGGTAGGTCATGAAGTTTTGGCAAAGGAGAAAAAAAGGAAAACATAAAGTAAAAAATAACTGATAAATTGATGTTGCGTGTACCCAGAGAGTTAATATCAAGATCTTAAAAATCAATTCTCTGCTTTTTTGGGACCTAGTAGAATTCTCTAAATACAGAGGTGATGTGATGGAAAATCCCTGTTCCTAGCAATATGAGAGGGATTCAGTTCTATTTTGAATACAAATAGATCACAGGAAAAGGAAAGCTATGAATTAGTAAATAAAATATAAGAAAAAAAAAAGGGCCAAGGAGGAAACGTGATTTTTCGATCATTTAAGACTTTTCCTACAGACACAGGATAGCAAAAGTAAAACATAAAACCTAAAGATATGGTGCAATTAAATAAGATAAAAAGGCAAGATGTTTTAAAGTTAACTACCAATACTTTGTGTTGGAAGAGGCAGGTAATAGAGCTCCATTTGTACAAAATATATCAAGGTCTACACTGACATTTTCTGTTACAATTATTTCTACACTAAGACATCTATGTATGAAAAAATTGAATCAAGCAGAGAGCTTTCAGATATTAAATGAAGCCTGGAAAACAATTTGTTTTAAGAATTCTTCTCATTTTATCTATTTGCCAGAAGAATTTATTGCTCTAAGGAGATAAGGATTTTTTTAATATCAACTAAACCTAGATTTTAAACAAATTGAAATTTTAAATCTGGTTTTATATATATATATATGTGTGTGTGTGTGTGTGTGTGTGTGTGTGTGTGTGTGTGTGGACAAACTGTAAAATTGCATTTTAGAATTAACTGAATATTCTGGTAGTATTTTAAGAATTTAATTGTTAAAAATATGTTTTTTTCTGGGTATTCATTTTTTGCACCTAAAGGTAAAGTGACCCTTCCTTTTTTCCTTCCTCCCTTTCTTCCTTCCTTCTTCTCCCTCCCTTCCTCTCTTTCTTAAAACAACATTACTATCCATTATTATTATTATGAAACTCTAACATTTAGTCCAATAATATTTACTTTACAGGCAAGAAAATAGGATTCCAGCATATAAAATAATGTTTTTTATGTTAACACAATAAAGAAATGACAGAGTCAATTGAAACGTATTATTTTATAGTAACTAGAAGGGTTATTCATTTATTTTTAGGGGAAGGGATTCCTTTTCCATAATAGTTTTCAAAACCAGGTAATGATCTACAGGGGAAAAAATGAACCTCTTGCTTCAGAGCCACATCTCATTCCAGCTCGACTATAGTATCACTCATGGTTTTACCTTGTTGGTTATTGCTCTTCACCCCTTTTCTTATGTGTTTCAATTGGAGAGAATTAATATAATATTGATTACTCAAGGCGTTTATTTGGGAGACATTTATATAATGCTCTTACTAAGAAAGGAATTAATTCTTGAAATATATTGAAGATATATATATATTGAAGATATATTTAATGTTATTACTGTTACCAAACAAAAATTGTGTCCACTTGCCTGTGTGCAGTAAAGCCAATCTACTGACACTGGATCATGATGAAGGAAAGTACAGCATTTATTTCAGGGCACCAAGCAAGGAGAAATGGCAGCTCATGCTCAAAAGACCCAAACTCCCCAATGGCTTTCAGGGAAGGGGTGTGAGAGAGGGTGGCTGCAAGGTGCACGATCAGCTTGTGCACAATTCTCAGATTGGTTGGCATCAAGGTGAAGTTTCAAGCATCATCAACCTCTGGTTTCAGCCATTCTAAGCTCTATGTTCTTGCCATCAGCAGTTTTCATCTGGTGGGGGTCTGCTTCCTGTAAAAACAACTGAGGAACGTGTGTCAGGCCTTTATATATATCTTTCAAGGAACTATGAGTTTGGTGATTCTACTATATGGTGAATTTATAGTCTAAATTGTTACCAGTTTCCCAGTCCAACAGCTATTTTCTTCACATTTCCTAATCACTAACTCTTGAGTCAAACTTCAGAGACCTAAGGGAGGCCTGGGAGACTAAAGCAAAAGTCTTACACTTCAAAGGACAGGGACACAGGGGCTTGTATATGGTTTCATTACCAAATGTGTAGTCAATTCCAAAATTAAAGTTTCCATAAAATCCTACCACTGGCATATGGGTTCTTTAGTTCAAATGAAAATAGTTTTTAGAGAATATTTGTTGTAATATGTTTCTCTAACAAATAGTTTAAGATACAGTTTTCTTCAGCTGATCAATGGCCTTTCCTGGACCATACAAACTAAATTTTAATTTTTAATATATCAATATCCTATGCCTTTTAACACTATTTCCTTGATAAAATTAAATAATTTCATCATTTTGATTTTATTTGGATGAATGCAAGATTTAATTCTTCAACTCCATTTCAATCTTCTAAAAATTCTCACTGAAAGCTCAAAATCCAATCCTCTATATCTCAATTCAATAATACAATCAATATTCTTGCTCTCATGTAATAGAGTCTTTGAAATATGAGAAACCAAGAAAACAAGCTGCTCTATGAAATTGAGATTCTAAAAATGAATGCATAACATAAATGGGCATGTTTTTAATGGTTTCACCTACAACAATTTCCTATAAACAGTTTAAAAGAAGTCAGAAGTGAATCACATGATTTTATGTACCCTCACTATAAAATCATTTGATTCACTTTGTCTTTTTTAATATATATATTATATATGCATATGTATATGTGTATACATATATTTCATTGGTTTGAGATTTAGATATTAGCATTTTTCAACCAGAGAGACCGGTCTTGCAGTTGTGGACTTAGACAAAACCCTTCCCCATTTCTGATTTATTTTCCATGATTGGAACTCCTACATAAAGTATGTATCTGAAATATAAGGAGATTAGATTAGGGTTTGTAGAGAAAGATGAGTCCAAGCTTTTAAGAAGCCTTTGGTGATAATATCCTTTGGAATTAATACTATTACATTACACATAAATTATGTAAATATAGATGTTTAATATTTTATAGTTCCAGCATGCTTAAATGTTAATTTATTTTGCCAAAAATACTTGGTGACATCCCTGTTATTATAATTTGTATTATATAATAAATTACTCAGAATAAGTTCCTCTTTTAAAACTACCTAGACCATGTAATTTAATGGACACAGAACATTCAAAATATTTCCTATTAATGTTCTAGAGTTTATGGCTTGAAAATTGATATTGTGACCATTTTATCTGAGTATTTGTACTCAGAAAAGAAATCACTTAAGCAGTTCTACTGTGAAGTCTAAGTTAAAATAAATCTTTAGAAAAACTCAAATGTGACCTTGAAGTGAGGGCAAATGCAATGACTGGGACATTCTATGTAAATTGTGCACTTGATTGATGGTCCAAAGCTGAAGGAGTAGTAACAAATTTTATTGGAATAATAAAACAAAAATACAGAATTCAACTAAATTCTTCCTTCTACATTTTGTCCCCATAGTGCTTCAATTCCTTCTCCGTTATTTGTAGCTGGTTTGTTTTGGACTCTAATGACCATTATGAATGTTGAAGTGTTTTCAGTGAAAAATGAATTTTTATTGATTCATTTAAATATGACCTATTATCTTTCTGATCAAAGTGAGAAAATAATCATTATATCTCCTCCATTTGAAGTAGTCCAAAGCAGAATTCAAGGACAAATATCTTGCTAACCCAGTTTATCTGAAATCTAACTACAAAAATGGAGAGATTTTTAATTCCTTAAAATGATTGTTTCATCCTAGAAAGTAGTTTGCATAGTGAACCCTTGGTATTCTCAAAGAGCCATGGAAGGTAAAGAGCCTAGAGCCTGAGGGTATCTTTTTCTGTGTGCTGCAGAGAACAGAGTGAGGCATCAATTAAAATAATATTACAGAACCATTTAAAATAGAAATATGGAAATTCTAAGAATTATAAGAAAATCATGCACTTCCATGTGACCTATGGATGAGACTAGCTTCTTCATGGCAATAATTTCGACTATCTCAAAAGTTTATTGGTGGGCTTCCCTGGTGGTGCAGTGGTTGAGAGTCCGCCTGCTGATGCAAGGGACACGGGTTCGTGCCCCGTTCCGGGAAGATCCCACATGCCGCGGAGCGGCTGGGCCCGTGAGCCATGGCCACTGAGCCTGCGCGTCTGGAGCCTGTGCTCCGCAACGGGAGAGGCCACAACAGTGAGAGGCCCGCGTATTGCAAAAAAAAAAAAAAAAAAAAAAGTTTATTGGTGGGAAAAGCATGGTGAATTTGAGAAGAAAATGCAAGTGTCTTGGCCATCCCATTGTAGAAGGATCAGTATATGAAGAGAAGCCCAATTTGTAATTACTAAGATTTATTTTCCTAGCCTGAACCTACTTATACTTAAAATTACCTGTTATACTTTGCAATCATTTGTCTATAATTAGCACTCAGACAAATACACTGACACATGTATAGTGTTTTGAATAATATACAATGATCTATGATAATTTAAAATAATCTATCATAATCTGTGATTTTAAAATGAGTTTAAAAATAGGTTGAGGGATTCCCTGGTAGCACAGTGGTTAAGAATCTGCCTGCCAATACAGGTGACACGGGTTCGAGCCCTGGCCTGGGAAGATCCCACATGCCACAAAGCAACTAAGCCCATGTGCCACAACTACTGAGGCTCATGCACCTACAGCCTGTGCTCCGCAACAAGAGAAGCCACTACAATGAGAAGCCCGTGCCCTGCAACAAAGAGTAGAGCCCACTCACCACAACTAGAGAAAGCCCGTGCACAGCAATAAAGACCCAACGCAACCAAAAATAAATTTAAAAATTTATTTTAAAAATAAATAAAAATAGGATGAAACCTTATTTTATCTTATAAATCCTATATTATGCTTATCACATTCGTAATTTGAGATTTATTTTGAAGAGGTGGGAATTGAAATGAATTAGGAGAGGAAAGAAAAATGAAAACAGGAGATTTTTTATTACTTGCAAAATTCTGATATTTTAGTAAATGCCATTATTTTTGTTTGTTTGTTTTTAACATCTTTATTGGATTATAATTGCTTTACAATTGTGTGTTAGTTTCTGCTTTATAACAAAGTGAATCACCTATATGTATACATATATCCCCATATCTCCTCCCTCTTGTGTCTCCCTCCCACCCTCCCAATCCCACCCCTCTATGTGATCACAAAACACCAAGCTGACCTCCCTATGCTATGGAGTTGCTTCCCACTCGCCATCTATTTTTCATTTGATAGTATATATAAGTCCATGCCACTTTCTCACTTCGTCCCAGCTTACCCTTCCCCCTCCCCATGTCCTCAAGTGCATTCACTATGTCTGTGTCTTTATTCCTGTCCTGCCCCAAGGTTCTTGAGAAGCTTTTTTTTTTTTTTTTAGATTCCATATATATGTGTTAGCATACAGTATTTGTTTTTCTCTTTCTGAGTTACTTCACTCTGTATGACAAACTCAAGGTCCATCCACCTCACTACAAATAACTCAATTTCATTCATTTTTATGGCTGAGTAATAGTCCATTGTATATATATGCCACATCTTCTTTATCCATTCATCTGTCAATGGACACTTAGGTTGTTTCTGTATCCTTCCTATTGTAAATAGAGCTGCAATGAATATTATAGTACATGGATATTTTTGAATTATGGTTTTATCAGGGAGTATGCACAGTACTGGGATTGCTGGGTCATATGCTAGTTCTATTTTTACTTTTTTAAGGAACCTCCATATGTTCTCCATAGTGGCGGTATCAATTTACATTCCCACCAACAGTGCAAGAGGGTTCCCTTTTCTACACACCCTCTCCAGCGTTTATTGTTTGTAGATTTTGTGATGATGGCCATTCTGACTGGTGTGAGGTGGTACCTCATTGTAGTTTTGATTTGCATTTCTCTAGTAATTAGTGATGTTGAGCATTTTTTCATGTGTTTGTTGGCCCTCTGTGTGTCTTCTTTGGAGAAATGTCTATTTAGATCTTGTGCCCATTTTTTCATTGGGTTGTTTGTTTTTTTGCTATTGAGCTGCATGAGCTGCTTGTATATTTTGGAGATTAATCCTTTCTCAGTTGCTTCATTTGCAAATATTTTCTCCCATTCTGAATGTTGTCTTTTCATCTATTTATGGTTTCCTTTGCTGTGCAAAAGCTTTTAAGTTTCATTAGGTCACACTTGTTTATTTTGTTTTTATTTCCATTTCTCTAGGAGGTGGGTCAAAAAGGATCTTGCTGTGATTTATATCATAGAGTGTACTGCCTATGTTTTCCTCTAAGAGTTTTATAGTATCTGGCCTTAAATTTAGGTCCTTAATCCATTTTGAGTTTATTTTTGTGTATGGTGTTAGGGAGTGTTCTAAATTCATTCTTTTACATGTACCAGTCCAGTTTTACCAGCACCACTTATTGAAGAGGCTGTCTTTTCTCCATTGTATATTCTTGCCTCCTTTATCAAAAATAAGGTGACCTTATGTGTGTGGGTTTGTCTCTGGGCTTTCTATCCTGTTCCATTGATCTGTATTTCTGTTTTTGTGCCAGTACCATACTGTCTTGATTACTGTAGCTTTGTATTATAGTCTGAAGTCAGGGAGCCTGTTTCCTCCAGCTCCGTTTTTCTTTCTCAAGATTGCTTTGACTATTCGGGGTATTTGGTGTTTCTATACAAATTGGGAAATTTTGTGTTCTAGTTCTGTGAAAAATGCCATTGGTAGTTTGATAGGGATTGCGTTGAATGTGTAGGTTGCTTTGGGTAGTATAGTCATTTTCATAAGGTTGATTCTTCCAATCCAAGGACATGGTATATCTCTCCATCTGTTTGTATCATCTTTAATTTCTTTCCTCAGTGTCTTATAGTTTTCTGCATAAGGTCTTTTTTCTCCTTAGGTAGCTTTATTCCTAGGTTTTTTATTCTTTTTCTTGCAATGGTAAATGGGACTGTTTCCTTAATTTCTCTTTCAGATTTCTCATCATTAGTGTACACGAAAGCAAGAGATGTCTGGGCATTAATTTTGTATCCCACAACTTTACCAAATTCATTGATTAGCTCTAGTTCTCTGGTGGCATCCTTAGGATGTTCTATGTATAGTATCATGTCATCTGCAAACAGTGGCAATTTTACTTCTTCTATTCTGATTTGGATTCCTTTTATTTCTTTTTCTTCTCTGATTGCTATGGCTAAAACTTCCAAAACTACTTTGAATAATAGTGGGGATAGTGGGCAACCTTGTCTTGTTCCTGATCTTAGTGGAAATGGTTTTAGTTTTTCACCATTGGGAATGATGTTGGCTGTGGGTTTGTCATATATGGCCTTTATTATGCTAAGTTCCCTCTATGCCTACTGTCTGTAGGATTTTTATAATAAATCGGTGTTGAATTTTGTTGAAACCTTTTTCTGCATCTATTGAGATGATCATATGTTTTTTATTCTTCAATTTGTTAATGCGGTGTATCACATTGACTGATTTGCGTATATTGAAGAATCCTTCCAGTCCTGGGATAAATCTCACTTGACCATGGTGTATGATCCTTGTAATGTGCTGTTGGATTCTGTTTGCAAGTATTTTGGTGAGGATATTTGCATCTATATTCATCAGTGTTATTGACCTGTAGCTTTCTTTCTTTGTGACATCTTTGTCTGGTTTTGGTATCAGGGTGATGGTGGCCTTGTAGAATGAGTTTGGGAGTGTTCCTCCCTCTGCTATATTTTGGCAGAGTTTGAGAAGGATAGGTGTTAGCTCTTCTCTAAATGTTTGATAGAAGTCACCTGTGAAGCGTCTGTTCCTGGACTTTTGTTTGTTGGAAGATTTTTAATCACATTTTCAATTTCATTACTTGTAATTGGTCTGTGCATATTTTCTATTTCTTCCTGGTTCAGTCTCAGAAGGTTGTGCATTTCTAAGAATGTGTCCATTGTTTCCAGGTTGTCCATTTTATTGGCATATAGTTGCTTGTAGTAATGTCTCATGATCCTTTGTATTTCTGCAGTGTCAGTTGTTACTTCTTTTTCTTTTCTAATTCTATTGATTTGAGTCTTCTCCCCTTTTTTCTTGATGAGTCTAATGGTTTATCTATTTTGTTTATCTTCTCCAAGAACCAGCTTTTAGTTTTATTGATCTTTGTTACTGTTTCCTTCATTCCTTTTTTATTTATTTCTCATCTGATCTTTATGATTTCTTTCCTTCTGCTAACTTTGGGGGTTTTTTGTTCTTCTTTCTCTAATTGCTTTAGGTATAAGGTTACGTTGTTTATTTGAGATATTTCTTGCTTACCTTTTTTTTTTTTTTTTGTGGTATGTGGGCCTCTCACTGTTGTGCCCTCTCCCGTTGCAGAGCACAGGCTCTGGATATGCAGGCCCAACGGCCATGGCTCCCGGGCCCAGCCGCTCCACAGCATATGGGATCTTCCCGGACCAGGGCACAAACCCGCATCCCCTGAATTGCCAGATGGACTCTCAACCACTGCTACATCAGGGAAGCCCTTAAGGTAGGATTGTATTGCTATAAACTTCCCTCTTAGAACTGCTTTTGCTGCATCCCATAGGTTTTTGGTCATCATGTTTTCATTGTCATTTGTTTCTAGTTAATTTTTGATTTCCTCTTTGATATTTTCAGTGATCTCTTGGTTATTAAGTAGTATATTGTTTAGCCTCCACGTGTTTGTATTTTTTACACACTTTTTTCCTGTAATTGATATCTAGTCTCATAGTATTGTGGTCAGAAAAGATACTTGATACGATTTCAATTTTCTTAAATTTACCAAACCTTGATTTGTGACCCAAGATATTATCTATCCTGGAGAATGTTCCATGAGCACTTGAGAAGAAAGTATATTCTGTTGTTTTTGGATAGAATGTCCTATACATATCAATTCCGTCCATCTTGTTTAATGTATCATTTAAAGCTTGTGTTTCTTTCATTTTGGATGATCTGTCCATTAGTGAAGGTGGGGTGTTAAAGTCCCCTACTATGATTGTGTTACTGTCGATTTCCCCTTTTATAGCTGTTAGCATTTGCCTTATGTATTGAGGTGCTCCTATGTTGGGTGCATAAATATTTACAATTGTATATCTTCTTCTTGGATTGATCCCTTGGTCATTATGTAGTGTACTTCTCTGTCTTTTGTAATAGTCTTTGTTTTAAAGTCTACTGTCTCTGATATGAGAATTGCTACTCCAGCTTTCTTTTGATTTCCATTTGCATGGAATATCTTTTTCCATCCCCTCACTTTCAATCTTTATGTGTCCGTAGGTCTGGAGTGGGTGTCTTCTAGACAGCATATATATGGGTTTTGTTTTTGTATTCATTCAGCCAGTCTATATCTTTCGGTGGGAGCATTTAACCTATTTACATTTAAGGTAATTATTGATATTTATGTTCCTGTTACCATTTTCTTAGTTGTTTTGGCTTTGTTATTGTAGGTCTTTTCCTTCTCTTGTGTTTCCTACCTTAAGAAGTTCCTTTAGCATTTGTTGTAAAGCTGGTTTGGTGGTGCTGAATTCTGTTAGCTTTTTTTGTCTGTAAAGGTTTTAATTTCTCTGTCGAATCTGAATGAGATCCTTGCTGGGTAGAGTAATCTTGGTTTTAGTTTTTTCCCTTTCATCACTTTAAATATGTCCTGCCATTCCCTTCTGGCTTGCAGAGTTTCTGCTGAAAGTTCAGCTGTTAATCTTATGGGGATTCCCTTGTATGTTATTTGTTGTTTTTCCCTTGCTGCTTTTTATATTTTTTCTTTGTATTTAATTTTTGGTAGTTTGAATAATATGTGTCTTGGCATGTTTCTCCTTGGATTTATCCTGTATGGGACTCTCTGTGCTTTCTGGACTTGATTAACTATCTCCTTTCCCATATTAAGGAAGTTTTCAACTATAATCTCTTCAGATATTTTCTCAGTCCCTTCCTTTTTCTCTTCTTCTTCTCGGACCCCTATAATTCAAATGTTGGTGCATTTAATGTTGTCCCAGTGGTCTCTAAGACTGTCTTCAGTTCTTTCCATTCTTTTTTCTTTATTCTGCTCTGCAGTAGTTATTTCCACTCTTTTATCTTCCAGGCCACTTATCTGTTCTTCTGCCTCAGTTATTCTGCTTTTCATTTCTTTTAGAGGATTTTGAATTTCATTTATTGTGTTGTTCATTATTGTTTATTTGCTTTTTAGTTCTTTTAGGTCCTTGTTAAATGTTTCTTGTATTTTCTCCATTCTATAGCCAAGATTTTGGATCATCTTTACTTTCATTACTCTGAATTATTTTTCAGGTAGACTGCCTATTTCCTCTTCATTTGTTTGGTCTGGTGGGTTTTTACCTTGCTCCTTCATCTGCTGTATGTTTCTTTGTCTTCTCATTTTGCTAAGTTACTGTGTTTGGGGTCTCTTTTACACAGGCTGTACATTCATAGTTCCCATTGTTTTTGGTGTCTGCCACCAGTGGCTAAGGTTGTTTCAGTGGGTTGTGTTGGCTTCCTGGTGGAGGGTACTTGTTCCTGTGTTCTGGTGGATGAGGCTGGATCTTGTCTTTCTGGTGGGTAGGACCACATCCAGTGGAGTGTTTTGGGGTGTATGTGACCTTATTATGATTTTAGGCAGCCTTTCTGCTAATGGGTGGGGCTGTCTTCCTGTCTTCCTAGTTGTTTGGCATAAGGTGTCCAGCACTGTAGCTTGCTAGTTGTTGAGTGGAGCTGGGTCTTAACATTGAGTTAAACATCTCTGGGAGAAATTTTTCCTTTTGATAATACATGGAGCCAGGAGGTATCTGGTGGACCAACATCCTGAACTTGGCTCTCCCACCTCAGAGGCACAGGCCCAACACCTGGCTGGAGCACCAAAACCCTGTCAGCCACATGGCTCAGAAGAAAATGGAGAAAAAAAGGAAAAAGAAAGAAAAAAATAAAAAGTTATTAAAATAAAAAATAATTATTAAAAATAAAAAGTAATAAGGGAAAAAAGAAAGAAGAGAGCAACCAAACCAAAAAACAAATCCACCAATGATAGCAAGTGCTAAATAGTATATTTAAAAAAAAACAAAAACAGACAGTATCCTAGGACAAATGGTAAAAGCAAAGATATACAGACAAAATCACAGAAAGAAGCATACACATACACACTCACAAAAAGAGAAAAAGGAAAAGTATATATATATATATCTTTATATATATTTAAAAAAAAGAGGAAGAGAGCAACCAAATCAATAAACAAATCTACCAATGATAATAAACTCTAAATAGTAAACAAAGATAAACATAAAATCAGAAACAAATTAGATGCAGAAAGCAAACCCCAAATCTACAGTTGTTCCCAAAGTCCACCGCCTCAATTTTGGGATAATTTGTCTATTCAGGTATTCCACAGATGCAGGGTTCATCAAGTTGTTAGCTGTAATCCGCTGCTCTTTAGGATGCTGGGAGAAATTTCCCTTTCTTTGTTAGCACAGCTCCTGGGGTTCAGCTTTGGATTTGGCCCCGCCTCTGCTTGTAGGTCACCTGAGGGCATCTATTCCCCGCCCAGACAGGACGGGGTTAAAGTAGCTGCTGCTTAGGGGACTCTGGCTCACTCAGGCCGTGGGGAGGGAGGGGTACGGAATGTGGGGCAAGCCTGCAGTGGCAGAAGCTGGCATGACATTGAAACAGACTGAAGCGCACCATGTGTTCTCTTGGGGAAGTTGTCCCTGGATCATGGGACCCTGGCAGTGGCGGGCTGCACAGGCTCCTGGGAGGGGAGGTGTGGATAGTGACCTGTGCTTGCACACAGGCTTCTGGTGGCTGCAGCAGCAGCCTTAGTGTTTCATGCCCGTCTCTGGTGTCCGTGCAAATAGCCGCAGCTCGTGCCCATCTCTGGAGCTCATTTAGGCAGTGTTCTGAATCCTCTCTCCTCGTGCACCCCAAAACAATGGTCTCTTGCCTCTTAGGCAGGTCCAGACTTTTTTTCCTGGAATCCCTCCTGGCTAGCTATGGTGCACTAGCCCCCTTCAGGCTGTGTTCATGCAGCCAACCGCACTCCTCTCCCTGGGATCTGACCTCCAAAGCTGAAGCCTCAGCTCCCAGCCTCCACCCCTCCCAGCGGGTGAGCAGACAAGCCTCTCGGGATGGTGAGTGCTGGTCGGCACTGATCCTCTGTGCGGGAATCTCTCTGCTTTGCTCTCTGCAGTCCTGTTGCTATGCTCTCCTCTGTGGCTCTGCAGCTTCCTCCAAACTGCCCCCCCTTCCCCCACCATCTCCGCCATTGAAGGGGCTTCCTAGTGTTTGGAAACTTTTCCTCCTTCCCAGCTCCCTCCCAGAGGTGCAGGTCCTGTCCCTGTTGTTTTGTCTCTGTTTTTTCTTTCTTCTTTTGCCCTACCCAGGTACATCGTGATTTTCTTGCCTTTTGGGAAGTCTGAGGTCTTCTGCCAGCATTCAATAGGTTGTATTTTTGATGTATTTGTGGGGAGGAAGGTGATCTCCACATCTTACTCCTCCGCCATATTGAAGGTCGTAAATGCCATTGTTAAATGCACTTTTTGCAGAGTTTTCCTCCCACAAATATGACTATGTATAATTAAAACATAATACTGTAACTATGTTGAACATAAAATGTTTTAGCATATGTATTATAATTTAAATTTTTTCCAAAGTTTTCCGTGTGTTAGGCATCTCTGGTTTAATTTTTCTGGGGTCTCCTCTACAGAGAATTTCTCTCTGAAGTATCCCAAACATAGTTTCTACGCGGCTTTCATTTTTCACCTCTCCATATACCCCTCTCCCATGTTTCACCTCCTTTCTCACCTCCAGTCATCAAGTAGTCTGCAGGGTTGCTGAAGAACTGAACTTTGTGTTAGATAGTATTGCAGAATTACAATTAAAGACAAAATTTTATCTCCCACTCCAGAAAGCCTTTCCACAGTGGTAGTAGAGAAAGAGAACACCTTTACTGTTGAAGAAGCATTAAGCCAGAGTATGATGCCCATAACAGGCAATTAGCTCAGAGGTTGCTAAGACAGAAAGGAAGTTCATGCCCTTAGGTATCCAAACAGATACAACCCATTATATGTATATTTTCAAGATAAACAGTAACTAGTCCTCAAGTAAGAGGACTTGACACAACCATTTTTTACACAATATTCACCTAATTTTACCTTATAATTGGGTTGACCATCTGTGGGGTGAATATTTGTGTTAATTAATTGGTTTTATCTCTTCTCCTGTC
Organism: Lipotes vexillifer; assembly: GCF_000442215.2. Classification (NCBI taxonomy): domain Eukaryota; kingdom Metazoa; phylum Chordata; class Mammalia; order Artiodactyla; family Lipotidae; genus Lipotes; species Lipotes vexillifer. Next base: position 135,779 of record NW_006787097.1, read on the forward strand.
TTTGTGACAGGAGGAAGTTTTACAGTTTAGGGCAAGGCTCCCACTGAAGTTAGGCTCCTACCCTCCCATAGAAACTGGGAGAAATTCTCTTGAAGTTTGCATTTCAAAGAGATGTTCCCAGGTTCTTGAGGAAGACATTCCTGGGTCATAAAGCTGACAAAAGGTTGATCTAGTCTTCAAAGGCTAGATCTCCTTTCAAAAGGCAAAAGCACTTACAAGTTTTCTCGAGTAAGCGCTCAAAGAAAAATTCGGGGAGGGAAATGTATTCCCTTATTTTCAACAGGGAGAATTAAGTCTCTTATTTTTAATTTATATTTTTGCTTACAGTAGAAGCACAGGAGTATCATGTATTTGAGTTTTCCTAAGAACATTTTTATATGATGTTTTGCCATCATTTCCTTTAAAAAGTTTCTAGTGAATTGTCAGGCTGTGCTTTTTTTTTCTTTCTCCTTACTAGCCTTTTTGCAAGGCAAGGGTGAAAAAATATATTTAATAAGTTAAAAGTAAATTGATAAAAAATATAATTTCTAATTCAAAATTTACCCTTTCCCTTACATTTTATTTCAGTTTTAATGCTTAAAGTTGATGTTTGATTTTAGGCATGGTAAGAAAGTAAGCTAATTTAAAAATTCAAATTGAAATCTCTGTATTACACAGTGTTTAATCAGAGTCACATTAATCACAGTTCATATTAAACCCCTAGATGCTGTAGAGTACCTTTCTGAATAATGACTGCCCTCATCAGTTATCAGGGTTATCAGTTATTAAAACAGAAGTCTTTTTAGAGGAATGGTCTATAGGATTTCTAGGTTCATTGATTTCATAGCATTCATTTAGTAAGCAAGAAAGAGGATTAACATTTTTGGATACTTTTGGATACTTTTTCAAAATATTCTTATTGAATAAACATGTATCTTGAAACTATCTTTGACCCAAGAGTTGTGTGACTTGGGAACTATTTTCTATTTAGAGTTTGTTTTCTTCTTATTAGAGTTACTGATGCTTGCAATATTCATATACAGAAGAGAGATCTGAACCAAGACCTGTAGAAAACTTATAATACACTATCCTTACATAGAGATTAAGAGAAATATACATAAAATATATCATATACATTAATATAAACTCATGTCACAAGACTGAAATAGATAATCCAGATATGAAGCTCATTAGCAAAAGCATTTGATGAGATAGTCTTCTCAGTTAAACATAAATACTCAAAATGAAATAACAACATATTTGTTAGAATTATACACAATGCCATATTTTAAACAGTCTATCTTTTGCTTTACTTTAGATTATTTGGAAAATAAAATAGTTAATTTAACAATAGAAATAGAAATATGTTTTGTTAATTTAGTCCAGTTTTTTTCAATTTGTGCATTTGTTTTCTCTATGTCAATTGACTAATCTACTTTCTCATTGGCAGTCACTAATGAACACATAATTCTATTAATAATTATATTCAAAACACACTGGCATCCACTTTTTCAAAATAATGAATTGATGACTCTTGAGCCTCTCTTTTTAATTGCATTTTTTCCTGTTTCACCAGAGGACCTTTCCTCTTAATCTTTCATTTCATGTAATTTTGCTCAGAAAGATTTTAATTACTAAGGATTTATTTATTTATTTATTTGTTAGTTAGTTAGTTATATTCTCAAGTCCATAGTTTAAACTTGTTTCTCAATAGTAATTTTCTGTGATCACAGAAAAGTCTACATTCCAGAAGATTTTCTCTCTGTTTCTCACCTTGAACCCTGTTTACTAATTTCAAGCCAGCCTTTATGGAAGTATGTGCACGTGGCAAGAACCAGATAGGGCATTCCTGTACTCTTCGCAACAG
>NW_006787097.1:137635-161310 GCF_000442215.2 Lipotes vexillifer
GCATTCCTGTACTCTTCGCAAAAGCTTTAAGTAATTTTTTGTATTTCTATAGTGACATCACTTGTCTCCAAGATATGTGATGTGGATCCCTTGTTATGAAACAAAGAAAAAGTGCACAGATTGAAAAGATAAGTGAATGGGTTGAACTTCATACATTTCCCCCACACTCATTTAGTTTTCACTAACCTGAGACAACCATGTGAAACTAGATGAGCTTCTGCAGAAAACACAGAAAAACCAATTGAGATAAAAAAGATGTTAATACTAGGATTCCCACTGAGTGTGACAGCAACCAGTAATTCGAAGGTAGTGGTATTAGGAAAAAGCAGGACTTCTGTAGTATGTTAATCTGACTTTAATATATAGTATTATTGAGTTAAAGAGAGTGTGCGTAGAGCATATTTTTTTATTAACTCTCAAGAACACAATTGACAGTTTGAAAATCAACTTTGAAGAGAATAAACTCTATGTTAAAGGAACATATCCAAATTTTTACTTAATTTTCATATGATCCGAAAACAAAGCAAAATAATAATAAAAATAAGACTATCTGTACCCCTTTTCAGGATAATGAGCCCCTTTTCTAGCACATCAAGTTTATTTTTTATTTATCTTAAGTTTATCTTAACTCCTTCAAACTACCTACAGTGCTCTTGGATGCAGTATTCTATGATTTGCTCAACATATATATTACCATTTTGTCCATATCTCTTGGACAATAATAGAATTATCACACATCCTTCAGTTTTCAGTTTCACAATTAAGGTACCAAAATTTGGGAGGCTCCCAAATAAATGAAAGATTTTAGATTTCTCAAATCAGTTTATGTATGCTTTCTCAGCACTATAATAATTTCATCACATAGTAGAATTCACAGGGGCCTATTTTGTTTAGACTGCAGAAGAACCAAGAAAAATATTTCATGGGTTTCATATAGGGCTGTATCAGTCTTCTTTTGCTGCATAGCAAAGCACCCCACAACTTAATGCTTTTAAACAGCAACACCCTATTATTGCTCACAAGTCTATCAGTCAGTTAGGCAGTTCCTTGGATCTGAACTAGCCTCCGCTAATTTCCAATGCACTCATTCATGATCTTTATAGCCGGTTGGTGGAATGTGGTATAATATTGTCTCCCTCAGATGTTAGGGATTAGCTGGCAATCAGCAGGAGTGATAGGGATGACTGAGCCATTTGTCTTCATCCAGTAGGTTCTCTAGAGTTCACTCACATGGTTGCAACAGGACTCTGAGAGAGAGTATAGAACAATGCCTAAACTCAGAATGGTTACATCATCAGTTCTGTTACATTCCATTGTCCACAGCGGTCACAAACCTAGTCCTCATGCAAGGTATGGAATATTATAAACTCCCACTCAATGAGAAGACCTACAAAGTCCAACTGCAGAGGGTAATTAAAAGAGGAAATTATTGAAGCCATTTTTGAAATAATCTATGACAAAAAGTGAGACATCTTTCAATAATTCTTGTCATTTTACAAATCAGTAGACAGCAATAGAAAATTCAACTTTAACAGAAAAATTTTGAGCATAGCATTAAATTTGAATCAATGCCAAATTATAATACTAAACCAAAACTAGATTGAGTTTTGCAGCCTTAGAGGTTTTAAAACAGATAAATTCCAATTTTATTTCCTTTTATAAATAAAAATTCAGAATAAGGTTGATAAATATTTTTTCATATATGCATTAAAATGTAGTCTTTATTACTTGACCACAGTTCACTTATGATCTTCAGATATTGTACAAGTGCTTTCTGAAAAAGGAACTTAAGTGTTATGTGGTCATGTAGAGAACAAAGTGTTTTTATTGTAAAAGGAAGCCATAACAATGAATTTCCTGATTACTATGCAATCAAATAATATTAGAAAAATACACTTAGTTTAATGTGCCATTTATGTTGATACTGCTCTGATAGTATACTAAGTAATGATAAATATAATAAATCAAAAATAGTCAGCTTTTAAAAAATTTATATGATGTTAGGCTGATTTAATATCTATTTTTACAGTGTGGAGTTTTCCTAAGGTTTTGCCCCTGAACAAGAACCTTTCAAGATATTTTTTAATCATCATTATTCCTAACTCGCTGCAGTATTAACAATTTTTATAAGTATATTGGTTCATTAAAACCATGAATCATAATGCAACTAATTATAGAACAACTATTTTGAATTTCATGGCTGAAAAAATATGCAGGACTTGCTTATGGAGTCATTTAGATATCTAGCAAATAAGTGGTTTGAAAATTTTATTCACATTTTGAATAACAACTTGGACAATGGAAAATAAGTAAAAAGGGACCTAATTTTTTAAAAATTGTATCCTACATATAGGTGGTTCATGCATAGAATAGAAACATAATAGAATTGTTTTGAATTTTCTGCACTGATTATATACCCTCCTTACCTCCTGCAATCTCTTGCCATAGTTAATAAACTATGATACAGATCCGTAGAGAAAGAGGAAAGCTTGAATTAGAACAGAGGTAACAATTTCATGTCATGGTCCTGCTTTTTCTACATATGAGTCTTTTTAAGGGTCATCAGGCTTATCACTAAATGATAATAATAAGGCATATTATTATTATTTTTTTTTTTACGGTACGTGGGCCTCTCACCGTTGTGGCCTCTCCCATTGCGGAGCACAGGCTCCAGACGCGCAGGCTCAGCGGCCATGGCTCACAGGCCCAGCCGCTCCGCGGCACGTGGGATCTTCCCGGACCAGGGCATGAACCCGTGTTTCCTGCATCGGCAGGCGGACTCTCAACCACTGCGCCACCAGGGGAGCCCAGGCATATTATTATTAATATGACTGCTGCATTTTACTTTACAGATCCCTGGAAAATAATATGCTTGGGCAGACTGAGGTGAGGTTAAAGAACATGGAGTATGGCAAAGGGAAAGATAATATGTAGTAGAAAATAATGGCAATAGCTTGCAAGATACAATATTTAAACATTGGACTCTTATCTATTAGTTATCTTAGTAAAGGAAATAAAATATTAGCAGGTGCTAGCACTTATGAAATTCCCTTGTATAAAAGATATTTCCAAATTTTATTCTGAAAGCATCTTCTAATTAAAACTAACAAATGAACAAACAGAAATCAACTCTCTCCACATTTTAAAATAGATTTATTGGTGTAAACCATTGCAGTTGCTTTTAGCTGCTGAGCTCCATTCTCATATGCAGGACAACGCGTTACCCTTAGTTTTTATATGTATGGAATGACTCGTGGACGATTCTTATTTATACTAACCTTTAATAGCTGTTCCTGATTGTCATGCAGTAATGTAATGAGGATATATTGTAGAATTGAATGAGGACCTATTGTACATAGTGTCAGATATAGTTTTCATAGATTAATCTAGGACTAAATATTCTATACATGGGTATTCAGGGTTCATAATTATTTGTTGCTAAAGCATATTTACTGCTCATTCCTCAATTTACTTGAAAATGGAAGACTATTTCTCAAAATTCCAGGTAACAATTAATGTAATACAAATTAATAGCATTCGAATTTGAAAAGATGTTTGAAAATAGAGACATACATTATCTATAAATAGCATTAATTAGACATTAGAACTTTAAGTTGACATTAAAGTGAAGTAGGTTTATCTCTGTGTGTTTTGATTTAAAAATTTCTCTAAGATGCATTATTGTACACAGAAAAGTTAGTATAATCATCATCTCTTCAAACAAATATTTGTAAAACAGATACAGTGTGCCAAGTTACTATTCTAGGCACTGTGAATATAATGAATAAAATAGAAAAACTATCTTGCTCTCATGGAGTTTATAGTTTAGTTCATTTGGGAAAAGTAAGATTATTAGCAAATACTATCTGATACGTATATGGGTATATTTTAAAAATTAATTTATTATCTGCAATGCATGTGCATTTAAAAATTTGAATGTTACCTAGAGGCTACCTATAAAACTTGTATTTTGCCCTGATTTGTAAATACTTTCAACTGAAAATACTTTAAAATTCATGAGCTCTCTCTTATAGTTTTTCTGTCAATATATCTAAATAATATATTTATACATTTCTTTGACTCTTTATGGAAAAATTTGTTACAGTAGCTGGCTATATGTTTAATTTTCACCTTGACCTCCCATTCATTCTTTAATCCACTCCAGTCAGGTTTTCACATCTACCAGTATACCAAAAGGGCATTTGCCCACTCAGCAATGATCTTCATTTTGCTACACCAAATGTGTAATTCTCAGTCTTTTATTACTTCATTTATCAGCAGAATTTGGTATTGTTAGTTGCTCACTTCCTCCTCCTTCAAATACTTTAGCATTTCTTTCTTGGTTTGCCTCCTACACCATTGGCTTTTGTTTTTCCATCTTCTTTATTGGTCCTTTCTAATCCCCCTAACTACTTTGTGGTACTCCAGGGTTTAACCCTCGAACCACTTTTCTATTTACTTACACTCTTATTTACTTACATGGCTTTAGATATTATCTATATTTTTATGATTTTTAAATTTAGATATCTAGCCCCGATATTCCCTTGATGTTCAGACTTGTATATAAATCTGTCTAGTCAACTTTTCAGTTGGATGTCCAAAAACGTCTAAGAATTAGCATGTCCAAAAGTGAAATTCTAATATTTATATCTAATTTGCTCTTCTAGTAACAATCTCCATCTCAGTAAGTGTAACTCCAATACTCTAATAGCTTGACTCCCCAAAATGTGGAATTATACTTGACTGATCTCTTTCTCTCACATTATCTCTTAGATAATTAGCTCTATATTCAAAATGTATTCCAAATCAGACCTAGTTTTACCACCACGTCAACCCTGGCCTAAGTTACCATCATCTTATATCTGGATTTTTTTTTTTTTTTTTGGCGGTACACCGTCCTCTCACTGTTGTGGCCTCTCCCGTTGCAGAGCACAGGCTCTGGACGTGCAGGCTCAGCGGCCATGGCTCCCAGGACCAGCCACTCCATGGCATGTGGGATCTTCCCGGACTGGGACACGAACCCGTGTTCCCTGCATTGGCAGGAGGACTCTCAACCACTGCACCACCAGGGAAGCCCTTATATCTGGATTTTTGTAATAGTTTCCTAACCTACTTCACTCCTTCTGCCCTTGCCCTCCTATAGTATATTCTTCATATATCAGTCAATCAATCTGATTTAAATCTCATATTGTCACCCCTCTGTCCAAAAACTCTTTAGTAGCTCTCCATCTCATTCAGAGAGAGTAAAATGTCTTACAAGGCTGTATCAGCCAATTCCCTGGTAGCAAAAGATGGCTCATTCCATCTGGTTAATTCACTATTTCCAGAGATGTGGTTAGAGTTTATGGAACTAACAATAGATTCATGCATTATTCTAGGTATTATAGGTGTAATTTTCTAGGAAGCAGATTCTGAGGCTGAGTTTCGCATGCATGATGTTTATTAAGAAGTGTCCTCAGGACCAGGATGAACACCTGTGCAAATAAAAATAAAGAAACCAGTATTGAGTAGAAGTAAAAGTCTAGCTGTAAAGCAGGCTCAGGGACAACCCCAACTGATGCCATAAGCAGCTCAGGAACCATGATGGCCCTTCAGAGTAGTCCTGAGTTTTAGTGCACTAGCACTGGGGCGACGTGTTCTTTGTTGAAGGGGGATCTGGGTAAAGTATTGCAGTGTCCACAAAAATGTAGTTACTTTACCAACACTAGGCCTGCCAGAGCAAACTGAGTTACTGGTGCCCAGAATGGGTAGCTGCTTAGAAAGGTCTACTTTATAGGGGCTGAGTCTTTGGTAAAGAGATGCAGTCATACTAAATGAAACTGTTGAGATTCAGCCAGGAAAAGAAATATACTTGCATCCCTTTCCTTCCATCCTCTGACCTCCAAAAGGTTCCCCATCCCCCATTTGTCAAACCAGATACCAAGGAATATAGTATATATTGGTTTGACTCCTAGGTTTTAAGGCAGGGTAGACAAGGGTTGTGAGTGAATTTGGAAGGTCAGTATGCAACAAAATAATCTTACTTAGTCTTACTCTAGTATGCACTCTGATCTTATCTCCTACTATTTTTGTAAGCCTTAATGAAAGTTAATAAGCCAGCTTTCCATAAAAGGATTCTGCCCCATTTATCAGTGGCAGAAACCCCTCTAATCTCCTATCTAGGGCATATGATTCTTGCTGCTGGTTTTCTGGGAGCAGGGAGAGAATATGGCTGGTAATTTTACAATTCAGTTTCCAGATTTCTACTTACACCCTTGTTTTCAGCACCAGCCTCACACTCTCTCTAGTTTCCTCTTTTCTTATATCATTCCAGTACAATTACCCATGCACTACAACTATGGTTTCCTGCCTGAATTAGGGTGAGTAGAGTTCATTGTCTCCATAAGATAGTAAATTAGGGTTCTAGATGGCCCAAATAGAGTCCCCATCGATCTATCAGATTTTAACCCCTTATCTCCTTGTGCCACCAGGCTTAGAACCTCTCAGGCATAGCTTCTACTTGGACTCCCTCTCTGTTGTCACAATAGCTTTATTTTCTTTCTTTCTTTTTCTTTCTTTCTTTCTTTCTTTCTTTCTTTCTTTCTTTCTTTCTTTCTTTCTCTTTCTTTCTTTCTTTCTTTCTTTCTTTCTTTCTTTTTCTACTTTGCTTGTTTTAATAAAATAACTCTTCAACAATCACTTTTCATCCTCCAAAATTATTGAAATTTCTTTTTCTTTTTCAAAATTATTGAAATAGATTTTACTGTTGCCTCTTAACTCTCATCTGGTATCACAACAGAATCAGCTAGGGAGCTTGTTAAAATGCATATCTTGAACAACATCAGTGACAAGTATACCACAGTGGACAGAGGATGGGAACACAAAGTTATATTTAAAAAGCTTTTCTGGTAATTTTTGTGCACAAAAATAGTTGAAAAACATTGCCAAGGGGGTCATGAGTAAACAACTCTCCCTGCCTTATCTCCCATTTACTGTAGGTGCAGGAATTCAGATTTGTACATGATAACATGGGCATTTCTACTGAGATCCAGGTAGGATTTCACTATCAGGTTGTCATGAATTTGGAACTGGTTTATGTTTTAACTTTGGTGCCTCTTGTAAATTTTTTCTCCCTTTTGACTATTTCTACCCTTACTGGAGACAACAAAAACAGTAATACTGTATTTGTGTTTTTATTAATATCCAAGGGAGAGATAAAGTTGGCTATGCTAACCTCACAATATCTTCATAGTTTTTGTTGCTGCTGTTTTCAGTAGAACACTCTTTTTAAAGAGAAAGCATACAATAGATTTTACATTGTCTCAAATATTATGGATTCAGCAAAATCTTTTAAAACAATACTCATATCGAACATATATGTCTGCTGAATTGGTGCTATGTTTTCTTTGTAGGTATACAGCTTTTTCTTTTGTTGTTATTTTTTAAATTTATATTTCAAGTTTTTCTTACATATCATACAATTTCCCATAATTAAGCCTCACATTTTAAAATCATATTGTTAAAAATCAGTTTTGTAGTTTATTAAAAACTAGAAAAATTATACCAAAGAATGGGTTATTTTTAACATGTAAAATTGTATCTGTAAGCTAAAGATGTAAATGTTTTCTAAGTCATATGCAGTGTGTTTTGTGCTAGTCTCAACCTATCAATAACCAATGTTGTTGAACCAGCACTTGTGGTTCGTATTATGACTGAAGACATCCTTCAGCAATAACCATCAGAAACTTTGAAAAAATAAAGATTTATTACTTACAGGACCTGGAAATTACACAGTACACCTGGGGCCACACAGCAAGATAGCAGGTAGAGAGCTTGAGTGCTCAAGCCTGGGGTTCTGCTTTTATTGGGGTTAAGGGTGGGAGCCTAGGATTTCCTGGGCTCACTCTTTATTGGTGAATTTAAAACATAAGAGAGAGAATTTAAACCTCAGGAAGAGAAAAAGCAAATGGCACAACTGGTCAATTATCAAAATCAACCCAGATCTCTAAAACAAAGGAGCCTCAACTGAGGGAGGCAACTAAGCTCTTTACCTAGTTATGTAGCTGGCCAGGTGTTTATTCACAATAGCTGGCTTTGAAGTGGAGGCCATGGCAATGAAAGCTTAAGTCAGGCACTTGCATTACAATAAAGAAAAAAACCCAACCTGTCAGGCTTTACATTGCGCAGTGTTATCTATATTACTGCTACATTAGAGGGGCATGGATAGAGATCATTTCATTATGGGAAAAACAGAACAGTTTAGTGGGATGATTTACTCATAAAGTATCAGACATATCAATTAAACTAAAAGCAAAAAATTAATAAACAGTGGTTGCATTTCATGTTTTATTCAAGTTAAATGAAATTTTTCATAATTAAATTAGTTTGCCGAATTCAGTCATTAAATGACCCCAAATCACAATCAAATTTAAAATATTCTATACAGGGTGCACATTATGAGAGACTGAAAAAAGAATCAAGTTGAACTCAATTACAGATTATACAGATTATAACTTTGTTCTACATACTATAAGTTGAATTATTTCCTTTCTCTTCATTTGAAATAAATTGGAAGTGATGGAGTTGTTTGGAGTTTATTCCCATTTTCAGGCGTTCCTAGAACCTGGGTTAACCACTTGCATTTTTTTAATCTGACTTTCCCCATAACATTGACAGCTCTCAGAATAGGTTTTCTTCAAGTATTTTTCATCTGAAGTACTGAGTCTTTGACACAGACCCAAAGAAATTTCCTGATGAAAAATAAGATTCTTGTTGCCCCAAAGATCATGATTGTTATCCCACCTCTTTCTCATGGAAGATTCAGCAAAATCCTTGCTTCCTAAGGGTTTCACAAACTGCTGTTAAATCACCATGTCTCAAAATGCTGTCCTCTTTCAGTGTTCACACACCCTTTATTTAACTCATACCCTCAACACTCATCTATCACTATTCAGGACAGCAACCCAACTTTCTAGAAAAACTTTAGCACAAGATTCAAATCTTTTCCCTTGTCTCTGCCTTCCCTTTATTTACATTTGCAGAAGCATTTGTGCCTCCTCAAATACTTCTGACACACCTTCACGGCCCTCACCACTTATGAATATATTTTTCTATTTCATTTCATAAATCTTCAGAGTGAGGGAAAATGAAATATTTTCAGTTAGAAGTATTCTACTTCTGATTCATCTTTCTCTGTGTAAAACTGAAATGCCATTTCTTTGCAGTAAGCACACTATATGCTTTTCTCATGAAATCCATTGATTATTATTTGTCTATAAGATTAAATGAAAAATTTCTGAGTGATATCAAGATTATCTACAAACTGGCCTCATTTACTTTTCTGGTCTGTGTCACAGTAATTTGACTGATAGTCCCTAGATTGTAGTATCCCTTTCATATTCAATGTTTGCATATTATTTGTGCTCAAACTTCTCTTTTACCAGGAAAATTCAGGTCATACCCTTATTCTGGGTATGTCCATGTCTTAACTATACTTCGAGAAAGTGTTTAAATATGAGCTCCTTTATGATATCCTAAGAGCAAAACAAATACTATTTACATTAATATTAGTAGTAGAATCCCAATTTACAGTGGAGAAAAGGAGCCTGAAATAGTTTGCTGTTATAAGGCTATCAAGAATTTTTACAATTTCTGAAACATAATAAGTATTCTCCTCAAATATGTAAATTCATGTAAGGACAAATTAAACCTAAAGCTTATGAGGACTATAAATCAATTTTTTTTTCTCCATCGCAATACCTTTCCCACAGTTCGAGCCATTCAGCAATGTTGTTTGGACTCCTGGCCAAATTAATCTTCCCACCAAACAATGCTCCACCCTGCAGCCAGAGTTATGGTTGTAAGATTTAAATATGATTGAAGCATTCCATAACCTTAGTAATCACTTGAGTGATTCCACATTACTGCAGTATGGATTCCAATTTGTTAATGTGGTTTACAAGGCTTTGAAGCTATTTTATCCTATTTAACGCTCTTTCACGCCTCTCCTTCATACCCACCTGTTGATTTCTACAACTCCACATTCACCAGACTTTTGTAGTTATCCTAACATCTTATGCTCTGGCACTGCAGGCCTTGGCACATCCTATTCTCTTCATTTACAGCATCGTTTTCCCTGACTCTCACAACAATCTTTGTCTGCCTAACTCAAGGTTTTTAACTTTGTTTCAAATCCTAGGCTAGCTATCACTTCATTTAGAAATCCATTTCTGATGCTGTAAGCCTTTCTAAAACTACAGTAACACTGTACTTCCACTGTCATAATTATCTCACTCTCTGTTGTAGTTAATAGTTGCTCATCTGTATCCCCAAGTGTAGTATTTATTCACTACCTCCAAGTAGCATATTGATTGGGCTTTATTGTTTCTTCACCACTTTCAATGTGGGGAGGGGGCCCTCACACAATCAAGTGATGCTCTGACACCAGCTGCGTGTCCTATGATTCAACTCAATTTTGACACTCTCTACCTGGAAATACCACCAGATTCCACAGGTTAAGGGCTCAGTTTTATAAGACAGCTTCCACTTCAAATGCCAATCACAAACCCACCTTGTTAACCTGTGCTTCTGAGCCACTGGCTATAGATTGGAGGATGCCACAACACCCTCCTTGAGTTTGGTTAATTTGGTAGAACTGCTTACAGAACTAAGGAAACCTGTTTATTCACTAGATTATTTGTTCACTACAAAGGATATTAAAGGATGTGAATCAATAGCCAGATAAAGAAATAAATAAGGTGAACAAACAACGGGGCTTCTATCCTCATGGAGTTTGGGGCCTGGCACGGTGGCATGTGGAAGTGCTCTGAACTCCTCCTTTTAACTTTTTAATGGAGGCTTCATTACATAGGCGTGATTGATTAAATCATCACTCTAGGTAGCCATGTTCCCACAGAACCTGCTAGAGAAGTAGGTTAAAAAAAAAAAGAGAGAGAGAGAGAGGGAACTTTGGATCAATACTAGGAAAACTCAGAGTAGGCGAATTTCACCAAAAACATGCTCAGCATTTATGTCAAAGCCCAGCTGAGAGGATTTCTGTTCTAGGAATCTTCTTTTTCTCCTGGGCAGAGTTGTGAGTTTCTCCTTTTTGGTTCTTTTGTCATCCTGCTCAATCCTCTTTGTTTGCACTTACCACATTATCAACCTCCCAATAGATTCTAAGACACCTGAGAGCTATAAACATCTCTATGGTGAGTAAATGAAACTAAGTCCCCCTAAAACCGAGTTTCCTTACCGAGTTTATGATTAACCTCTATACCCAAAACTTTAGTTCTTTTCTTTTTTTTTTAAGCTTCTCTTTTTTAAAATTTTATTTATTTGTTTATTTATTGGTTGTGCTGGGTCTTAGTTGTGGCACAGGAGATCTCTTTGTTGAGGCACGCAGGATCTTTTGCTGCAGCACGCAGGCTTCTGTCTAGTTGTGGTGCATGGGCTTCTCTCTCTAGTTGTGGCCTGCAGGTTTTTCTCTCTCTAGTTGTGGTGCACAGGCTCCAGGGTGTGTGGGCTCTGTAGTTGTGTCGAGTGGGATTAGTTGCCCTGCAGCATGTGGGATCTTTTTTCCCCGACCAGGGATCGAACGTGCGTCCCCTGCATTGGAAGGTGGATTCTTTACCACTGGACCACTAAGGAAGTCCCTTATTTCTTTTCTTGAACTGCCCCTGTTCCCCTCAGGATTGATGAGTATCAAAGAAAAGGGGTGATTGAAACCAAGCAGGACCCTGCAGGGCTTTCTGGGTACAAAAGCCCCTCTGTGTCCCCCGTTTCTTGTTTGTAGAAAAAAAAACTTTAGTCTCCTAGGCCTTCCTGGAGTTACAAAGAGCAGGCACAGGCAGTTCATGATTAGGACAATAGAGTCACAGGACTCCTAGTTCCTCCAGAAAAGATATAGATAACAATATGATGCATACCTCTGAGTTGTTTTAGAGAAACTAAGACACTACCTCCCAGCTCCAGGTGGAGGATGGTGATTATATGCTGACCCCAAACACAAAGACCCCAGACTGGTTGGAAAGAGAAAGTTGAGATTCCTGAAACAGTACCCTGTTACCTCACCACTAACCAGTCAGAAGAAAGTCACACATCCTATGACCCTCTCTCCTGATACTGTCTTTAAAAATTCTGCCTCAAAGCCACCAGAGAGTTTGGGTCTTTTGAGCATGAGGTGCCCATTCTCCTTGCTTGGTGCCCTGCAAGTAAACCCTTCATTTGCTACAAAAACCCACTGTCAGAATGTTACTAAACTCAGGTTAGGCTGCTCACCACTCAAAAGATGAGAGATGAGTGTTGGTTGCAATGGAAAAGTTGCTTCATTTAGGAGGTGGGCAACCTGGGAAGAAGGTGGATTAGTGTCCAAAAACCAACTCTGAAAATTCTGCTCAACCATGAAAGGTTTTAAAAAGAGAATTATTTGGGGGGAGGGGGTCAAAGTCTTTGTTATCTTCTATTGTGTGCAGACTTTCTTCTGATTGGTTGGTAGTGAAGTAATAGAGTGATGTCCTAGGAATCTTATGTGCAACCTGAAATTACCATCCTCCACCTGGGTGGGGACTTTAGTTCTTACAGAAGAACTGAAAAATATTTCCTTGAGGAGGAAACAGGACCCTGCCCCATTGCTGCATTATTATTGTTTCTTGACTGCTCTTCCTTTGTTTCTGCATTCCTTCCCTTCCCTGATAAGCAAGTGTTTGAATCTGCCCTTTGGAACTCAGGGAAGGTCAAGGGGGCTGAATGAAACCTATTTCCTACAAACAAGAAATGGGGGACAGGGAAAGGATTTGTACCCAGGAGGGCCCCACAGGGTCCTGCTCAGTTTCAAGAGTTTGGCTTTTTCTGCTGTGGGCACAAGAGCCCTTGCTTGGTAACATGAGTATCCTCAATGTAATACCTAGCTTACTGTTTACTGAAGTAAACACAATTGAATGTCTGCATCTTTCTCTCTTTCTAACTTTGTTCCTTCTTATTTTTTTCAACTGGTATACCAAGGTTCTGTCTTTCACTCCAAACTCCACCATCAAAATCTATTTGTTTTCCCTCTAAAAGATCAAATAACAATTATGTATTTATTCCTCAATTGCATTTAAAGTCACTTTTGTTATCTCTCTCAAGAATATTTGAAGTGAATACCTTACCTTCAATTAGGAGTAGGTTTAGTCTCCATTAAAAGAATGCCATGCTTCACACAGCAGGCAGGCAAAAAAAATTCCCTCCCCCCAGATCCTAGATAACTCCCTTCTATCTTCAGAAGACAGATCAAATATCACTTCTTCAAGTAAGTCTTCCTTGCCCTTCAGAGTAAGTTAAGCCCTGATAAAAGCTTTTGTCATAACTCAAACTTTTCTTTCATATATCTTACTAATTAAATATTTGTGGAATTACTTTTTGTTCAATTCTCATCTCCCTCAATATGCTTTAAGTTCCTTGTGAGAGTTGGAAGGCATACTCATTTCTTACAACACGATCTTCAGTAAATAATACAGTGCTTATCATATGGTTGACATGGTACAAACATATTTTTCTGAATACCCTAAAAATTAATATAACATAGAATCTCTAAGTCAAAAGTAAATTTAATGTGTTTTATGGTCAAGAGAGCTGCCATTCCCCTCTCACATTACTGTATTTAGACAATCATGTTCTCTGCTCAGCATAAGGCTTATGGTCTTCCTGAGGACAAGGCTTGGGTAGAGATAAATTGTTACAGACAGGAAGTGATGCTGTTCCACTTTGGCACAGATGAAATTGGAACTTGAAGGTAATAAGTGATAAGGTTTAAGAGTTAGATAATAAGTCTAATAAGGATAAAGGGGTTTTGAAATTTTTCATAAACCTTTGGTATGATATTTATTTTACTTCTTTTCTAATTATCTATAATATATTGGGTTGGCCAAAAAGTTCGTTTGGGTTTTTGGTAAGCTATGAAAAAACCAAACGAACCTTTTGGCCAAACCAATAGTATGGCCCAAATCTGAAAGATACAAATAAACAATTCTCTGTTATTAACAAGTTTAAATTATTTCATCTACATTTAAACAAATATTGTTACACATTGGAAAATGTGTAGTTTTCAGTAACAGGAAAATCTACTGTTCTGTTTTTATTTAACCACCTGTCTTGTTTTACCTTTTTCAAATTATTCAGACTAGAAAACATAAGATGTTATGTGTTAAATAGCATCCACCTGGTGGTTCTGATTTTCTTCAGTCTTAAAGTGTCACCCAAAATAGTGTCACCATAACATCTTTAGATGCTGTCACCACATCCTTCTAAAGAATATATCATATACGATAAATGTTATTTTTCTATTCTTACTGTATCTTGTTCCTTTTTATCACCGACTCTTCAAGTTTCCATGGGAAAACTAATGGAAAATAAAAGTAATGGTAAATTTTCTAGGTGTACCAGTTTAAAAATATTTTCACTGTGAGGTTTAATGCTGGGAGAGTTCTTACCTCATCACAGATATGGATGTATCCTCTTTAACAGGAATAAGTAACATTTTTCATATGAGACTTTTAAATTGCTTTTTTCTTTTTTATGCAACTGAATTATTTGATCTAGCTTTTATGTGAAACTTTTTAACTGTAACCATTTTTACTTTTATGAAATGTGATATATATCTTCAGTTATCCCAGTGGTTTTGATGGTTTGCTCCCATTCATTCCTCTAATGTTATGAAATTGGAAGATTTTGACTAAATGCAAAAGAAATTATTGAGGAAAATCTTGGGAATTTTCTTGTGGCAAAATAGTAGTGATGTGACAGTAATAAGCACAAGTAATTAGTTTTAGAAAGAGACTTAATCCCTTCTAATACTGCTATTCTAATATGCAAATATCCATATCTACAAAGTGAAACTACGTTAGAAATCAAAACAAAAAATAAGTTTACACTATAAGTCCCGGAAATTATGCCTTTTTTTTTTTTTTTTTGTGGTACGCAGGTCTCTCACTGTTGTGGCCTCTCCCTTTGCGGAGCACAGGCTCCGGACGCGCAGGCTCAGCGGCCATGGATCACGGGCCCAGCCGCTCCGCGGCATGTGGGATCCTCCCGGACTGGGGCACGAACCCGTGTCCCCTGCATCGGCAGGCGGACTCTCAACCACTGCGCCACCAGGGAAGCTCGATGCTTCTTTTTAAACAATTTTGTTGCTTCAGTTTTTCCTCTCTACTTACCTTCCAAAGGGAAAAATTGGCTGTTATCCTTAAAATGAAAGGTATGTAAAATTATATTTCATAAGTCTAACTTCCCATGAAAAAGCAAAAAATAAAGTAATAAGACAAAAGCAGATAAAAAGTATCCTCATTTAATGGAGTATCTAAGAGAAATTTTAAAATATTTATTTTAGGTTAATAAAGGCAGATCACCTATTTTTCCACATTTTTACTTGTATGAAGATTCTTTTTCGTTTTTTGACATTTAAAAATAAATTAAATGTTTGTTATGTTTTATTTTGTTTCATAAAACAAACGTTTTATAAAAATTGGCAGAGGCAGAATTCATTTGAACCTTCCAGTTAAATAACAGCAGAACCCAGTTGCTTTCCAATCAAGCCCCAGCCACTTTCCACTTGAAATATCAAAGATTTTACCTGTGTCTGCCACCACCAGTGGAAGCACAACAGAGACAGTAGAGGTTAATCAGCTTCTCTGTGGAGGTCCTTTCAAATGAGGGTTTAAGTCCAGGCAAGGGTTTCCTAGTGGGTAGTCCACAAAATCCCAATTTCTTAGACTTTAAAATGTGTTATATTACTGGAAAATAGTATGTGGTTAAGACTGGAAAACACTGAGTTAAACAACTAAACTTTTTTACTACAAGATTTTTCTGAGATTTTGCTATGTTGATGGTCATTATAAAGTATAAAGAGAGAATTTATTATGTACAATAATATTTACTAAAATAATTTGAACACAGTATGCTTTTTAATGAGTGTTGCTAATTGGTTCCTCCTTGCCCCCAGTACATTTAAGAAAATAATTGTTTTAGATAATAGGTTTTATTTCAGGGCTAGTAAAGACACTGTTTTTTTTTTTGATAGAGAAGGACTTATTTACCTTGGATTTCTCCATCAATAAGGTGATAAGATATGAAACAAATGTTAGTAGTTTCCAAGGACAACTGAAGTAGAGATGCTGTCTAGGTAAGTTTAAAAATCAGGAACAACATTTGTGCTTGTGATATGGATTTGAGATCCATTAGCTTTGGTAGTTATTAACTGTGCAGGAAATTACTAGATATTGGGCTTGGGGGACCAGACCATAAAAAGGGAAGGATCTTAGACTACAATGGGGAGAGCACCAATGTTTAAGAAACATATAAAAAAAAGATGTCAAAGGGAATGTGAAAAGGCATGAGTCAGATAGGTAGGGGAGAAGAATAAATATTAGGAAAAGAATTTCTAATAATAAATAATAATATTGTATTCTTGATATATGTTGACACAGAGGAAGTCAAATGACAAAAAGAATACAAGCAGATATTTAAGAAGAATCACTGAATTATAAGAATTTTTGCACACTTACATTTATGATTTTTCTAGAATCTTTCCTACTTTGTTAGAGCAAATCAAAGGTAAATAGCATATGCCTTCTTGTCTACACCACTTTTGTGTCTATGTATGTGTCTGTGTGTATAAAATATGCTTGTGAATGCATTAAATTATTTTTAATAATCAATTTATACAGAAGTCAGATTCTATTATAATCAGAGTCAATTATTATGCTATGGTAGTTAGCAGTAGCAAAGTGTGTTTATAAAATATTAAAAGGGCTCCCAGGGACTTATACTATATTCATTAATTTTTAAGCTTATAATTTTGAGAAAGTTTATACATTTGTAAACTACACAGAGTAATATAACAAATGTACATAAACTCATCATAAAGTCAATAATTATTGTCATATCATTTTATCTGCAATATTTTATAATATATATTTATACTAAGAATTTTATTTTTAAAAAATGAGCCACCATATTATTATGGCTCCTAAGAAACTGAGGTTTTTAAAACAATTCAACACTAATTGGATATTTGGCATGAAATCTCAGATATTTCAACATTTTTGACCTATAGTTCAACTTAATATCATCAAATATCTAGTTCGTGCTAAAACAATTGTTTCATAAATGTGTGCATGTGTGGTTTTTTCACTATGTATGTTTATTTATGGTTTAGAATTGTTTGTTTGAATCATTATTCCATAAATTTTCAACATTGCAGTTGGTTAATGTATCTCCAAAATTATTTATTCTATAGATTTTTCCTTGATAACTTTTGTTCCCCTTAAACATCTTGTTGAAGAAGTTAGGTAATGTTTTTCATAGAGTCCTCACAACCTGAAAATTTTTAACTGCATCCTCATGCTTTAATTTAGCTCAGTCTTATATCTCCATATTTCATAAATATTTTGTATGTTTTCATAAATATTTTATATGAGAATATATTTATTATTTTTCTTTGTAAATTTGTATTTAGATCTGCTATATTGTCCATAAATTATTTCTTCAACATTGGGTTGTGGTTTTTTTTTTTCAATTTTTGGTTAAGAATAACTCTAGGTGGTGATAATTCTATTAGGATCTACATAGTAATTGACTGAGTCTCTTTTTGAGATAGTCAGCACTCTATATTCTCAGGTTCCACATCTGTGGATTCAACCAAATATGCATGGAAAATATTTGAAAAAAAATTCCGGAAAGTTCCAAAAAGCAAAACTTGAATTTGCTGTGCACAAGAACAATTTACATAGCATTTACACTATATTTACAACTATTTACATAACATTTGCATTGTACTTGGTATTATTTGTAATCTAGAGATGATTTAAAGTGTATGGGAGGATGTGTGTAGGTTATATGCAAATACTGCAGCATTTTATATAGGGGACCTGAACATCCATGGATTTTGGTATCTATGGGGGTCCTGGAACCAATCCCCCTGGATACCAAAGGACAACTCTATTAACAGACACTGGTTATCATTACATCTGTTGTTTCATTAAGTATTACAAAATGGTGATATTTTCGTTTTATATTTCCTACTTTATTGAAAATCTGGGGTCATTCTATAAAAAGAAACTTTTCCTTATCAACAATTTGGCTACTCTAAAGCACAGGTTATAGAGGGAGAGCAGGATAAATAATGTATTTTTCATGTACTTATTATGTTTTTAAAATAACTTTTTTCTTTAAACAATTTTAGATATACAGAAAATTTGTTAAGATAGTACAGAGATTTATCTTAATTAAACCCAAACCCAGTTTCGCCTTTTATTAATATCTAACATTAGTCTTGTGTATTAGTTACAACTGATAAACCAATATTGATACATTCTTATTAGCTAAATTATATATGTTATTATTCAGATTTCCTTAGTTTGTACTCAGTATCCTTTTGGTTTTAGGATCCCATCCAGGATACCACATCTTATTTAATCATCATGTCTTTAGGTTAGACTTGATTGTGACAATTTCTCAGAATGTACTTATGTTATTGATGACCTTGACAGCTTTGAAGAGTACTGATTAGATGCTTTGTAGAATGCTTGTCATGGTTAGACTGTGTTTATGGGTTTTTGAAAGATAGACCACAGAGGTAAAATATCTTTTTATCACATCATATAAATGGCACATACTTTCAACACGTCTTATCACTGTTGATGTTGAAATCAGTCACCTTGCCGTGGCAGTATTTGTCAAGTCCTTTACTGTAAAGATATATTTTTTTATTCCCACTTTACAGTACTCTTAGAAAGAAATCACTCTATTCACCTCAGAGTGTGGAGTCATACTCTACATCTGAGAGGGTGGAATATTTACATAAGTTATTTGAAATTCTTCGGCAAGGGATTTTTCTCTTCTACCATATTATTTACTTATTTATTTATTCAATCATTTCTTTAAATCATTGTGGACTCATGGATATTTATTATTTGGATTATAATTCAATATTTATTTATTTATTTATGCAGATTGTGTCAGCTTTAACCTTTGAGAGCTCTTTCATTTGGCTCCTGTGTCCCTTTAATACAGCTCCATCAAAATGTGTGTGTGGGAGGAAGTGTTTTTGCACTTCTTTCTTTTCTGGCATTATAAGATGTTGAGGTTCACCTTATATTTTTCCTGTCCCAGTTTTACAATTAGTCATTTCTCCAAGGAGCCTAGGTTTCTTTTATTTGAAAATGGTAATAGAAACAGAGTTCTGGGTACTAGGTATGTTCATTGTTATGGATATCACTGTTTCTAAGCCCTCTCCAATGACATAGTTAAGAAACACCTGTGTGTATACCAAACTAGTTATATACAAATATATATAAATATTTCTCTATATAACTCTCTGTATCTGTGTAAGCTGACCAAGAGTTCATATGGCTATCTCTCACTCTAATCCATTTCCACATAGTTCATTTCTACCTCCTCCCCTTACTCTTTGTAAACTTCCAGTCCACTAGGGAGAACTTGGTTCTCAACTTCTGCCACACATTTACTTAATTATCTGATTCTAATATTTCTGTAGAGTAGTATTAGAATTGTTAGCCTGAACTCACTTTAACTCTGTTTATATAACTCTGCTTATATACAGATTCTTTTACTTTTATTTTTTCCGACCCTGTTAGTTTCTAAAATCACTTAGGTCAGCACCTTTCTCCCCACCTATCACTTCTAATGAGGTTGTGTCATTTGTTTATAATAAAATTAGACTGCATCTTCACATTCTGCATTCCATATGGGTATTCCCCTAACTCTTAAATTACTTCTGTTGACACTGTTTGCAGATGACATATTATACATATTTTAGAAAATCCTAAAGATGCTACCAGAAAACTACTAGACCTCATCAATGAATTCAGTAAAGTTGTAGGGTACACAATTAATACACAAAAATCTCTTGCATTCCTATATACTAATAATTGAAAGATCAGAAAGAGAAATTAGTGAAACAATCCCATTTACCAGAGTCAAAAAGAATAAAATACCTAGGAATAAACCTACCTAAGGAGACAAAAAACCTGTACTCTGAAAACCATATGACACTGATGAAAGAAATTGAAGATATCTTAAACAGATGGAAAGATATACCATGTTCTTAGATTGGAAGGATCAATATTGTCAAAATGACTATATTACCCAAAGTAATCTACAGATTCAATGCAATCCCTGTCAAATTACCAATGGCATCATCATTTTTCACAGAAGTAGAACAAAAAACTTTAAAATTTGTATGGAGACACAAAAAACCTGAATAGTCAAAACAATCTTGAAAAAGAAGAACAGAACTGGAGGAATCAGTCTCCCTGACTTCAGACTATACTACACAGCTACAGTAATCAAAACGGTATGATACTGGCACAAAAACAGAAATATAAATCAATGGAACAGGGTAGAAAACCCAGAAATAAACCCATGAACCTATGGTCAATTAATCTCTGACAAAGGAGGCAAGAATATACAATGGGGAAAAGACAGTCTCTTCAGCAACTGGTGTTGGGAAAGCTGGACAGCTACACGTATATCAATGAAACTAGGACAATTCCTCATACCATACACAAAAATAAACTCAAAATGGATTAAAGCTCTAAATGTAAGGCTGGACACTATAAAACAGAGGAAAACATAGGCAGAAAACTCTTTGACATAAATTGCAGCAAGATATTTTTTGATCCACATACTAGAGTAATGAAAATAAAAACAAACAAATGGGGTCTAATTAAACTTAAAAGCTTTTGCACAGCAAAGGAAACCATAAACAAAACAAAAATACAACCCACAAAATGGAGAAAATATTTGCAAATGAAGTGACTGACAAGGGATTAATCGCCTGAATTTACAAGCAGCCCATGCAGCTCTATGTCAAAAACCAAACAACCTAATCCAAAAATGGGCAGAAGACCTAAATAGACATTTCTCCAAAGAAGACATACAGATGGCCAAAAACACATGAAAAGATGCTGAACATCACTAATTATCAGAGAAATGCAAATAAAAACTACAATGAGGTATCACCTCACACCAGTCAAAATGGCCATCATCAAAAATCTACAAACAATAAATGCTGGAGAGGGTGTGGAGGAAAGGGAACCCTCTACAGTGTTGGTGGGAATGTAAATTGGTACAACCACTATGGAAAAAAGTATGGAGATTCCTTATAAAACTAAAAATAGAGCTACCATGTGATCCAACAATCCCATTACTGGGCATATATCCTGAGAAAACCATAATCCCAAAAGATACATGCACCCCAATGTTCATTGCAGCACTATGTACAATAACCAAGACATGGAAGCAACCTAAATGTCCATGGACAGAGGAATGGATAAAGAAGATGTGGTACATATATACAATGGAATATTTCTCAGCCCTAAAATTATGATGAAATAATGCCATTTGCAGGAACATGGATAGACCTAGAGATTATCATAATAAGTGAAGTAAGTCAGAAAGAGGAAGACAAATATCATATGATATAACTCATATGTGGAATCTAATTTCTAGAAAAATGATACAAATGAACTTATTTACAAAACAGAAACAGACTTACAGATGTCAAAAACAAACTTATGGTTACCAAAGTGGAAATGTGGGAGTCGGGGAAGGATAACTCAGGAGCCTGAAATGAACATACACACACTACTATATATAAGACAACCAACAAGGACCTACTATATAGCACAGGGAACACTACTCAATATTCTGTGATAGCTTATAAGAGAAAAGAATTTTAAAATGAATGAATATATGTGTGTGTGTGTGTGTGTGTGTGTATGTGTGTGTGTGTATATATATAAAATTGAACCACTTAGCTGTACACCTAAAACTAACACAACATTGTAAATCAACTACACTCCAATAAAATTAAAATTAAAAAATTACTTCTACTGAAATTTCCATACAACACAATCTACTCTTTTTGCTATAATGTTAATGGCTTTTAATAAACCATAGTATCATATATCTACTATTACATTGTCATGGAGGATAATTTCAGCATCCTAAAAATTCTCCTGTGCTTCATCTATTCAACCTTCACTCTCCTATCTCTAAACCTTGGGTAACCACTATCTTTTTATGCTCAATACAGATTTGCCTTTTCCAGAATATCATATAATTGGGATCATAGAGTGTGTAACTTTTTCAGATTGGTGTCTTTCACTTAATAGTCATTAAAGATTCATCTGTGTATTTTCACAGCTTGATGGTTCATTTTTGGTTTTCATTAAATAATATTCTTTCTATTCAGATATACCTCAGTTTGTTTATCCACTCGCCTATTGAAGGGCATCTTGGTTGCTTGCAGTTTATAGGGATTAAAGATGCTATAAACATTTGTGTGCAGATGTTTGTGTGGATACAAGTTTTCAAATTGGTTGGATAAATACTTAGGAGGATTGCATGTTAAGACTCAGCTTTGGGAATTCCCTTTGGTTAGGACCCTGTACTCTCACTGCCAAGGGCCTGGGTTCAATCCCTGGTTGGGAAACTAAGATCTCGCATGCTGCATGGCTTGACCGAAAAAAAAAAAAAAGAGAGAGAGAGAGACTATGCTTAGCTTTGTAATAAACTGTCCACCTATCATCAACAGTGGCTTACCACTTTGCATTTCTATCAGCAATGAACGAAATTTCTTGTACTGCATCCTTCCCAGCTATTGCTATCTTCATGTTTTATTTTTATTTTTGTACTTTAATGATTCTAATCAGCATGTAGTGACATCCCATTCTTTTATTTGCAATTCCCTGATGATAAATGCTGTTAAGCATTTCTTCATATGTTTATTTGCCACTTATATATCTTATTTGGTGAAGTATCTGTTTAGGTCTTTTGTCCATATTTTAATTGAGTTGTTTGTTTTTTATTGCTGAGCTTCTTTTTTTTTTTTTTTTGCGTTACACGGGCCTCTCACTGCGGCGGCCTCTCCCGTTGCAGAGCACAGGCTCCAGACGCTCAAGCTCAGTGGCCATGGCTCACGGGACCAGCCGCTCCGCGGTATGTGGGACCTTCCCGGACCAGGGCACGAACCCGTGTACCCCGCATCGGCAGGCGGACCCTCAACCACTGCGCCACCAGGGAAGCCCTGAGCTTCTTTTTTATTAAATTAATTTATATTGGAGTATAGTTGCATTACAAAGTTGTGTTAGTTTCTATTGTGCAGCAAAATAAATCAGTTATACATATACATACATCCCCTCTTTTTTGGATTTCCTTCCCATTTAGGGCACTACAGTGTGTTAAGTAGAGTTCCCTGTGCTATACAGTATATTCTCATTAGTTAACTATTTTATACATAGTATCAGTAGTATATATATGTCAATCCCAATCTCCAAATTCCTCCTCCCCTTTCTCCCTTGGAATCCATACATTTGTTCTCTACGTCTGTGTCTCTATTTCTGCTTTGCAAATAAGATGATCTATACCATTTTTCTAGATTCCACTTAAGAGTTCTTTGTATATTTTGGATACAATTACTTTATCAAAAATGTGTTTTGTTGCAAATACTTTCTTACAGACTGTGACTTGTTATATTTTTAAGTGTATTTCTCACATTAGAAGCCTTTAATTTTAATAATGTCTAACTCACTTAAAATTGTTTGTATTTTAAAACTCACTTCTAAACCTATGGCCACCTAGATATTTCCTATGTTTCCTTCTAGTAATTTTTTTTTTTTTTTTTTTTTTTTTTTGGG
>NW_006787097.1:161320-186187 GCF_000442215.2 Lipotes vexillifer
GGCCTCTCACTGTTGTGGCCTCTCCCGTTGCGGAGCACAGGCTCCGGACGCACAGGCTCAATGGCCATAGCTCACGGGCCTAGCGGCTCCGTGGCATGTGGGATCTTCCCGGACCGGGGCACAAACCCGTGTCCCCTGCATCGGCAGGCGGACTCTCAATCACTACGTCACCAGGGAAGCCCCCTTCTAGTAATTTTTAATTTTGTGTTTTACATTTGGGTTTATAATCCATTTTGAGTTCAACTTTATGAAAAGTCTATGTTATGGGTCTAGGTTCATTTTTTTTAACATATGAATGTCCAATTGTTCTAGCTTCATTTGTTGAAAAGATCATCCTTTCTACCTTGAATTGCTTTTGAGTCTCTACCGAGGACCAGTTGACTGTATTCTTGTGGGTCTAATTCTGGGCTCTCTATTCTGTTCCTCTGATATATGGGTTGATTCTTTTGCAAACAGTATGCTGTCTTGATTGTTGAAGCTTTCTAGTAAATCTTGAAATGTAGTAGTGAGTCCTCCAACTCTTCTTATTCAGTATTGTGTTGGTTATTCTAGGTCGTTTAGAGGAAAAGCTTGAGTGATGGGCTGAGCGTGACAGTGGGATACTATATAAATTAACATAGGATGCAAAGTGACCTAAGGAATAATTCACACATGCTCTACACTTCCAAACAAGATTCTGAGAGTAGTTAGAATTACTCACACCATTACTTACATCATGGTAATTGGGTAGGTAAAGAAGGTATACCTATAACTTAAGTAATTTGAACATAACTTTACCCCCATGATCCCATTGCAATTATGAGAAGAATGTCCTTGTACTTCTGATGTCTACCTGTAATTTTGGAAAATTGATTTG
Source organism: Lipotes vexillifer (assembly GCF_000442215.2). Taxonomy (NCBI): domain Eukaryota; kingdom Metazoa; phylum Chordata; class Mammalia; order Artiodactyla; family Lipotidae; genus Lipotes; species Lipotes vexillifer. Next base: position 162,177 of record NW_006787097.1, read on the forward strand.
AACACTGTGTCAGAAGAGATGAGTAAAGAAAAGAAGTTAGAACTCATGAAACCAGAAGCTTAAACTTTAAAGGGAAGGAAATCCTATATTTTTGATATAATAACAGATTATTCTTCACACAAGTGCAAAAAAAAAAAAAATCTAGCAAATGCACTTTATTTTCCCTGGAGAGGGTTTATATCAAAAGTGTTTTTAGAAACCAGTTCAGCATAGACACTGACCAATCCAAAACACATGCCTAAACTGCCCCAATTGATTCATACTCGCTGTACATCAGGTCTAGCTCTCTTTTTTGTCACAAATCATGGGAGTGGGAAATTCTAATTCTCTTCCAACTAACCAGAGTGATGTTACTAGTAACTCAATTGCCTTTCAGTGCCAAACCAAATACTCTCTTGAAATCTGATCTTACATATCCCTGATCTTTAAAATGATTTTTCTAAATATCTTAGGTTTAGATTTTCAGAAAGTAGAACTGATGGATATATTTTATGTTCACTGAGTTTCTTTTCACTAGATAGAACTTAAAAGGAATTTCTGTCAAAGGGAAAAAATGATTTACTTTATTTGATGTGATAGTTTCATCCATCATAAAATTAGTTTGCAGTAATTCAGCTCTTAAAAAGGTCTTTAAAAGAATCTTGTTGACAAGACTATTTTTACAGTTTTGTTTCTTTAAGAATTACACTGATATGTCAGTTTTTCTCTAAAACACTTGGGCAGTTTGAAAAGAGCAAAATACATGATGATAAATTCAGCTTGTATGAGGTGAATCATACACTAATCCCCAGTAGATAAAATGAGGCTTTGAGTTGTAAAAATTTTAGCTGATACCCAATATAAATCTAAACTTCTGATAGCGTTATTTCAGGGAAGGTATGGCATCATTAAGGAAACATTTTTCGTCAGATCAGGAATACAACCTTACTTATAAACAAATCAGAGTTTATTAAGCACTTACAACATGCAAATTATTGCCATAGATGTGATAGATGCTGTGGAGATTATAACAAAAGAAAGAATGCCCATAGAAATCTCACAATCACAGTCAAATCTATATAGATATAAAAACTTTGCTTGAAATAAATGTCGTATAACATTTAATGTGGAAAAATAATTTCTGAAGTTTTGATACCATTTAATGGTATAAAACAAAACTGAATTAAGAACGACTAAATCAATAAAAGCAGGTCTGTAAGTCTGAGAAGTCTCACCATTTTCTTTAGATATTTTGTGGTGCTGCATAATATATTTAGGGATGAGGGTGTAATAGAAAGGGAGCCAACATGAAATTCCATATTTAATTATTTTAGACACTTGAAACAACAACTGTGTATGTGGGGGAGAAAAAGCCTTTTTCTTGAGGCACAAAGTTTAATGGAAGATAGCTAGAGGATTCCTTCTTATGATGGAGTTCTTTACTTACGCAAGCTTTCTATTTACCTATCAAAACCTCAAAATAAAGCTGACTAACATTATACATGACACTGAATTAAGAATAAAACAGAACCAAAAGTCTTCTATATTAAAAGTCTACATATCCAACAAAAATATCCATAAAGGAATTAAATACATAAAATCGATTGTGTAATGAATCCCCCAAATATGTCTACTCTGTCATTTTAGTGTAATAATGTTACAGTTCAATGCATTGAGGAATCTATTCAATATCTGGCTATTTGTTGAAATGTGAACTCTCCCTGGTAGTCCCCACTTCAGAAACAATCGATTTCGTCTGTTTTTCCTTTTATCTGAAGAATATCTCATAAATGCAAATAAAATACATTTTTCTTTCCCTGGATGCCTCTTTGTGGGAGTTCTGATAGGAGAAAAGCAGATACTAGACATATGGGCTTATTAATTCTTTATGGAATTAAAGTAAAATAATATACAGGCTGCATATAAGGAAGGCACCATTATTTTTACTGATTACAGCAAAAGACCTTCTTTTCTCTTGAATAGCGCTTTGGGAATTCACAACTGGAAATTGTAAACCGGCATAGATTGCATTATGGTAACTGTCCTTGTTTAGGCATTTCATCAATGACAGGTGACTTGAGAGCATTAAGCATACTTCAATTTGCCAGAAAAAGACACTTTTCTTTTTGCACTGTCTTCTTTATGTGCATGAAGAAATATTACCTTTTCCCCAAATTTTGATCTAATGATGTTTGATGTTAAGCATTTTCTCAGACTTGATGGTCATGCAGTGAAAAAGAAACAATTTCTAATCATTCCTAGGCTCAAGATATTGAGTATGGAAAATTCAACAGGCACTAAGAATTCTGATTACTTAGGTGAAATATCTTTCTGTAATTTTTAGTTTATTTCCTATTATCTTTCTAAATTCACTGACATATTATTCTCTAATATTTTAATATTGGTATTTCATAGGTAATCATTATGGCTAGTAACACTTATTAGGTACTTATTCTATTCAAAATGTAGAGTTTTTGTTAATGTAACACTCACCACCATCCTGTGTGTGTGTGTGTGTGAGTGTGTGTGTGTGTGTGTGTGTGTGTGTGTGTATTCCAAAGAAGGAGTTTCTGGTCTCTCAGACTCCATAATTTACTGATAGAAAATAGGAAGTATGAGCTCCGTAAAGTCAATCAAGAAATCTTACTTGGATTAGTACAATGGGAAACAGAATAGATGCTCCTGCCCTCTCGGAGCTTAAGAGATAAATGCAAGGTTAGGCAATGTTGGATTACATACTACATTACAGGGTGATAAGTCAAGCACCAAATACACACAGCATGTGATGTGTGATATGTGCCTGGATATAGGCAATTACAAAGCCTTTATGAATTGGGCCTCTGGGAGAAAGCTGCCCCCCACACCAGAACTGATGCACAGCCAGTGCATTGCAGTCTCTGAAGGGAGTACAGTCTAGCACTCAGTCCCCTGGTTAGTCAAGCTCTTATGCATAGCTGCCTTTCCAGCCCAAGTGCCTCCATTTGGAGGGGGCTTTGCGGCGACCTTCCTAAGGCAACTATGCCCAAACCTCCTTATGGCTGGGGTAAAGGGAGGGAAACTTGAGGACACTCCTCCTCTCTTCTGACTCAGTACTCAGTACTTTTCCACCCATAGCCCTTTCCTCTCTTCCACCCCTAACTGCCCCCCTCCATAAAACTGCAGGATCCTTTTGTTTTGGGCTCCGTCTGCTGTGAGGCTATCTCCATCCACCTCCTGGGGGAAAGTGGGTGGGAGCAGGGGCCAGCACTTCCTCTGTTTTAGCTTCTCAGTGTGTGTTCAAAGCTTGACTGTTACTTTCATCAACGCTTGACTGTTACTTTCATTTTGACTTGTATTAATCAGCCACTCTGACACCTGGCAACTCAGCTCTGTTGAGTTCAGCTAAGCTCCGTAGACTAGAAGCTTAAGGGAAAACACAGGAAGTGGTAAGGACAGTGGCTTATTAAGGATACTGACATGTAGGTCATGAGTAAAAGCTGTGAACTAAAATCTCAGAGATCCCAAGAGACATTAGGAAAGCAGCAAGGACATGAACCTGCTTCAAATGAGGGCTTTCACTTGGGGTTACAGCCAGAAATTTGGCCTGATAATCCTAGAGGGGCATTTTATATTTAGACTAGAATTTGAGAAAATGTAATTGGTTTTTATCCTGTACAGACAACGAGGAAGTCATGATGTGTTTGAGCAGAGGACTAAGGTTATACAACATGTAATTTAGAAGTGTTTAATCTATTTCTTTTGCCAGCTTTGCCAAACATTTATTGTCTGTTTTTGGAACATATTGTGCAAGATATTGGAGTGCCTTTGAATAGCTCATGATCTAAGGGGGAGATAGGTGTTTCAAAAAAGGCTAAGAAGTTATCTTACGATATGACTTAATAGAGATGCTTTAACAATACTGCAGGGAAATAGAGGTATAATTGACTAACTCAGGCACAATGGGGAAGAGCTGACACAGTGGGTGATTCATAAGCTGAATTTTAAAAATGTGTAGGATCACAGGAACAGAGCAAGTACTTATGAAAAGACCATATGAACCAAAGACTTGTGTTTTACTTCAGACATACTCTAAAATTTGTTTCATCCTTCAGAAAATGAGAATGATTACATTTGTCCTCCAAAACCACATAAATTGAAGGGCTAAATTGACAATTGATGAAAGTAATTTGTAAATCCACAAGACTGGCTTAATATTAACAATAAATCTGTATTTATAAAGTTCTGATAATTTTCAGAAAAGCATAGATGATACTTCATAATTTAACCTAGCTTACATCTCCAGCTTAATTTTCCACTAATTTTTAATAAGTACATATCATTTTGACCAAACAAGGTTACAACTAAAACTATGCCATCATAAATGAGATGGGATCGTAGTGTTTAATTTAAAATATCTAATAATAAGTAATTTAAAAATTTTACATAGGGTTTGTAAACATTGCACTTTAACATAGAAACATTTACATAAATATTCATTTGCCAAACATCTGCTATAGGGCCATCGTCTTTCCTTTGTGTATGGAATTGCTGATTGCAGTTTGATATTGCCTTACTTCTAAATTTTCATCATAATCTAGATTTTCCAGTTTTAGTTTCTCTAAAGAAGGGTAAAAATGTTAAAAACAGTTTTCCAGATTTATTCTAGATGTTTATGATTAACTTTCCAATATGTATTATCTTTCACACCCAATTTAACAATAATTTTAAAAATTACACACCTTTGTCAACTATTTGCAAATCATTTAATTTATTTATCATAGCAACTATTTATTTTGAACTCAGTTGATTTAAGTATTATTTAAATTAATTACATAATTACAATAATAATTGCAAGTGACAAAAACAGAAAACCAACTGCTTTTCATGACACAACTTAAAATGCAGGAAAAAGTATGTGTATATATTAGAGAGTGATTTACCTATTCATGAACCTTTAACATCTGTTAGTACTACACAGTACTTTTTCATAGAGAGGTTATCAGTTAATTAGGGTAAATGGATTAAATGGATATCCTTATAAGAGTTTCTACTATAATTATCATTATTTTTCAAATTCTCATTTATTTACATTTGTACATATTGTCCCCTCTCCTGAAATGCCTGCTCCCCTATTATCCTGGGAAATTACTGCTCATTTTTCAAGATTCCAGGAGAAGCAGTGATTTCCCTGGAATTATTTTCAAATTATTTCTCACTAACGAGAGTCAGGCCACCCTACACCTGTGCTCAAAAATCTCCCCCTCTAAACCACTATTGTTAAACTTTTTAAGCAAACATCAATCATAGCTAACAATTATTGAGCACCTTGTTATTATATGCTAGGCCTTGTTTACATCAGGTTGCAAGTATTAATTTATTTAATCCTCTTAACACCCTATAAGGTGGCTACTAATATTTTCTTCCATTTTATAAATGTGAAAGAAGCATGTAGAGTTTGAGTAATTTATACAGAGCAACATAGTTAGCAGGTAAAAATGTCAGGATACAAACTTAAGCATTTTGGCTTCAGAGCTCATGCTTTTTGGGTCTGCACTTATTACCTCTCAATCACAGGACACTGTATTTTAGTTGTTGGTACTCACAATAAGTGATTAGTTCTTGCTATCAGAATTATGTCTTTTTCACTTTTCCATCCTTAATATAGAGCACCAATGCTTGGAACATAATATTACTTATCACATTGTTTTTGAATCAATGAATGAGATTTCAAATGGAAATACTTTTTAGCCATTTGAAATTTAGAGGACTAACTGTATCAGGAATCTTTTTAAAGCAGGACATTTAGTGAAAAGTAGAAGGAATGCTGCATGTTTCTAATATTTTAGGTCCTCTGTTGCTTTGAAGATACACAGAAGCTTATTTTTCACCTCAGAATAGTATCAACATTATTTAGTATTTGATTGTGCATTCTTGTTATATTAATAAATCATGGAAGCTGAAAATTGATATATCATTGAATGAATCCAAATAATTTAGTTTTTTCATTTCTGCTATTCCATCCATAAAGCTCAAAGCATTGGTTGTCTGAGTTCATAAAATTTCCCCTGGATAGATAGGTTAGAGCCACTCCACAGAATCAATGTCACACAAACCATGTGGGCTGATGGATTTTTTCACATCAAACTGTCATCTTGTCTCTGCTATTACATTATATTTGCTACCTCAACAGTGACTCAAATAGTTATTTTTTACAGCTGGTGTCCCACTACAAAATAACCCAGTATATTTTTCACCACGCATTTAACTGTTTATTGATATCCAAAGGCTTCAGTTTTTCATCCTATGTTTGAGTGTAAAAACTGTCTAGATTTTTTTTTAAGGTGGCACACATCTAAAAACAGATCTATACATAGGAATCTCACTGTGATAGGAAATTATTTTAGGAGTCAGGGTTGACTTATTGATGTAACATTTCACTTTCCTTTTATTTCTTTCTTTATATCGGTTACCACCTAGCTTAACTTGATGACATTTTATGATGACTGCTGGCAGTGGTGCTCTGAGAGTTAACCCTGAGGATTTTGTGTTTGTGTAGGCATTGTTATCCACAGCCAAGAAGCCGCACACACATTCACAAATATCAGTAAAAAAACACATCTGGGACTTCCCTGTGGTCCAGTGGTAAAGAATCCGCCTTCCAATACAGGGGATGCGGGTTTGATCCCTGGTCGGGGAACTAAGATTCCACATGCCTTGGGGGCAACTAAGCCCGCTCGACACAACTACGAGCCCACGCACTCTGGAGCCCACGTACCACAACTAAAGAGAGAAAACCTGCTTGCCACAACTAGAGAGAAGCCTGCAATGAAGGGCCCTCACCGCAACGGAAGGTCCCGCATGCCTTAACAAAGATCCCACGTGCCGCAACTAAGACCCAATGGCAGCCAAAAAAAAAACCCCCAAAACACATATCTTCTGTAGATAATTTCAGAGAGATGTTTTTTGCATTTAGATAAGAAAGACATGCTCTCTCAGGATGATTAAGGCGTTGGCCTGTAAAGAGTGTGTAAAGGAAAGTCCAGTCAATGGGAATTACAAGTTAAATTACAGAGAGAAAACAAAGAAAAGACAACCTGGGGATTGATAAATAGGATTGGAGTTGTGTGTGTATGTGTGTGTTCACATGTGTATTTTGAAATGAGATTGAGAGAAATAAAAATAATAAAGACAAAAATTTTCAAAGATGTAAAAACATGTAATATCTTTTATAAGAAAAAAGGAGTTTATATTTTATAGTCCATCCACTAAAGAATTTTAAATGGGACAGTAATACAATCACATGTCTATGTTAGATTCTGTAGCTATGTAGAACAAGTATTAAAGTGGGAAAGAACATGGGACTTCCCTGGTTGCCCAGTAGGTAAGACATCGCAGTCCCAATGCAGTAGGCCCGGGTTCAATCCCTGGTCAGGGAACTAGATCCCGCATGCCACAACAAAGATTCTGCATGCTGCAACTAAGACCCGGCACAGCCTAAATAAAGAAAGAAAGAAATATATAATTTTTTTAAATGGGAAAGAACAGAGACAGAGGACCAATTATGCTATTTTGAGGCAACTGATATGAGAAATAACTGAATTTTGTACTGGAGCAGTAACTTTTAGGGTATGGAAAGGAATGGATTTGAAAGAATTTAAAGGGACAATTAATTCCACTTGGTAAATTACTATATTGGGCTGGTGAGCAGAATGATGGGAAAATAGAAAGAGTGAAGGATGATGCCTCCTGACCTGTGCACCTGGGTAGGAAAGTTCATTGAGATGAAGACAAATGATTAACTGTTTTGGTAAGATGAGGAAGGCAGAGATTGGGGCAGATAATTGTTTGGGACATGAAAAATTAATCTGCTTATAATATACACAGGCAGAGAAGTATAGGGGCAGCTGGAGCTTGGGAAGAGATTTGGACTGAGTGTAGATATGCAAATCATCACCATATACCTGGTCATTGAAGTCATGGGTACCAGGCTGATCAAAAAGACAAGTCTTAGAGTTGTAAATGAACAACCAAGTAGGTAAAAAATATACTAGAATAAAAACTACAATCTTTGTACTCTGAATTTCTCACTGTTCCCTATGACACTTTCACTCTTGCATACCTTCTCACTTTTGAGGATGTTATTCATCATACATGGAAAGACTTGTGCTTCTGTTTCACTCTCTCTGACGTATTCCTCACCAGGATTAATCAATTTGACCTGAGATGTAATTTAGGGACAAGAAATCTGAAAGTATGTATAACTGAGTCAGTGCAGAGTGAAACAAGCCAACTACATTCAATATTTACTTTTATCCATCCTTAGGCAACTATGAATAGCATGTTCAAATGCTGTTTCCTGACTCCTCAGAATGACATCTCTTTGTTGCCCAAACAATCTGTCCTTATAATTTTTATGATACTTAAAGAATTACTTTATATTCATGTATTTTTATGTCTTCTACTTCTCTTAGACTAGAAATTCTTCAGTGTGCTTGTGTGTCAGTTTTAGTCCTCCAAGAATAGGATCAAAGAAGATGCCATGATGGGATTAGACATTGGATAATTTATTGGGGAAACACCTGTGAAAGATAAAGCAGTAGGAGGCAGAGAAAAGAGGAGTGTCTTCAGATCATGACACAAGTCTGATACTTGTGAAAGAAGAGTAGATAAAAAAAAAGTTTAGGAAAGAATAGCTTCCGACCTCAATGCAATTTTCAGAATATTACTAGTGGCTCTGGAGTGAATGCTGTGGTAACTAGAATGAGCAGTGATATAGTCTCTCCATCAGGTTTTTCAGAAGGGAGATGTATGCAGCATACATCCTTGACTTCCACATGTATTTTGAATGCTGCTTGGAATAAATCCAAAGTATAATAAATGTTTTAATAAACAATGAATCAAATGAATGACTTAATAGTTTTCTAGGAGTTTTGGTGGGTTTTCTGGCTTGTCTTTTTCTTTTTCTTAAATAGATTTTCTTTGCTTGTCTTTGTTAAACCAAATTCATGTATTGAAAATGAATAGTAAGGAGAATTTAACTGACTTACTAGGACCTTGATTTCCTTAATATCACATATTCATCAACTGAGATTCTAGCCAAATTAAATTTTATAATTGGTATTTATATCCTAATAATCAGTAAATTTAATTTAGACTTAATTAAGAAGTTGTGGTTACTCTCTGCTATCTCTTGTCAAATAATGAAATCTGGTTTTTGTTGTTGTTTTTCATTTCTATACTACTTATACAAAAGAAAAATTAACCAAAAAATAACACTGTTACAATAACATTAATGTCAAACAACTATTGCTTCAGTAGGAATTAATATTTCAAGCAACCCCCAAAAAAATCTTAATTGTTTTCAAAACTTTTTCCAATGACAGTAAAGCCATTTTTTATTTTTAAATAATGGGTTTATGGGTTTTAAATATTCTGTTATGGCTCATTGAAATAATGGAATAAGTTTTAAATGGTAGTGTAAATTAAACTTGACTAAGTAAAAAATATTCCTTTTGCATACTGACCAAACACTGTGAATTAAATACATCAAGTTGAAAATAAAACTTATTCTTGAATATGTTCAAAATTACAGATGTCTTTTAAATGAGATTTTTTAAAGAAGAAGGTGGGGTAATATTTATATTAAATAGGCATGTGTATTAGTTTCCTAGGGCTGCCATAAGAAGTACCACAAACAGGGTGGCTTAAACAATAGAAATTTGTTCTTTCACAGTTTGAGAGGATAGCAATTTGAAATCAAGTCGTTAGCAGGGCCGTACTTTCCTTGAAGGCTCTAAGGGGAGTTTTCTTTGCCTGTTTCTAGAGTTTGGTGTTTTCCGACCTTCCTTGGCATTCATCAGCTTGTAGGTGTAAGACTCCAATCTCTGCCCTGTCTTCATAAGGTTTTCTTCTCTCTGTCTTCACATCACCTTTCCCCAGTTTCTATGTCTCTGTGTCTCTTCCCCTCTTATAAAGACACAAGTCTTACTGGATTTAGAGGTTACCCTACTCCAGTATGACCTCATCTTAACCTAATTACATTTACAAAGATCTTATTTTCAAATAAGATCACATTCTGGGGTTCCAAGAAGGACTTGCATTTGGGGCACATTATCTAATTCAACATAGAATGTATTAAATAAGTAATTTTAACATGTATTTTATACTTTTTTATGCTAGGCTCAAAGTGTTTAGACAGTTTATCAAATATTCCTGGAGAAATTTATATCATTAGATAGTTGAAAGAAAAATACAAAATTGATTATTATTGGCCACAACTAAAAATAATTTATGCACCCACTATGTAACTGTACCATGAAAATAGAGTGATCAATCAACTTAATGCTAGTCTAAGGTGGTAGGCCAGTATCCTAATCTCTATCATTTTTAAAAATAAATTTATTTATTTTATTTATTTGTTTTTGGCTGCATTGGGTCTCGTTGCTGTGCATGGGCTTTCCCTAGTTGCGATGAGCAGGGGCTACTCTTCATTGCAGTGCGCGGGCTTCTCATTGCGGTCGCTTCTCTTGTTGCGGAGCACGGGCTGTAGAGTGCAGGCTCAGTAATTGTGGCTCATGGGCTTAGTTGCTCGGTGGCATGTGGGACCTTCCAGGACCAGGACTTGAACTCATGGCGGCTGCATTGGAAGGTGGATTTTTAATCACTGTGCCACCAGGGAAGCTCTCTATCATTTTTTAAAATAAGAGCCACTCTACTATTTACAGTTTTAAAAATGGTCCAAAATTCAAATATGTAGCTAAAATATACTGGTTACAAGTAGTATGATATAGCACATGGTTTTGAAATTCTTTAGTTTATTCTCATTAAGCTATATGGGAGGTAAGAATTTACCTAAAACATATGTGAAAGCCTAAGTGGCCAAATAAAACTTGGAGAACAGGGAACAAGTTGCCAAGGCCAGAGACCTGGAGGGAAACAGAGAGCAAGCTACATGTGGGTCATTTTCAGAGAGTTCAGTTAAGGAATTATTTATAGAGATATGCAGAGAGTGTAGGGGTGGCACTAAGTGTGCAGTGCCCTAGGGCTAGTAACAGTAAAAGTGAGGTTCCTTTTCCTTCCCTAAGCCCAGAAGAAAAAGTTACCTGGAGCCAAAAACAAAGAGGCAAAGGGGAGAGGGCCACTTTACACAAGCTGGTACCCTAGGTCATGCACTCAGTCAAGTGAAGCAACCTTGCAGGGAGGAAGCTAGGGTAATAATTAATCTGGCTTCTATTTCCTCCCTCTTCCTGCCTGCCATCCTCACATTCTCAGATTCCAACCAGAAGCCAGAAGCAAGAAAGCTCGTTGATTTATATCTATACAGATCAACCTCTCAAGAGCACGTCCTTGGGTGGACAACGTTGTAGTGAAGTTTTGAAAGTTCATCTCATTTTTATTCTATACCTATCTTAGAACATCGTTTATACTGTCTGATAAAAGTTAAAGAATAATACCACTTAAATTTTCATTTTTAATATGATTTAGTCCTAAGGTCAATCTTCCTTTTTATTTGACAGCTGAAAGCCGAGTTTAGCTAGATCCTACAGTCAAAGCAGTGACAGGAGGTAGGGAATCACTGTGTCATTGTTTTCTTGTTACGTGTAAGAAGCAAATGCGCTGCAATTGACAGTGACATTACATGGTGTTTGTGTAGTGGGCAGCAGATTCATTCTAGCATGCTTTACAGCAATTGCTGCCATTTGATAAGTAACTCCATATGGACTGAGGCTGAAGCACTAAATTATTGTGTCTCCTTCATGCCAAGCACTGATTCATTGCAGTAGCTTACCCTGCAACTCATTGCTGCTAGAGTTTAGAAAATATTATTGTTTTCCCCAGTCACAATGATACCTTCAGTTTATTCTCTCTCTGGCTGGATTTGACCATGTTAATATTTTAGTATCGTCATGTGTGTGCTAAACCATTTTCAATCAGGCATCTACTTATAATCATAACAGGGTTTGAAGGGACCTTAAAGGTCACATAATCTCCCTTCTCACTAGATGCACACCATCCCCAAATGATAGTCATGTATCTGGCTTCTGCTTGAATAATCCAATGACAGGGAACTGACTACTTGAGATGCAGCCTCTTCTATGCTTGGATAGCTTTCATTGCTAAAAGTTCTTCCTTATGTTGAGGGGAAATTTATTCACTCTATTTTCAAATCTTAGTCCTAGTTCTATTCTCTAGAATAGTAAATTTAACTTTATATATTTTGTTAACTCTTAAATATTCACTACTTTATGATATTTAGCAAAGCACACACAATTTAGTTATGGGGTATATCCCCTAATAACCATACAGAACAAATTTATTCTGGTCTTTGTTTTCCAAAGCAGTGAGTTCTATGACATTCTAATTCTATACAGAAATTCATGTTAAAAATCAAACTAGGGGGCTTCCCTGGTGGCGCAGTGGTTGAGAGTCTGCCTGCCGATGCAGGAGACGCGGGTTCGTGCCGCAGCAAGAATGAAAAGACAAGCCACTGACTTGAAGAAAATATTTGCTGGTGAGAATAAAAACTAATATGACCATCTTGGAAATCAGTTTGGCAAACTAGAATCTTAGAAGTGTGGAATTCAAAGAGCTACTCAAAATTATATATTGATGTCCTGATTCTTCTTCAGAGTTATATGTGAAGCAGGTTATATGTGGGAATTTCAGGAAAAAAAATTGTTTTCATTTGTATATAAATGACATTGCTCATGCAGAGCTCTTAATCTCAAAATCCAAACTTAAAGTTGACGTAGAAAACAAATCTGAATTTTGAGTGAAATTCCTATTAATGTCCTTTGTTTTACTTTTCATCTAAATCTGAAATAGAGAAAAGAAAAAATGAATACATTCTAGGAATGCCAACAAAACATAACCATTGACTTACATATTGACCACTAACTAAACATTTAATTACTGAACATATATATAAAACATGACATCTCCAGGCTCTAACTTAAGAGCACTTTTATTAAAACTGGATTTTCCAGTGCTCCATCATCCACTATGAAGATTACTTATTACTTACTTATTCCCCTGCATCTAGTTTATCTTATCTTACAAACTTTCCTCACCTAGGCAATGGACTAAATATCTGCTAAGCTAGTCTTACCATGGATTTATATCAATATAGTTCATTTATTTATTAAGAATTGAACATTTACTCAGGTCAGGCACATAAGAAAAAAGGAACAAGAGTCAATCTAAACTATGAAAATATCATCAACTTTTTCCCCAGATTTAGTTCTGCACATCACACTCTTCCTACATTCTTTTCCTTAACAGTACTGTCTTGAGAATGATATTTGAAAAAATTTAGATAACTTGTTTTACTTATGTAGATATTACCATAGTTAAGGATACTATAAATGCTGGCAATCGATTAAATGTAAAATATATTTAACACTTTAATATATTTTTTTTTGGTTTTCTTTTTTTTTTTCTTTTTTAACATCTTTATTGCGGTATAATTGCTTTACAATGGTGTGTTAGTTTCTGCTTTATAACAAAGTGAATCAGTTATACATATACATATGTTCCCATATCTCTTCCCTCTTTGTCTCCCTCCCTCCCCCCCTCCCTATCCCACCCCTCCAGACAGCCACAAAGAACCGAGCCGGTTTCCCTGTGCCATGTGGCTGCTTCCCACTGGCTATCTACCTTACGTTTCTTAGTATATATATATATATTCATGTCTCTCTCTCACCCTATCACAGCTCACCCTTCCCCCTCCCCATATCTGCAAGTCCGTTCTCCAGTAGTCTGTGTCTTTATTCCTGTTTTACCCCTAGGTTCTTCAAAACATTTTTTTTTTCTTAAATTCTATATGTGTTAGCATACGGTATTTGTCCTTCTCTTTCTGACTTACTTCACTCCGTATGACAGACTCTAGATCTATCCACCTCATTACAAATAGCTCAATTTCGTTTCTTTTTATGGCTGAGTAATATTCCATTGTATATATGTGCCACATCTTCTTTATCCATTCATCCGACGACGGGCACTTAGGTTGTTTCCATCTCCGGGCTATTGTAAATAGAGCTGCAATGAACATTTTGGTACATGACTCTTTCTGAATTCTGGTTTCCTCAGGGTATATACCTAGTAGTGGGATTGCTGGGTCATATGGTAGTTCTATTTGTAGTTTTTTAAGGAACCTCCATACTGTTCTCCATAGTGGCTGAACCAATTCACATTCCCACCAGCAGTGCAAGAGTGTTCCCTTTTCTCCACACCCTCTCCAGCATTTATTGTTTCTAGATTTTTTGATGATGGCCATTCTGACTGGTGTGAGATGATATCTCATTGTAGTTTTGATTTGCATTTCTCTAATGATTAATGATGTTGAGCATTCTTTCATGTGTTTGTTGGCAGTCTGTATATCTTCTTTGGAGAAATGTCTATTTAGGTCTTCTGCCCATTTTTGGATTGGGTTGTTTATTTTTTTGTTATTGAGCTGCATGAGCTGCCTGTAAATTTTAGAGATTAATCCTTTGTCAGTTGATTCATTTGCAAATATTTTCTCCCATTCTGAGGGCTGTCTTTTGGTCTTGTTTATGGTTTCCTTTGCTGTGCAAAAGCTTTGAAGTTTCATTAGGTCCCATTTGTTTATTTTTGTTTTTATCTCCATTACTCTAGGAGATGGGTCAAGAAGGATCTTGCTGTGATTTATGTCATAGAGTGTTCTGCCTATGTTTTCCTCTAAGAGTTTGATAGTTTCTGGCCTTACATTTAGGTCTTTAATCCATTTTGAGCTTATTTTTGTGTATGGTGTTAGGGAGTGATCTAATCTCATACTTTTACATGTACCTATCCAATTTTCCCAGCACCACTTATTGAAGAGGCTGTCCTTTCTCCACTGTATATTCCTGCCACCTTTATCAAAGATAAGGTGACCATATGTGCATGGGTTTATCTCTGGGCTTTCTATCCTATTCCATTGATCTATCTTTCTGTTTTTGTGCCAGTACCATACTGTCTTGATTACTGTAGCTTTGTAGTATAGTCTGAAGTCAGGCAGCCTGATTCCTCCAGCTCCATTTTTTGTTCTCAAGATTGCTTTGGCTATTCGGGGTCTTTTGTGTTTCCATACAAATTGTGAAATTTTTTGTTCTAGTTCTGTGAAAAATGCCAGTGGTAGTTTGATAGGGATTGCATTGAATCTATAGATTGCTTTGGGAAGTAGAGTCATTTTCACAATGTTGATTCTTCCAATCCAAGAACATGGTATATCTCTCCATCTGTTTGTATCATCTTTAATTTCTTTCATCAGTGTCTTATAATTTTCTGCATACAGGTCTTTTGTCTCCTTAGGTAGGTTTATTCCTAGATATTTTATTCTTTTTGTTGCAATGGTAAATGGGAGTGTTTTCTTGATTTCACTTTCAGATTTTTCATCATTAGTATATAGGAATGCCAGAGATTTCTGTGCATTAATTTTGTATCCTGCTACTTTACCAAATTCATTGATTAGCTCTAGTAGTTTTCTGGTAGCATCTTTAGGATTCTCTATGTATAGTATCATGTCATCTGCAAACAGTGACAGCTTTACTTCTTCTTTTTCCGATTTGGATTCCTTTTATTTCCTTTTCTTCTCTGATTGCTGTGGCTAAAACGTCCAAAACTATGTTGAATAATAGTGGTGAGAGTGGGCAACCTTGTCTTCTTCCTGATCGTGGAAATGCTTTCAGTTTTTCACCATTGAGGATGATGTTGGCTGTGGGCTTTATTATGTTGTGGCCTTTATTATGTTGAGGAAAGTTCCCTCTATGCCTACTTTCTGCAGGGTTTTTATCATAAATGGGTGTTGAATTTTGTCAAAAGCTTTCTCTGCATCGACTGAGATGATCATATGGTTTTTCTCCTTCAATTTGTTAATATGGTGTATCACATTTATTGATTTGCGTATATTGAAGAATCCTTGCATTCCTGGAATAAAGCCCACTTGATCATGGTGCATGCTCCTTTTAATGTGCTGTTGGATTCTGTTCGCTAGTATTTTGTTGAGGATTTTTGCATCTATGTTCATCAGAGATATTGGCCTGTAGTTTTCTTTCTTTGTGATATCCTGGTTTTGGTATCAGGGTAAGGGTGGCCTCATAGAATGAGTTTGGGAGTGTTCCTCCCTCTGCTATATTTTGGAAGAGTTTGGTTTGAGAAGAATAGGTGTTAGCTCTTCTCTAAATGTTTGATAGAATTCGCCTGTGAAGCCATCTGGTCCTGGGCTTTTGTTTGTTGGAAGATTTTTAATCACAGTTTCAATTTCAGTGTTTGTGATTGGTCTGTTCATATTTTCTATTTCTTCCTGATTCAGTCTTGGCAGTTTGTGCATTTCTAAGAATTTGTCCATTTCTTCCAGGTTGTCCATTTTATTGGCATAGAGTTGCTTGTAGTAATCCCTCATGATTTTTTGTATTTCTGCAGTGTCAGTTGTTACTTCTCCTTTTTCATTTCTGATTCTATTGATTTGAGTCTTCTCCCTTTTTTTCTTGATGAGTCTGGCTAATGGTTTATCGTTTTGTTTATCTTCTTCAAAGAACCAGCCTTTAGTTTTATTGATCTTTGCTATCGTTTCCTTCATTTCTTTTTCATTTATTTCTGATCTGATCTTTATGATTTCTTTCCTTCTGCTAACCTTGGGGATTTTTTGTTCTTCTTTCTCTAATTGCTTGAGGTGCAAGTTTAGGTTGTTTATTCGAGATGTTTCCCGTTTCTTAAGGTCGGATTGTATTGCTATAAAGTTCCCTTTTAGAACTGCTTTTGTTGCACCCCATAGGTTTTGGGTTGTCGTGTCTCCACTGTCATTTGTTTCTAGATATTTTTTGATTTCCTCTTTGATTTCTTCGGTGGTCACTTCTTTATTAAGTAGTGTATTGTTTAGCCTCCATGTGTTTGTATTTTTTACAGATCTTTTCCTGTAATTGATATCTAGTCTCATAGCATTGTGATCGGAGAAGATACTTGATACAATTTCAATTTTCTTAAATTTACCAAGGCTTGACTTGTGACCCAAGATATGATCTATCCTGGAGAATGTTCCATGAGCACTTGAGAAAAATGTGTATTCTGTTGTTTTTGGATGGAGTGTCCTATAAATATCAATTAAGTCCATCTTGTTTAATGTATCATTTAAAGCTTGTGTTTCCTTATTTATTTTCATTTTGGATGATCTGTCCATTGGTGAAAGTGGGGTGTTGAAGTCCCCTACTATGAATGTGTTACTGTCGATTTCCCCTTTTATGGCTGCTAGTTTTTGCCTTATGTATTGAGGTGCTCCTATGTTGGGTGCATAAATATTTACAATTGTTATATCTTCTTCTTGGATCGATCCCTTAATCATTATGTAGTGTCCTTCTTTGTCTCTTCTGATAGTCCTTATTTTAAAGTCTATTTTGTCTGATATGAGAATTGCTACTCCAGCTTTCTTTTGGTTTCCATTTGCATGGAATATCTTTTTCCATCCCCTTACTTTCAGTCTGTATGTGTCTCTAGGTCTGAAGTGGGTCTCTTGTAGACAGCATATAGCATATATATGTCTTGTTTTTGTATCCATTCAGCCAGTCTGTGTCTTTTGGTGGGAGCATTAAATCCATTCACATTAATTATTGGTATGTATGTTCCTGTTACCATTTTCTGAATTGTTTTGGGTTTGTTATTGTAGGTCTTTTCCTTGTCTTATGTTTCTTGCCTAGAGAAGTTCCTTTAGCATTTGTTGTAAAGCTGGTTTGGTGGTGCTGAACTCTCTCAGCTTTTGCTTGTCTGTAAGGGTTTTAATTTCTCCATCAAACCTGAATGAGATCCTTGCTGGGTAGAGTAATCTTGGTTGGTGGTTTTTCTCCATCATCACTTTAAATATGTCCTGCCAGTCCCTTGTGGCTTGCAGAGTTTCTGCTGAAAGATCAGCTGTTCACCTTATGGGGATTCCCTTGTGTGTTATTTGTTGTTATTTGTTTTTCCCTTGTTATTTGTTGTTTTTAATATGTTTTCTTTGTATTTAATTTTTGACAGTTTGATTAGTATGTGTCTTGGCGTATTTCTCCTTGAATTTATGCTGTATGGGACTCTCTGTGCTTCCTGGACTTCATTAACTATTTCCTTTCCCATATTAGGGAAGTTTTCAACTATAATCTCTTCAAATATTTTCTCAGTCCCTCTCTTTTTCTCTTCTTCTTCTGGGACCCCTATAATTCAAATGTTGGTGTGTTTAATATTGTCCCGGAGGTCTCTGAGACTGTCCTCAATTCTTTTCATTCTTTTTTCTTTATTCTGCTCTGCAGTAGATATTTCCACTATTTTATTTTCCAGGTCACTTATCCATTCTTCTGCCTCATTTATTCTGCTATTGAACCCTTCTAGAGTATTTTTAATTTCATCTTTTGTGTTGTTCATCGTTGCTTGTTTCCTCTTTAGTTCTTCTAGGTCCTTGTTGAATGTTTCTTGCATTTTCTCTATTCTATTTCCAAGATTTTGGATCATTTTTACTATCTTTATTCTGAATTGTTTTTGAGGTAGACTGCCTATTTCCTCTTCATTTGTTAGGTTTGGTGCCTTTTTATCTTGCTCCTTCATCTGCTGTGTGTTTTTCTGTCTTCTCATTTTGCTTATCTTACTGTGATTGGGTTCACCTTTTTGCAGGCTGCAAGTTCGTAGCTCCCGTTGTTTTTGATGTCTGTCTCCAGTGGCTAAGGTTGGTTCAGTGGGTTGTGTAGGCTTCCTGGTGGAGGGGACTAGTGGCTGTGTTGTGGTGTATGAGGCTAGATCTTGTCTCTCTAGTGGGCAGGTCCACGTCTGGTGGTGTGTTTTGGGGTGTCTGTGGACTTATTATGATTTTAGGCAGACTCTCTGCTAGTGGGTGGGGTTGTGTTCCTGTTTTCCTAGTTGTTTGGCATAAGTTGTCCAGCAGTGTAGCTTGCTGGTCGCTGAGTGAATTTGGGTGCTGGTGTTTAGATGAAGGTCTCTGGGAGATTTTCGCCGTTTGATATTATGTGGAGCTGGGAGGTCTCTTCTTGACTGACCAGTGTCCTGAAGTTGGCTCTCCCACCTCAGAGGCAGAGTCCTGACTCCTGGCTGGAGCAGCAAGAGCCTTTCATCCACACAGCTCAGATTAAAAGGGAGAGAAAGTAGAGAGAATTAGTAGAAGTAGGAAGAAAGAAAGAAAGAAAGAAAGAAAGAAAGAAAGAAAGAAAGAAAGGAGGGAAGGAAGGAAGGAAGGAAGGAAGGAAGGAAGGAAGGAAGGAAGGAGAGAAGGATGAAAGAAAGAAAGAAAGAAGAAAAGAAGGAAAGAAGGCAAGAAGGAAAGAAAGGAGGGAGGGAGGGAGGGAGGAAGGAAGGAAGGAAGGAAGGAGGGAAGGAAGGAAAAAAGAAAGAAAGAAGATACAGTAAAATAAAATAAAGTATAATAAAGTTATTGAATTACAGAATAATTATTTAGAGAAAAAAAAAAGGGACGGATAGAACCTTAGTACAAATGGTGGAAGCAGAGCTATACAGACAAAATCTTACACAGAAGCATACACATACACCCTCACAAAAAGAGGTAAAGGGGAAAAATCATAAAACTTGCTCTCAAAGTCCACCTCCTCAATTTGGGATGATTCGTTGTCTAAAGGAGGGAAGGAAGGAAAGAAAGAAAGAAAGAACGAAAGAATGAAAGAAAGAAAGAAAGAAAGAACGAAAGAACGAAAGAAAGAAAGAAAGAAAGAAAGAAGGTAAAGTATAATAGAGTTATTTAAATTAAAATTAATTGTTAAGAAAAAAATTAAAAAAAAAACAAAAACAACGGACGGATAGAACGCTAGGACAAATGGTGGAAGCAAAGCTATACAGCCAAGATCTCACACAGAAGCATACACATACACATTCACAAAAAGAGGAAAAAAATCATAGATCTTGCTCTAGAAGTCCACCTCCTCAATTTGGAATGATTCGCTGTCTATTCATGTATTCCACAGATTCAGGGTACATCAAGTTGATTGTGGAGCTTTAATCCGCTGCTTCTGAGGCTGCTGGGAGAGATTTCCCTTTCTCTTCTTTGTTCTCACAGCTCACAGGGGCTGAGCTTTGGATTTGGCCCTGCCTCTGCGTGTAGGTCGCTGGAGGGCGTCTGTTTCTTGGTCAGACAGGACGGGGTTAAAGGAACCGCTGATTCGGGGGCTCTGGCGCACTCAGGCCAGGGGGAGGGAGGGGCACGTCATGCGGGGCGGGCCTGCGGTGGCAGAGGCAAGCGTGACGTTGCACCAGCCTGAGGCGCGCCGTGCGTTCTCCCGGGGAAGTTGTCCCTGGATCCCGGGAACGTGGCAGTGGCGGGCTGCACAGGCTCCCCGGAAGAGGGGTGTGGATAGTGACTTGTGCTCGCACACAGACCCCTTGGTGGCGTCAGCAGCAGCCTTAGCGTCTCCCGCCCGTCTCTGGGGTCCGCGCTTTTAGCCGCGGCTCGCGCCCGTTTCTGGAGTTCCTTTAAGCAGCGCTCTTAATCCCCTCTCCTCGCGCACCAGGAAACAAAGAGGGAAGAAAAAGTCTCTTGCCTCCTCGGCAGGTGCAGACTTTTCCCCGGACTCCCTCCCGGCTAGCCGTGGCGCACTAACCCCTTCGGGCTATGTTCAAGCCGCCAACCCCAGTCCTCTCCCTGAGCTCCGACCGAAACCAAAACCGAGCCTCAGCTCGCAGCTCCGCCCGCCTCGGCGGGGGAGCACACAAGGCTCTCGGGCTGGTGAGTGCCGGTCGGCACCGATCCTCTGTGCGGGAATCTCTCCGCTCTGCCCTCCGCACCCCTGTTGCTGCGCTCTCCTCCGCGGCTCCGAAGCTCCCCGCTCCGCCTCCCGCAATCTGTGCCCGCGAAGGGGCTTCCTAGGGTGTGGAGACCTTTCCTCCTTCACAGCTCCCTCCCTCTGGTGCAGGTGCCGTCCCTATTCTTTTGTCTCTGTTTTTTATTTTTTTTCTTTTGCCCTACCCAGGTAGGTGGGGAGTTTCTTGCCTTTTGGGAGGTCTGAGGTCTTCTGCCAGCATTCAGTAGGTGTTCTGTAGGAGTTGTTCCACATGTAGGTGTATTTCTGGTGTATCTGTGAGGAGGAAGGTGATCTCCGCATCTTACTCCTCCGCTATCTTCCCAGCATCCCCCTCAACACTTTAATATTTTATGTGTTCTCCATTCTTCAAGACACTTATCTTTTTTTTCTGACTGAAGTGTTTAAAATTAATTTTTCCAAAGAAAATCAACCAAAAAATTCAATTCATATATAACCATAAGAAAATTATTGATTATGTATTATTATATGAATGACATATTTAAATGAACTTATAGTCTCAGAAAATTCATATAATATTAGATGAATAATACAACTAAAATATAATTGAACTGGAAAAATAATCAAATTTAATGATTATATCTTTACTTATCTTCCTAACAACATTTTTATGCCATTTTCACTAATTTGCCTCTGTAATTAAGGCTTGTTAATAAAGTATAACACCATCAGAAAACATAGGGTAAAACATGTGCAAAGGTAAAACTACATAATTGTGTCCTTGTTGATAAGCAACGCTTACCATGTGTACAGTATATAGAGATAATTTTTATGAAGACTGTTGTTTAAGATGATTTTTGGTACCTGTATTTAACTATAAAGTGTCAAAAGCAAAATAATTTCCTACACAAACCCTTGTGGGATTAGCTTTCAATAAAATTTTGGATAATGGGTGAATATTTTTTTTCCTGTGGAACAGAACAGTTGCGTACTTTAGGTGATGTCAACGTATTCACGGAAACATTGCATCATTTGTTAAATGCACTTTGCAGGCTGCATTACACAAGCGAGGTGAAAACAGCAGGATATTATTTATGCTGCACTGTGGCTTTGAAAGTGACACCTCAATCTTTCTAAAAGTTATTAATTTAGCAACACAAATGTAGATTTCTTCCTACTTTTCTGATGGTAACAATCTGCAATTCTTTTAAAGAAAAAATGTACTTAGCATGTTTGAAACTTTATTTCCATTATTTGTTTGCATTTTGGTAACAGGTAAACATAGTGAAGGGGGAAGTAAAAACAAAACACTTCCTCCAGGCTTCAAGGTACAGACTATTTGATCGACATGTTTTGAATCATTTTAAAGACAAATGTGACCTCAAAAACATTTCTACCCTAAACTGAATTAAACTGGGATAACGGTGGGGTTGGAAATCTAGCTAGGCTTCCTGAGCTCTGTCAGTGATTTATTAACTGAGAATCTTTGGGAAATCTGTCATGAAGAAAAGTCTTCCTTTCAGAGCTCTGCTATTTAAATCTCAATACTATGGAAATTTAAATTTTTCCCAGGTTTTCAAACCATGGGCTTCAGCTTCTAACTTCCTCGTTTGACAGCACTGCCCCAGAGCACAAATGAGCAGCCAATAATGTGGTTACCCAGCATCTGATGTCAGGGTGCCTCCTCGCTCACACACTAGAAGCAATAATGTTGCTTCCTCTGTCCCAACTGGCTCTCACTCTCCCTCTGATTTAGGTTCTTGGTAGTTGCAGTGTGATGATTAAGCACAGGTAAGACCGGGAGAGAAGGAAGTCATATTTATTGCACAGCTAATTAGGCACTGTGCTAGTTCCTCACATATGTTATTATTCAATTTCCTTTCTGCTTTAATGACTCTTTACATCTCTCTACCAATATATTCAGTTTCCTGATTAGACCTTCCTGTGAAACATGCAGTTTTGATCCCTGGCTGGTCTTTTCCCCACAATCCCTATTTGCTTTCTTACACTGGCAAACAAAGTAACTATGCTCTTTTTTCTTTCTCTGTTTCTTTTTACTCATCTTCTGGAATGTCTAAACTTCAGCCTAGTCTGAGAGACCAGTTACAATCACTGGCCCTTTCCCTGGGTCTTATTCTGGCCTCACATTCCTTTCAAAGTGGAAGGTACCTCTCAAGAAAGAACAATTTGGGCTTCA
Organism: Lipotes vexillifer; assembly: GCF_000442215.2. Classification (NCBI taxonomy): domain Eukaryota; kingdom Metazoa; phylum Chordata; class Mammalia; order Artiodactyla; family Lipotidae; genus Lipotes; species Lipotes vexillifer. The sequence goes on from NW_006787097.1 coordinate 185,070, forward strand.
CTGGTGGTGCGGTGGTTGAGAGTCTGCCTGCCGATGCAGGGGACACGGGTTCGTTCCCCGGTCCGGGAAAATCCCACATGCCGCGGAGCGGCTAAGCCGCATGGCCGACTAAGCCGCATGACCGCTGAGCCTGTGTGTCCGGAGCTTGTGCTCCGCAACGGGAGAGGCCACAACAGTTAGAGACCCGCGTACCGCAAAAAAAAAAAAAAAAAAAAGAAAGAAAGAACAATTTACTTAAGTCATCTCTTTTTTATTTTTATTGTTTTAATCTTGAAAAACATAAATAGATAAAATGAACTCTGAGCATCACTTTTCCATTCCCTTCTAAGCCATAAATGAAGGAGAATGACTTCTTTATGTCTCCCAAATATATAATCATTTAATCTCTTTTCCATCTCAAAAAAAAAAAAACTGAAAAACAAAGTTGATATTATTTTTCATCCCAGGTTATTAGAAGAGAATGGGTAGAGCTTTGTTCTAATGAGGCCCAATTTGGTGTACTTGATGTCCTGCAATGTAACTTAATACAGTCTGGACTTGCCTATCTCAGAAATGTGAAGTGATAACAGTTAAGAGAAAGAGAGAAACTTCATACTGAAAACAGGCCTATAGGATAAGCATTATTATCTAAATTCTATAGAACTGAACTGAAAAGAACTGAAACTCATTCAATTTTAATATTTGTTTATTCAACACAAGGAGTGGCAATTTTGAACTCAGGTCTCTTTAAATCCAAAGGTACTGGACTTTGCATTATAATATGTCTCCAAAGCAGAAGAATTCTATGGAAGAAGACTATCTGTGACTTATTACACTAAATATTCAACAGTTGGCATGAGAGTTTACAACAAAGAGACTCAATATTTTATGATAGTAGCACATTGTAGATGATATATGATAAATGGTTAACCTAAGTTTGATTCATCTTTTTTTGTAAATGAATTGTAAGACATAATTTTCATACAGTAAAATACAGTTGTTTTAAGATTACAGGTCAACAAGTTTTATTATTATTTTAGTACTATGATTTACATTTAACAAATGTATGCACTTGTCTAACTTCTGCCCCCAATCAAAATCTAGAATATTTCTGTAACTCTAAAATTTCCCTCTTTCCC
>NW_006787097.1:186197-230225 GCF_000442215.2 Lipotes vexillifer
GTAGTCAATCCACTGGGACCTCCCATCTCAGACAGCCCTTATCTGATCTCTATCAGAGATATAAGTCTAGTCAAGGTCTAGAATTTCGTATAAATGGAAACAGTATGTACCTGTTTTGTGTCTGGTTGTGCCTGGTTTGTTTTGCTCAATATAATGTTTTGAATTTCATCATTAATGTTGTAATATCAGAAGTTTATAATTTTTATTGCAAAATACTCTCCCATTGTATGCGTGCACCTTAGTTTATCCATTCACCAGTTGACGGGTATTAGATTTATTTCCATTTTTTGCTTTATGAACAAAATGGTTATGAACATTTGTGCACCAGTTTCATTGCAGACCATATTTTTTCTTTTGAATTAAAAAAATCTGTAAATATATTAGATATAAGTCCTTTCTCAGTTAGATATATTACAAACATTTTCTTTGAGTGTGTGGCTTACCTATATGTATTTCCTTGCTGTTATCTTTGGAATATCACAAATATTTAATTTTTTGATTGGGGTAAAGTTGTTATATAACATTATATAAGTTTCATGTGTACAACATTATAATGTGATATTTGTATACACTATAAAGTGATCACCACAATAAGCCCAGTTACCATCCATCACCGTACAATTGATATCCTTTTCTCATTTCAGCCATTCCCCAACTCTCTTCCCTTCTGGTAACCACCAATTTGTTCTCTGTATCTGTGAGTTTTGTTTTGTTTGTTTACTTGTTTTGTTTTTTAGGTTCTACATATAGGTAAAATCATATGGTATTTGCCTTTCTCTGTCTGACTTATTTTACTTAGCATAAAACCTTCAAGTATTATCCATGTTGTTGCAAATGGCAAGATTTCCTTCTTTTCTGTGGCTGAGTAGTATTCCATGGTGTATGTATGTATATATGTGTGTGTGTGTGTGTGTGTGTGTGTGTGTGTGTGTGTGTGTACATCTTCTTTATTCTTTATCCATTCACTCACTTTCCTTCTCTCATGGCCCCCTTCCTCCATCTTCAAAGCCAGAAATATCAGAGTCCTCCTCATACTACCATTTCTCTGGCACTCTCTCTTCTGCCTCTCTTTTTGATTTATAAGGATCTTTGTGATTATACTGGGCCCAGATAAACAATCCAGTAAAATCCTCCACTGCAAGGTCAGCTGATTAGCAAGCTCAATTCTTTCTGCACCTTAACTCATCTTTGCCATGTAAGATAACATATTCACAGGTTCCAGGGATTAAGATATGGACATCTTTGGGGGCCTATAATTCTGCCTACTAAAACTAGTATAGCTGTATTATACATCTTGAAATAGGTAACATAAGCTTTCTTCCAAATTTGTTCTATTTTAGTTTGTTTTGTTTTACTGTATTTGTTTTCTTTATCTTTTGCATTTCTAGAAACATTTTGGGACCATGTTGTTAATTTCTACAAAAAACAAAAACAAAAACAAAAACAAAACTGGTGGGATTTTAATTTCAATTTTAAGCTTCCATTCTATTTTGTTTCTGAATTCTTTTGAATTATGTTTTTAACATTTAACTTTCTTTATTTGCTATATTTCTTTTAATTTTATTGGAGTATATTTGATTTACAATTTTGTGTTAGTTTTAAGTATACAGCAAAGTGATTCAGTTATACATATACATATATTCATTCTTTTTCAGATTCTTTACCCATATAGGTTATTACAGAATATTGAGTAGAGTTCCCTGTGCTATATAGTAGGTCATTGTTGGTTATCTATTTTATATAGAGTAGTGTGTGTATGTTTATCCCTCCCTACCGCATTTCCCCTTTGGTAAATATAGGTTTGTTTTCAAAATCTGTTAAGTCTGTTTCTGTTTTGTAAATAAGTTCATTTGTATCGTTTTTTAAAATTAGATTCTACGTATGAGTGATATCATATGATATTTGTCTTCCTCTGTCTGACTTACTTCACTCTGTAGGACAGACTCTAGGTCCATCCACGTTGCTGCAAATGGCATTATTTTGTTCTTTTTTGTGGCCGAGTAATATTCCATTGTATATATGTACATCTTCTTTATCCATTCTTCTGTTAGTGGGAAGTTAGGTTGCTTCCATGTCTTGCCTATTGTAAATAGTGCTGCAATGAACACTGGGGTACATGTATCTTTTCGGATTATGGGTTTCTACAGATATATGTCCAGGAGTGAGATTGCTGGATCATATGGTAGTTCTATCTTTAGTTTTTTAAGGAACCTCCATACTGTTCTCCATAGTGGTTGTACCAATTTACATTCCCACCAACAGTGTAGGAAGGTTCCCTTTTCTCTACACCCTCTACAGCATATATTGTTTGTAGACTTTTTGATGATGGCCATTCTGACCAGTGTGAGGTGATATCTCATTGTACTTTTGATTTGCATTTCTCCGATAATTAGTGATGTTGAGCATCTTATTAGCTATATTTCTATTTGTTTTTTTTTTTCATTTTGAGATTTTATCCAGGGTTTACAATATGTATTTTTAAAATCACACTGTACCTTCAAATAACAAAATACTGCTTTACCTAAATTCCAAAAATGCTACAACTGATTGTTTTTTGGACTACTGAGTTGTATGAGTTCTTCATATATTTTCGATATTAACCTCTTGTCAGATAAATGACTTGCAAATATTTTCTCCTATTCCATAGGTTGCCTTTTAATTTTGTGAATGGTTTCCTTCACTGTGCAAAAGCTTTTGACTTTGATGTAATCCCACTTGTTTAATTTTGCTTCTGTTACCTTGTTTTTGGTGTCAAATCCAAAAAATCATTGCAAAGACTAATATGAAAGAGCTTACCACCTATGTTTTCTTCTAAGAGTTTTATGGGTTTAGGTCTTAGGTTCTTTCAAGTCTGAAATTCATTTTGATTTGATTCTTGTAAATGATGTAAGATAGGGGTTCAGTTTCATTTTTTTGCTTGTAGCTGTTCAGTTTTCCCAGCACCATTTATTGAAGAGACTGTTTTTTCTTGTTATATATTCTTGGCTCCTTTGTTGTAAATTAGTTGACCGTATATTGATGGACTTATTTCTGAGTTCTCTATTCTGTTCCATTGATCAAAAATGATAATATAGGGCTTCCCTGGTGCTGCAGTGGTTGAGAGTCCGCCTGCTGATGCATGGAACGTGGGTTCATGCCCCAGGCTGGGAGGATCCCACGTGCCGTGGGGCGGCTGGGCCCATGGGCCATGGCCGCTGGGCTTGCACGTCCAGAGCCTGTGCTCCGTGGCAGGAGAGGCCACAGCGGTGAGAGGCCCGTGTACCGCAGGAAAAAAAAAAAGGTAATATAAATAAATAAAATGAAAACATTACAAAATATATTTCTGTTTCTCCCCTGTCCTCTATTATTTCTACTTATAACTCTCACTGTACACTGGTTTGGTTTTGCTTTAAGAGTCAAATATGCTTGAAGCAAGTTTTATTTTTAGTGGGAAGAGTCTTTTATATTTATTCACATTCTTATCATTAACAAAACTTTCAATTTCTTTCTAAAAGTTTGAGTTTTTATCTGGAATAGGCTTCCTTTAGGTTATAGAATGTCTCTTAATATTTCCTATATTGTGAACTTTCTCAACTTTTGTTTTTCTGAAAATGTTTTCATTTCACCTTTATTTTTCTGAGTATAACCTTCTAAATTGAAGTTAAAAATTTTTTAACTCTATTAATAATTTATTCCATTGTCTTCTGGCTTGCATTGTTTCCAATGAGAAGTCAGCTAATTTTTTAATTTTTTTTTCCCTGTATATAATGTATCTTTCTTTGTTGGCTGCTATTAAGACTTTCTTTTGATCATTGATTTCCAGAATTTTTATCATGATGCCTGAAATTTGTTTAAAAAAATTTTATCCTACTCTGATTTTGCTGAATTTCTTTCTTTTTTTTTTCTGAATTTCTTGTTCTGTAGATTTATATTGCTCCTAAAATTAGAAAATATTTGCTCACTATTTCATCAAGTATTTTTTCTTCCTCATCTTTCCCCAGGTTCCAATTGCATACATGTTAAGTTACTTATTTTCCTTCAGATCACTGAATTTCTATTCATTTTCAGCCTTAGTACTATGTTTTATTTTGAATAGTTTCTATTGATCTGTCTTCAAGTTTTTTGTAATTTTTGTTTATAATGTCTAATCTGCTATTATGCCCATCCCGTGATGATTTTCATTTCAGGATTTTTCTAATCAAGAAATTTGTTTCTTTTGTTTCTTTTTTAATAATTTTTTTCTTTCCTTATTATGTTCATGTTTTTTCTTTAAATTTCTATACATATTTATCATAGCTGTTTTTATGACCATGTTTGATAATTGCATTATATTCATTATTTATGTTCTCTTATATTTACTGATTTTTTTTCCTGATCATGGATGATATTTTTCTACCTAATAAAAATTTTTTTTTTATCCTGGACAATATGAATTTTATTGTTGAATATATGGATCTTGTTGTTTTCCTTTAAGAATGCTTAGTTTTGTTCTGATCAGCAGTAAAATGTATTTGCAGCTCAGCTTGATTTTTTCAGGTCTTATTTATGTTTTATTAGTGTGAGTCTAGACTAAACTTCAGGGGCAGTTTAATTATGCTCCTACCATATGACATGGGCTCTCCACTAAAACTTGTGTGCTCAATATGGTATGTTATTTCTGATTTTGTGAAACTTGAATATTTCACAAACCTATGTGTTGTAGGAGTTTTCAGTTTACAGCATTTTAGTATTTGTTCTTTTCTTGGTTTAATTAAATCTTACCCTATGATATGCATCTTAATACTCAGCCAAACTCCATAGTACACATAAAAAGAGTTCTACATGTTCTTCCTCTGTATAGCTTCCTACTCTCTGGTATTCTATTTTGAATGTTCCAGCTATATCAGACTTTCTGAATTTTTGTCCCTGCCTTCCAACTTCAGCAAAGTGTCTGTGCTCAATCCTTCCTACTCCAGTTTTTGATAAATATTTCAGGATAGAAAGCTGGTATGAGCAAAATATTCATTTGATTAGTTTCCCTAATTAAACTAAAGCAATAACAGTTTCTTTATTGAACATATTCTTAATTGAAGAAAAACAATAACAGCAGTAATAGCAATGTAAAAATAGGTTCATGTTTTTACTTCCTCTGTGTAGGTAACTCAGTGGAGCTGAATAAATTTGCTTACTTGTTCACCTCAGTTTTGATACTTTGCATATCTGTAGACCTAGCCTACTAACATATGAATGGGCACATCTGCTCCTTTCAAACTGTGGTACATATATACAATGGAATATTACTCAGCCATAAAAAGGAACAAAATTGGGTCTTTTGTAGAGACGTGGATGGACCTAGAGATTGTTATACAGAGTGAAGTAAGTCAGAAAGAGAAAAACAAATATAGTATATTAATGCATACATGTGGAATCTGAAAAAATTGGTATAGACACTCTTACTTACAAAGCAGAAATAGAGACACAGATGTAGAGAACAAATGTATGGATACCAAGGGGGGAAAGGGGGGATGGGATGAATTGGGAGGTTGGGATTGACATATATGCACTATTGATACTATGTATAAAATAGGTAACAAATGAAAACATGCTGTACAGCACAGGGAACTTAATGTACTGTGGTGACCTAAATGGGAAGGAAATCCAAAAAAGAGAGGATATATGTATATGTACAGCTGATTCACTTTGCTATACAGTATAAACTAACACAGTATTGTAAAGCAGCTATACTTCAATAAAAAAAATGATAAAATGCTCAAAAAAAAATCTGTTAAACTACCCAAATCCCTCCCAAACAGCAACAGCAGCAGCAATAATTACAACACCTTTTCCAAAGTAAAAATTTGGGCATAAATATTTCCAAAAATGAACTTTTATGAAGGGAATAATACCAGATATCTATTCCATTTTATGCGTAAAAATTTCCACAGGGAAATCACCAGAGCATCTGTGCATTAGTCACCTAACAGCTGTAAGCATCTACCTTCATGCACAGTTTGATAAACCGATATGAACTTTTATAGAATTTTATGGAAGAGTTATATAGCAGTCTTTTAAAAAAAATTAACAAATATTGATTTGCTTTTCTGTTTTTAGAATTAGGAAATAAATATTTCCTAATATTCCTAAATATTACTGATGACAATGTACCAGGCAATGTGCTGGTAACCTGATATACTTTCATTTAATCTTCATAAATACCTCTGAGTTGTATATTATTATTCCTCTTCTCCAAATGAGTGAAGTTAAGATAGAAGTTTATTCATTTTCCAAGATCTAACAGCTACCAGTAACAATGCTGCAATTTCAATGTAATTATTTTAATCCAAACTATTTTATTTTTCCCAAACATAATACATTTTGATTACCTATTGCTCTTTCCTAATTTCACACCACATGTTATAAACCCAACACTTGTACAAGCTTAGAGGGCCACATGTGTCAGCAGATGTTAGCTGCTCTTTTGCTTCCCTCTAAACTCCCACTCATACACATGTATTGTATTAGTGAGAGATACAGAATTTACCAAAGATGAAATAAAGGAAGTAAGAGAGGATTTGGAGTCCATACATAACAGAAAAAAAAAAATCCAGACAAAAGAAACTCCCAAATTTTGATATTTCTATTCTTAAATATTGAAGTGCTTTTCAAATTGTTTTATCACAATGTCTTTAGCTTTTTCTCTTCCCTCTTTTTTCTCCTTTGAAGGTCTTTCCTCCTTTCTTGTTGTCTTTTACCTCCATCCCCACCACTCTGATCTTCTCTATGTTCAGTGTTCACTAAGGATTTTCCACTTCTTCCCCTCTTTAGTAATCACATTTATTCCTCTTTAACTTAAGTATTTGTCCTAAGAGGTTTATCAAAAGCAATGTCCCAATTAATTCAACTAAAAACGTGTCGTAGAAACTGTTAAGAGAATACGTACTGCTCTTTGTAATTATACATATAGATTTTTATTTAAAATGTCAAATTTCACTGTCAATATGTTAACATAAACAAGAATAAAGGACTAGGAACTCTAATGCTTCCAATGCATTGTTGCAAAACAATTATTCAAAATATACCTAAAAATCTGTGTTTTGTATATATATTTTTCTTACTTCTCTGTACTGTTTAGGTAGGTGCTAATACAGTAAAAATAGCTGATAACAATGAAACATTTATACTAGAAAAAATAAGGCCTAAATAACCGTTTTTAATACTTGTACTATGTCATAGGTTAACAATAACATCACTTGTTATTAATTACTTTATAAATATATGTACAGAGTCAGTTGCTACATTATAATTACATGTTCAAAGGGAGATAATTTGGATTATTTACATAAATAAAAAAAGAATGGTAAAAAATATGTACCAATTTACTAAATGATTTTCTTAAGACTCTTGAGTGTTTTATGTCCATACTTATGTTACCAACCCTCCCAATTCGGTCCCTAAGCATCCTTCTGTCTGGTGGTGTTCAAGTCAATAGAATGAGACCAAGTTCAGTTGAGAAGCAAATGAAATCTTTATTCTTTGGTCAGAGAATGAAGAGGTGCGTGCTGAAGCTCTGGAGCACGCGCTGTCCCCCACATTGCTGTGGGCAGGGCCGCTACATAGGGATGAGTCAGTGGGGAGGAGTTGGAGTTCTTGTGGGGTGGGCGTAGCTGTGCTGCTTATGCTCCAGATCACCGTGCCAGGCTCAGTGTCTCTGCACACAGCCCTCAGCTCCCATCTTGAATTGAGGTGTCCTGCCCTGCATTTCTGCACGTTGTCCCATGGCTGAGGTGTCAGTGCAGTCATTTTGTGTTAGGTACTCTGGTCTAAGTGCCTGTGCAAGGCCTCTGCCTGTGGCACCCTATGAACAAGTGAAACTAGACCAAGCACAAAGGAAAAATAAAAGGTTAGACTTTATTAGCCGGATTCTATTTTTATTTCCCTGGAATTGTTCCTGGGCTTTGCCAGTGACACTTAAAACAATGAAAAAATTGAAGGAATGATATTAAAGTGCCAGGTAGCAGTTTTGATGATCTTCATACTGTCTTACTTTATACTTAGTGACATTGATAAAATGGAGGAATGTTGTATTTCACAATCTCAAGTGTTTTCCAATCATGCTGTAGAATTTCACTTTGCAAGTGAGTGTGTATAAGTAGATTCATGGGAGTATATCTTTTTTCTTTTAAAAAATACATACATTTGATTAAGAAAATAAAATAGCAAATTTACCTAGCAATTTGACCTCAAGGATTTGAAACATTGATTATTTAAGAAAAAATGTAACATTTTCCTTAGAATATGAAGCTATTGATGAAGCATTTCAGGATTGTTCCCTGAATCATGGTAACTTTTCAAATGAATGAAGACGGATCGTTCCAAATAGTTGTGTCTAAATAATTTCATTTAGGGCCTTGGGAGGCTAAAACTTACTTTAAGGAGAGTATCACAATGATGAAAGAAATAAGCCTTGGAATCTGGACAAGTACTTGTGACATATATCCCTAAGTTTGTTACAGTGGCATAGAAATAGCACAGTTACAAGAGAAACCCCTATAAACTATTTTATTAAGAAATTATTTAAGAAATCAAAGTGGTTAGCATTGGGAATCATCACTATATTGCAGAATTTCTGGGACATTACAGCTCAAGAGACAATTGCAAGATCTTTTATGAGAATATTATACTTGTCATGATTGGTAGTGTTTTATCTAGAAATAGTTTTCAAAATAAAACACAAAAATAATTCAGCTATATTGCTCTAAAAATATACTGTATACACAAAAATTAAGCAATTTTGGTTGTATTTGGTCTTAGAGGAAATAATAATATAAAAATTCTCTTAAGACTAAAAATACCATTAACAAAGATTAATAATAGAGATAAAAGTATTAAATGCTAATCTACAGGAGACCTATGAGAACTGCAATACACAGGTAGCTAATACCAGTCTGTTTTAATAAATTTTTAATTGCGTGTTAATTATTTATTCATTAAATTATTTATTCTAGTACTCTATCTGGAGTCTCTAGTGGCCCTGAATGAAAGAATCCAAGCCCCCAGTTGCTTGTAAACAACCAAGCAGACATTTTTACTGCATTTAAATTAGTTGTAATGGGAAAACATGTGAGAATATGTATGGAACCCTCTCAGACTTCATGAGTTTACACTTACTGCCTAAATCAGAAATCGCAACATTCATATATTAGCTTTAAAATTAATTCAGTTATATTGATTCTATTTTTGACTCAAGACTAGAATATATGAATTTATGGTAAATGCATATCATAGGAAGAGTGGAACAATATTTATAATCAAGACTTTCTATAAATTGGACCTATAATTAAGCAGACAATACATACTTTTTTTTTTTTTTTTTACAATTACCTATTACGGGCCAAGGTATGGAATAACTTAACATGGTCTTTATCCTTAATGAGATCATGATCTAGTGCAAGATACAGCTGTGAAAACAAAGTATTAAACTATGATGAGAAAAGCAAAAAGTACTATGGAGTTACAAAGGAAGAGGCAGAGATTAGAGGATCATATTTAAGCTGGTTTTTGAAGGATGACTAGATTCAACCAGGCTAAGTAAGTTATTCCTAGGGAAATGCTCAGAGGCATTAAAAGATGTTTCAAGAACAGCAAAATTAATGGGATAGTGTATAGGTACATATAGATATGGAAGATGAAACTGAAAGTAGGTGTGAAATTGACTAATAAACAACATTGTATATCAGGATTTAAATTTTTCGTTTTATTTTGTATATAGCAAACTGAGAATCAACATATGTGTTTTTGAAGAAAGTTGATTTACTTTTCTTTTAGAAAAATAACTCTGGCATCAGAGTAGAATATGGATGGAAATGCTGATTTCCTGTGGGTAGTGGTGAACGAGTGAGAGTAATTAAGAACTATAGGTGAGAAATAGTAGAAGGTCTGAACTACAGAAATGACAGTGGGATTGAATAGAGGCAGTGCGATTGCAAGAAACTCTGTTGTGGTAGAATAAATGTTAACTGATTGAATATAGGTGGAAAGACAAGAAATTGTTTAATATAATTCTGAAGTTTTTAGTTTGAAGTTATCATGAAGCTATTAACTAACATACGGGATTTAATAGAAGTGAAACCAATTTTAATCACGCTGGTGGGTCTTAATTTATTTGTCCTTACATATCCAAGGGCTCAGATGTGACTTGTCCTTTCTTTTTTATTTTATTTTATTTTTTAAATTTAATTTATTTTGTTAATTTTAATTTTATTTTAGTTTTGGCTGCATTGGGTCTTCATTGCTGCATGTGGGCTTTCTCTAGTTGCAGTGAGCAGGGGCTACTCTTGGTTGCAGTGGGCAGACTTCTCATTGTGGTGGCTTCTCCTGTTGTGGAGCACAGGTTCTAGGTGTGCAGGCCTCAGTAGTTGCAGCACGCAAGCCCTGGAGCATGAAGGTTTCAGTAGTTGTGGCACGTGGGCTCAGTAGTTGCAGCATGTAGAGCTCTAGAGTGCAGGCTCAGTAGTTGTGGCACACGGGTTAGTTGCTCCGCAGCATGTGGGATCTTCCCGGACAAAGAATCAAATCCGTGTCCCCTGCATTGGCAGGCGGATTCTTAATAACTGAGCCCCCAGGGAAGTCTGTGACTTGTTCTTTTTAATGGATTCTGCTACACTGGATCACTGGGTGGGGCAGCACTGGAATTGTAAGAAGTATTTTCACTAGTTTTCTTAATGGGACAAGTCCACTGAGTCATATATAATCTAAAGAAAGAGGAGTGGCAGTATAAAAACTTCCTGAGATTTAGTTTCCTAACAAACTTGTGCACATTATTTGACCTCAAATGTAATGGTGAAGTTAAGTTTTCACTATATCGGTGTAAATATAAGAAGGTAGAAACTTGATTCCAAAGGAGTTGCTCAGTCATAAAGAAAATTCAGGAACTATTCAATGTAAGTCTATATAAAAAGGGTCCAGGGCTTCCCTGGTGGCGCAGTGGTTGAGAGTCTGCCTGCCGATGCAGGGGACACGGGTTTGTGCCCCGGTCTGGGAAGATCCCACATGCCGTGTAGCGGCTGGACCCGTGAGCCATGGCCGCTGAGCCTGCGCGTCCAGAGCCTGTGCTCCGCGAAGGGAGAGGCTACAACAGTGAGAGGCCCACGTACCGCAACAACAACAACAACAAAAGGTCCAGAGAGCAAGAGATCAAAAGAGACAAGAAGAAAAAGTACACATCCTTAAGGTGAATTCCAATTACATGGTAAAATCTGTTTGACTTTTGTACTGTTTGGTGCTTTACTTCGTGCCCAGTAGAGGTGATCGTTCACTTTACAGTGTCTCTATGCCTATAAATGTCCACTCCTCCAGTAATCAAGGTGTCTAGAAAATGTGAAAGATAATATTTTTTAAAAGTGGATTTTTTTGGTCACCAGAGAATGAACTACAGCTATTTCTAAAATCTTAAACTTGAGAAAAATAATCCTGATTTACACAAATTAAATGAGATAGGCTTACATAGCTGGTGAATTGGTAGTGACTTTTGAGAATATATAAAATGGAATAATTTATTTAAATAGTTGCTACTGAAATTAATTGAATTTTAAAATAATTCTTATGAAGATATACTCAGTTTTTATTGTCCAATATATTTGTATTGTCAAATATTTTATATTATCTGAGAAAATGAAAATTAAAAAGAGATTTGTCAAAAAAGTATTACTAGATACCGTCAAATAGGTTGAGATGCTAACCTCAGACTTGTGGATCCAAGGCATACATTTCAAAATGACAATATATTCTTGGTTGCAGTGGGCAGACTTCTCATTGTGGTGGCTTCTCCTGTTGTGGAGCACAGGTTCTAGGTGTGCAGGCCTCAGTAGTTGCAGCACGCAAGCCCTGGAGCATGAAGGTTTCAGTAGTTGTGGCACGTGGGCTCAGTAGTTGCAGCATGTAGAGCTCTAGAGTGCAGGCTCAGTAGTTGTGGCACACGGGTTAGTTGCTCCGCAGCATGTGGGATCTTCCCGGACAAAGAATCAAATCCGTGTCCCCTGCATTGGCAGGCGGATTCTTAATAACTGAGCCCCCAGGGAAGTCTGTGACTTGTTCTTTTTAATGGATTCTGCTACACTGGATCACTGGGTGGGGCAGCACTGGAATTGTAAGAAGTATTTTCACTAGTTTTCTTAATGGGACAAGTCCACTGAGTCATATATAATCTAAAGAAAGAGGAGTGGCAGTATAAAAACTTCCTGAGATTTAGTTTCCTAACAAACTTGTGCACATTATTTGACCTCAAATGTAATGGTGAAGTTAAGTTTTCACTATATCGGTGTAAATATAAGAAGGTAGAAACTTGATTCCAAAGGAGTTGCTCAGTCATAAAGAAAATTCAGGAACTATTCAATGTAAGTCTATATAAAAAGGGTCCAGGGCTTCCCTGGTGGCGCAGTGGTTGAGAGTCTGCCTGCCGATGCAGGGGACACGGGTTTGTGCCCCGGTCTGGGAAGATCCCACATGCCGTGTAGCGGCTGGACCCGTGAGCCATGGCCGCTGAGCCTGCGCGTCCAGAGCCTGTGCTCCGCGAAGGGAGAGGCTACAACAGTGAGAGGCCCACGTACCGCAACAACAACAACAACAAAAGGTCCAGAGAGCAAGAGATCAAAAGAGACAAGAAGAAAAAGTACACATCCTTAAGGTGAATTCCAATTACATGGTAAAATCTGTTTGACTTTTGTACTGTTTGGTGCTTTACTTCGTGCCCAGTAGAGGTGATCGTTCACTTTACAGTGTCTCTATGCCTATAAATGTCCACTCCTCCAGTAATCAAGGTGTCTAGAAAATGTGAAAGATAATATTTTTTAAAAGTGGATTTTTTTGGTCACCAGAGAATGAACTACAGCTATTTCTAAAATCTTAAACTTGAGAAAAATAATCCTGATTTACACAAATTAAATGAGATAGGCTTACATAGCTGGTGAATTGGTAGTGACTTTTGAGAATATATAAAATGGAATAATTTATTTAAATAGTTGCTACTGAAATTAATTGAATTTTAAAATAATTCTTATGAAGATATACTCAGTTTTTATTGTCCAATATATTTGTATTGTCAAATATTTTATATTATCTGAGAAAATGAAAATTAAAAAGAGATTTGTCAAAAAAGTATTACTAGATACCGTCAAATAGGTTGAGATGCTAACCTCAGACTTGTGGATCCAAGGCATACATTTCAAAATGACAATATATTCATTACTTTCCAGACTACAAGTGTTTTTAAGCTTTGTCCTCCCCCTGTGCCATAAGTTTAAAACACACAAACACAAACATGTACAATCATGTAAGTATATAAACAAGGTCCAAATGAAAAGTTCTGAAAAACAAATTTTATGGAGCCAACTAAAATCCATTTATTTTTGTATTTGCAGAATTTTTAAAGATGCTCTGTAAGTATTTTGATGTTTATTGAAATATCAACCTTGAAATATCTCCAAATCTATGAAGTGACATTCCATGTAAAATATTTGATATAGAAGAATTAGTATTTCAATGCAAGAAAAGTTATTTGGAGAAAGTATTTCATATTTAAATAAGATATAATAATAATATATAAAATAATAATATAAAAATTATTTTAGTGTTAAGAAAGGTACAGTGTAGTCTTGTACTACAAGGTTATGTGTGTATATGTGTGTTGAAGAACATTTATTGTCTAGCCTCTTGGATATTGATGGTTATTTATTTTAAGCTGAAGAAGAAAAATAAAAAGGAAATTTCAACTTGATTCTAAAAAATATTCATGTTGAAGAACTCTAAGAAAAAAGTGGGTTCTCAAAAAATACTTGATTATGAATTAAATTGCATTCCTTGTAAACAGGAAACTTATAGAAGAGTACCATCATGAGAACTTTTCATCATAAGGATCTAAAATGCCTGTTGTAATACAACTTGGACATTAGGAAACTGATTCTATAGCTTTAGACTTGTTTATATATACCATTTGGTCAGCATGGAAGAAAACTAACATCTAAAAGTAAAATATACATATTAACTTTTGATCACAGAGCCTATAATGTGATTTTTGTCATAACTTCTAAGCATCTTTTATTAGGAGTTTTATAATTTTATTATCTGTCACATCATTTTTAACTAATTTTGAGCTATATGGTTTTATGGATGTCCATGTACAAATAAAACACTTCAGATAAATGGTTGGAGATACATTCTCTTCCCTGTAAGTCATTTAAATATTTATCTTAAGTGTTTTTTTTGATTAAATATATATCATTTTTATCTCTTTAAATAAGAAAAACATTTTACTCATCATCTTGTGGTTGTGTCATCAACTACTACTACTATTACTACAATTACTAAAATTAATATTAGTTAATATATATTGTGCATTTGGTTCAGATACTAAGCATTTTGTGTACAATGCTTCTTTTTTTTTAAACATCTTTATTAATAGAGTATAATTGCTTTAAATTGTTGTGTCAGTTTCTGCTGTATAACAAAGTGAATCAGCTTTATGTATATGTATATCTCTATATCCCTCCCTCTTGCATCTCCCTCCTGCCCTTCTAGGTGGTCACAAAGCACCTAGCTGATCTCCCTGTGATATTCAGCTGCTTCCCACTAGCTAGCTATTTTACATTTGGTAGTGTATATATGTCAATACTACTCTCTCACTTCATCCCAGCTTACCCTCCCCGTGTCCTCAAGTCCATTCTCTATGTCTGTGTCTTTATTCCTGTCCTGCCCCTAGGTTCATCAGAACCTTTTTCTTTTTTTTTTAGATTCCATATATATGTGTTAGCATATGGTATTTGTTTTTCTCTTTCTGACTTACTTCACTCTGTGACAGACTCTAGGTCCATCTACCTCACTACAAATAGTTCAATTTCATTTCTTTTTATGGCTGAGTAATATTCCATTGTATATATGTGCCACATCTTATTTATCCATTCATCTGTCGATGGACCCTTAGGTTGCTTAAATGTCCTGGCTATTGTAAATAGTGCTACAACGAATATTGTGGTACATGAATCTTTTTGAATTATGGTTTTCTCAGGGTATATGCCCAGCAGTGGGATTGCTGGGTCATATGGTAGTTCTATTTTTAGTTTTTTAAGGAACCTCCATACTGTTCTCCATAGTGGCTGTATCAATTTACATTCTCACCAACAGTGCAAGAGGGTTCCCTTTTCTCCACACCCTCTCCAGCATTTATTGTTTGTAGATTTTTTAATGCTGGCCATTCTGACAGGTGTGAGGTGATACCTCATTGTAGTTTTGATTTGCATTTCTCTAATGATTACTGATGCTGAGCATCTTTCATCTGTGTGTTGGCAATCTGTATATCTTTGGAAAAATATCTATTTTGGTCTTCTGCCCATTTTTGGATTGGGTTATTTGTTTTTTTTTATATTGAGCTGCAAGAGCTGCTTGTATATTTTGGATATTAATCCTTTGTCAGTTGCTTCATTTACAAATATTTTCTCCCATTCTGACAGTTGTCTTTTTTGTCTTGTTTGCAGATTCCTTTGCTGTGCAAAAGCTTTTAAGTTTCATTAGGTCCCACTTGTTTATTTTGTTTTTATTTCCATTTCTCTAGGAGGTGGGTCAAAATGGCTCTTGCTGTGATTTATGTCATAGAGTGTTCTGCCTATGTTTTCCTCTAAGAGTTTTATAATGTCTGGCCTTACATTTAGGTCTTTGATCCATTTTGATTTTATTTTTTTATACTGTGTTAGGGAGTGTTCTAATTTCATTCTTTTACATGTAGCTGTCCAGTTTTCCCAGCACCACTTGTATATTCTTGCCTCCTTTATCAAAGATAAGGTGACCATATGTACATGGGTTTATCTCTGGGCTTTCTATCCTGTTCCATTGATCTATATTTCTATTTTTGAACCAGTTCTATACTCTTTTGATTACTATAGCTTTGTAGTATAGTCTGAAGTCAGGGAGCCTAATTCCTCCAGCTCTGCTTTTCTTTCTCAAGATTGCTTTGGCTATTCAGTATCTTTTTTGTTTCCAAACAAATTGTGAAATTTTTTGTTCTAGTTCTGTGAAAATTGCCATTGGTAGTTTGATAGGGATTGCATTGAATCTGTAGATTGCTTTGGGTAGTATAGTCATTTTCACAGTGTTGATTCTTTCAATCCAAGGATGTGGTATATCTCTCCATCTGTTTGTATCATCTTTAATTTCTTTCATCAGTGTCTTATAGTTTTCTTCATACAGGTCTTTTGTCTCAGGTAGGTTTATTCCTAGGTATTTTATTCTTTTTCTTGCAATGGTAAATGGGAGTGTTTTCTTAATTTCTCTTTCAGATTTTTAATCCTTAGTGTATAGGAATACAAGAGATTTCTGTGCATTAATTTTGTATCCTGCTACTCTACCAAATTCATTGATTAGCTCTAGTAGTTTTCTGGTAGCATCTTTAGGATTCTCTATGCATAGTATCATGTCATCTGCAAACAGTGACAGTTTTACTTCTTCTTTTCAGATTTGGATTCCTTTTATTTCTTTTTCTTTTCTGATTGTTGTGGCTACAACTTCCAAAACTAATTTGAATAATAGTGTTGAGAGTGTGCAACCTTGTCTTGTTCCTGATCTTAGTGGAAATGGTGTCAGTTTTTTACCATTGAGAATGATGTTGGCTGTGGTTTTGTCATATATGGCCTTTATTATGTTGAGGTAGGTTCCCTTTATGCCTACTTTCTGGAGAGTTTTTTTCATAAATGGATTTTGAATTTTGTCAAAAGCTTTTTCTGCATCTATTGAGATTATCATATGGTTTTTATCTTTCAATTTGTTAATATGGTGTATCACATTGATTGATTTGCATATATTGAAGAATCCTTGCATTCCTGGGATAAACCCCACTTGGTCATGGTGTATGATCCTTTTTACGTGCTTCTTTTATTTCAGTTAGTGATTTCTTTTATTTCAATTAGTGATTCTGAAAGTAATATGCATTAATATGATACACCAAAATTGTACCTGGCAACTGCAGAATATATTCCAGTATTACTTCATGTTACTCTTTTTTTTTTTTTTTTGGGGCGGTACGCAGGCCTCTCACTGTTGTGGC
This sequence comes from Lipotes vexillifer, assembly GCF_000442215.2. Lineage (NCBI taxonomy): Eukaryota > Metazoa > Chordata > Mammalia > Artiodactyla > Lipotidae > Lipotes > Lipotes vexillifer. Next base: position 203,242 of record NW_006787097.1, read on the forward strand.
CTCTCCCACTGTGGAGCACAGGCTCCAGACGTGCAGGCTCAGTGGCCATGGCTCACGGGCCCAGCCGCTCCGTGGCATGTGGGATCTTCCCGGACCAGGGCACGAACCCGTGTCCCCTGCCTCCGCAGGTGGACTCTCAACCACTGCGCCACCAGGGAAGCCCTCTTGTTACTCTTAAAGTTGTCTGTATATAAGTTGAGTGTTACTTACCTGAAATGTAGTAATTGTTTACATATTATTACAATGTAATAATTTTTTACATAATCCAACCAAATGGATTATGAATGGTAAAGTTGTAAAAGTTTTACTTGTATAAAATCATTCAAAAACAATTAAATTTTCAGAAAGTTAAAATGTCAGTTTTACTTAATTTTCATTTTAAAATTGTGATATATCTCAATTAAACTGTATTCTTTAAATTTTTATAATTTTAAATATATAAACAAGAAAATAATTGAATATATACTAAAATTGATTTTTGAGTTGATTCATTTGGATTATATTTATTTTTCATTAAAATTGATTGTAAATAGGTACATGCAAATATAAATAAACTTTATTTTTAAATCTTCATTTTTTATTAAATAAAACCAAAGGTGAAAAATTATAACTACATAATTATTAATTTTGTTAAAATAAAGACAACTATATTTTATGTAATACGTAATAACTTAAATGTATTTATTTATTTAATTACTTAATCAATAACATTACCAGACCACAAGAACAAACTATGCATATTATTATAATTTAATTCTGTCTTTATATCTTGCTTACTTACAGAAAAATCATATTTTCTTATTCTGTCAATATGGAAGCATGATTTTCAAGGTAAGTAGATATATCACATTCTATTTAACTGTTACCTTAATTTTAATTTTCTTAGTGTTTAGAATTATATTATGTGGTTATATTTGTATTTTGTCCCAGTCCCTACACAAGCTAGATGTAGTCTTGTTGCTAATTTTTCCCCATGTTTCATAACATTTTTCAGTCTCCTACAGTGTATCCTTCTATTCAAAACCTCTCATTCTTTTAATCCCTCTGGACTAAGCTTTTGGATAGCACATCTTCTCTATTTACATTCACCGTGTAGAATGAGGGTTGGGCCAAATACAGTCCACTGCCTGCTTTCCTAAGACCTGTGATCTAAGAATGGTTTAATGATCTTTGACAAGGCCACAATGAGCCTAGAAAATGTCCTTAACTGTTCCTGAGTTGTTCTATGTTATGAGTATGTTTTGGCAAAATCTTATACAGTGAATAAAACAACTAATTTCTTGAAATATTTCTGCTTCATAATTCAATTCAAATCACCAACAAAGTGAAAGGACTTTCTCACTTTTTAAACTAAAACTGTTACTTATTTGGAATCCAACTTTGATTTCACAAGTTCAAATTATCTCAGTGCTTTGAAACCATTTTCTCTGAGATGTTTTAACTTAACATGACATGCAATATGCATCTGAATATTTAAAATGATGAACATTTTAGATATAGTCTATTTGATGAATTTAAGGTGAAAAGAACCTAATTGACAAACAGATGATCTACAAAACAAGTCTGTAGATATAAGTGGATGGCATTTTTGGAGATCTGGAAACTAATTCCTGCAGATCTAAAAACCTACAGTTGCTGGTAAGTAAAAACCTTGGTATTCCACTTTCAAACACTTTAATCAAGTAGATATATAGCTAGTGTCATCATAATACAATGACACTAGGAATCAGTGTAATGTGGGCTTTATAACAACAGAACTACAGGTCAGGCACAATTCTACCTTTGACTTTATTCAGGTTTACCAATATATCAAAATAGAAGAAGAGGAAGAGGAAGAGGGAGGAGAGTGAGGAGGAGGAGGAGGAGAAGAAGACAAAGAAGAAGGAGAAGGAGAAGAGGAGGAGGAGGAGCGGGGGGGAGGGGGATAAGAAGAAGGTGATTCTAAAAGTTGCAGGCAGTTCAGAGAGGTATTTCTTTTTTTTTTTTTTTTTTTCCTTGCGTTATGCGGGCCTCTCACTGTTGTGGCCTCTCCCATTTGCGGAGCACAGGCTCCGGACGCGCAGGCTCAGTGGCCATGGCTCACGGGCCCAGCCGCTCCGCGGCATGTGGGATCTTCCCGAAACGGGGCACGAACCCGCGTCTCCTGCATCGGCAGGCGGACTCTCAAGCACTGCGCCACCAGGGAAGCCCCCAGAGAGGTATTTCTGGAAAAGAAAATAAAAAGTAAAAATATTTAACTGGGGCTTCCCTGGTGGAGCAGTGGTTAAGAGTCTGCCTGCCAGTGCAGGAGACACAGGTTCAAGCCCTGGTCCACGAAGATCCCACATGCCATTGAGCAGCTAAGCCCGCATGCCACAACTACTGAAGCCCGAGCGCCTAGAGCCCATGCTCTGCAACAAGAAGCCACCGCAATGAGAAGCCCGCACACTGCAACGAAGAGTAGCCCTGGCTCCCTGCAACTAGAGAAAGCCTGCGCACACAGCAACGAGGACCCAACTCAGCCAAAAATAAGTAAATTAATTTATTTAAAAAAATATTTTACTGTATTATGGGACAAAAACTTATTTTAATATTTTTTATTAAATACAGGCAATAGTTATTTGATTATTCCTATTGTATTTACATTCTCTTTTTAAAAAGTTTTACATTTATGTACCTTAAGAATATACAATAACATAGGTTATAAATTTAATATTCAATAAAGGGTTTAAAGAAGAAGTTAAATGAATTTCTCTTTTAGAGGACAGAAACATTATAAAATATTGTTATATTTTACTCACACATATTATTTATTTACTGTATCCTAATTGTCACTGTTTAGTCCTACTGTTATTGCTTAAATTATAATAACATTTATGTAATAAAAAATTTAATAATACAGAAAAATCTATTTCAAATAAATATCTATTTTCACATATTTATGTTTAGGTAATAACACTTTTGTCTGCAAATTTTATATATTATATGATCATGTTTTGTTAAAATTTAATATGTTCAACTGGCTCTCTAAAATATTGGTTGCTCAAGAGATGCGATTATGCTGTTATTAAGTGAAATTTTATGGTTTTAATTTTAAAAAAGGAATCAAATTCATAAACTTATCCATAAAATAAGTATTTGTACAAATTACCAGTAATAAGGAAAAGGATTCTTGGATGACATAGATATCAAACAAAGTTAATGAAAGAATATTTTGAACACATTTTTGCCAAAAATTATGTAAAATATTTTTGAAATGTATGGATATGAAAATATATAACTTACTAAAAATGATGTAAGGAGAAATAGAAGACCAGAAATATCAAATCATAATTAATTTAAATTAATTAATTTTTTTTTCCACAGAAAGTAATCGATGTTCAGTTTTAGTCTTACCAAATATTTAAGAATTCAACTCTTACCATACACTCTTTTGGAGAATGGCAAAAGAAGGTACATTTTCCATCCTATTTGTTGAGCCAGTAATATTCTAATAGCAATGACTTAGAAGAACACAGAAAGCAAAATCACAACCTGTTATTCTAATGAACATAGATGTAAAGATTGCAAACAAAATACTTGTTAATTTGATAATTAACATGTGAAGAAATAATTAATGGTTTTATCCTAGAAAAGTGAAATTGGTTTAACATTAGTCAATTTATGTACTCACAAGATTTATATCTAATAAAGAAAAACTATGTGACCAGAGAGATACAAATATAGAATACAAAAATTTCACATTTATTCATTACAAAAACTCCTAGCAAACTAGGTATTGGAAAGGAATTTTGATAAAGTACATCTATAAAAGTTTAAAATAATCACCACACCTAGTTGTGAAATATTGAAAGCTTTCCCTTTGAGAGAAAATGCCTCCATATTATCTGTTACTGGAAGTCCTAGCCAGTACAATAAGGTAAGACAAAGAAATAAATAATATATGGGTAAGGAAGAAAGAAATGTAACTGTCAATTTTCTTAAATTATATTATTGTATACAAAGAAAAGCCATGAGAATCTCCAAATAAAATATTGGAGTTAATAAGAGTTGATAACAAGGTTTCTGGATACAAAATAGATATGCAAGATTATATAACCTGTATTTCTATTTATCAGCAGCAGCTTGAAAGTACAATTTAAAAAAATATTTTGAGATGAAAATGTACAAGATACCACTCATAAAAAAAATGACTAAACATAGATCAATCTTGCTAATATAACATTGAGACAAAACAGGAAGTTCATATATCTCTATCTATCTATCTATCTATATTGACACAAAATATATATATATACATATATATAGTAAATCAGTAACTTGAACCAATATTTTATAGGTTAGGCATTTTTAACTATTAAACTGCATATATGTGTTTTATGCATTTTTTATATATTTTTTTACAGTACCCATAAAAATTTCATGATAGAGGAAAAGAAAAATGGGAAGAAAAACTGGTTCCTTGAAAGCCACATGAGGAAAGTATTTCACAAAAGGGGTGGGGTGGGGTGGGGTGGGGCTTCCCTGGTGGCGCAGTGGTTGAGAGTCCGCCTCTGATGCAGGGGACACGGGTTCGTGCCCCAGTCCGGGAAGATCCCACATACCACGGAGCAGCTGGGCCCGTGAGCCATGGCCGCTGAGCCTGCGCGTCCAGAGCCTGTGCTCTGCAAAGGGAGAGGCCACAACAGTGAGAGGCCCATGTACCACCAAAAACAAAAAAAAACAAAAACAAACAAACAAACAAAAAAAGGGGTGGGGTGGGGTGTAATTATTTATTATATTCAGGTAAGATTGCAGGGCTTCTGTTTATGGAAAATTGTAGTTTCTAATACAAAGTTTGGAATTTAACATATTTACCTTCTTAGAATTGTCAGAACTGGGCCTAGGTAGGTCTCTACTGCCAGGAACAGAGCCTGTCCCTAGAGAAGAAAGAAACAGTCTCATCACTGTGGGCATATTATTCTAGCAAGACAGAGGAAGGGTTCCATGACCAATATCTTCTTCCAAACTTACCGACTAGTTATTTTACTTCTCCTGATGCAATGAGAATGAGCATTGAGAGGCCTAGAGGTAATGGTACCACTTTTTCAGGAAAGAAGCCTCCTGGAATTAACTGTTAAACTGATGATCAGTCAAATATATGGCTATCCTCCCAAGGGAAGACAAGGTCCACAGTTCACAAGACCTCTTAAGAGTTGCTCTTTTTATCTTTCTCTGAATCATTCAGATGAGATATTACCTTGACAGGCATAGAGTCAAAAACTTGAATTATACTTTTTTACCCTTTACTCCTTTGGTTTAGAAAGTAATTGTAAACAGTGTCTGTTTCTTCACTAATTTTAGATCTCAGTGTATTTACATTCATAATCTTATCTAATGTAAGTATTCAGTTAATTAAGTAATTTGTTATATATTTAATTGTATTTTTTTTCTTTCAATAGTATTTATTGAACTGCTAGTATAGTCCGGGAATTATTCTAAGTATTGACAGGAATTCTAACAGCTTTTTATTTCAGGTCAACATTTTGACCTGTAAATTACTGTAAATTTTGCCATGGCTCTTAATTCACCCTTTTGCAAACAAAGTATTGCTTTAGTCATTATGACACATAAAACAGATGTGGAAAAATCAGTGGGGTCCTAAAAGTAAACCATGCCTCTCAATTTAGCAACCATCACCATAGGAAACACATCCCTACAGCACGAGATTAAAAGATCATGAAACATGTCAGTCTTAAACATACTTTAGTTTCCCTCAGAACACAAAGAAATAGGATTGAAAAACCGTGGTTACTTTTTATATGTCACTGACTCCCAATTTAGGTTTATTATGTGACAGTATAAAATAAAGTGATTATACTTACTATTATTTCAATTTGTATTTTAATAAAAATATTCCCCAGTGTGTTATTATATGTCTTTGGAGAAGTGAACAAGTATTTTTAAATATAAATAATTACTGTTACACTCTATTTAATGCTTTACATGCTAACCATGTAGCAGACTAACATTTTCAGAATTCTATATCATTAATACTATTTAAATTCTATATTTGGACATCATTACATTTAATCTAAGAATACATATGTATTAATAGAACATTAATAACAGTTTATTAAAGAGATTGTTACCTTTCCCACAGTAAACTAATAATATTTATTACAAAGGACCAGTAATAAGTCTCTCTGAATATTTTGAATATATTTTAAAATGACTTCACTTCTTTACAGAATCCAGGGCTGCTCTTGTATGCAAAGTTTTAAAAATCCTTTAGGAGATAGAAGATTACAGAATGGAATTCAGAATGTGACAGAACAATCTAGCTGTATTAAAAATGCATGAAACAATCTAACCGAAGTGGATAGGGGAAAAGATGCAGCCCTAGAGAAACTTTGGAAACGAGTGGAATCTGTAAGATTGAAGGCAAAGAATTTGCAGATAAGCATTGTACTGTGGTTGAGAAGGTTGTTTCCAGGGTACAGAAGTTAACAATTCTGTCACTACTGTACATGTATACTGGAAATGAACAGCTAAGTAAGTGGATGGCAGATTGTGGGAGACAAGTTTCTCACAGTTTGATTGAGAGTTTACAGATAAGTAAGGAGAGGGGGCTAAAATGATTGGTGGGGTCATGGGTTATAGTTGGAGATGCTATGAACTCACAGCTTAATATAGATGTATATATTTACATATAAAATACTTGTAGATATGTGTATATATACAGATTAGTATATACACATATATTTCCTTGCTGTATCAATTAAGAGAGCCTGGAAACACTATCAAAATCCAGTAGCAATGTGGTTATCAATGCACATATCTTGGTTTTTATTATTATTTTTCAAAAAGAGGAGCTAGAGCTTCTTGGAGAAATGTCTGATTCTAGAACTGAGGCAGGAACTATACAAGATGAATCTGGAGCATCTCCCATTGTCAGAAAGTAAGGAAATACTCAATAAGAAAAGAATACCTACATTTATGGGATTACATCAAAGGGAAATAAGGGTTAATTGAAGGTCCCAGTGGCTAAAACTGGAACAGTTTAAGCAATAAGATAAAATAATATTGGATTATAACTCAAGTATGTATGAGTTCATACTGATATGAATAAATAATCATAAATAAATAACTGGAAAAGACAAATCTCTCTAGTAGAAAAATTTCATATAATTTATGTAGATACTTCACCCTCATGGAGGAGATTCATGCATCCCCACTCTTTAAGTGTGAGCTGTGCATGGTGAATTCCTTCCAAAGAATACAGTATGAAAATATGGGAAGAAAAAGAAGCACTTTGCAGTGGAGAACCCTGACAAACACTATCACAACCAGGTGATCAAGGTCAGTATCAACAATGATAAATCATGTTAATAGTATGTACTCGATATTATGTGGCAAATATGATACTTCACAGTTGTGGTGGTCTTTCCAATAAATCGTAAATCCAGTCTGACCATGAGAAAAACATCAAAAAAATTCCAGTAGAGGGAATCTTGCAAAATTCTACAAAGTCACATTCAAAAACAGGCAAGTCTGAGGAACAGCCACAACCAAGAAAAACCTAAGGGGACATAACAAGTAAATGTAGTGCAGTACCTTGGAACACAAAGAGACTTTACATAAAAACTCAGGTAATCTGAATAAAGTAGGTAGTAGTAGTGTATCAATATTGGTTCATTAATTATAACAAACGTACATACTAATGTAAGATGTTAACGATAGGGAAATTCAGTGAGGGGGTATTTGTACCATCTCATTTTTTTGATAATTTAAAAACTTTAATAATAAAGTATATTAGAAAACATTTATTTTACTAAATAGTTACATTTCATAAATATATTTTTTATCCAAAAAGTCTTATTATCCATGCAAAGGTTAAATCAAAATCAAAATCTTGCTATTTCCTTAGACACTTGTCATAAATGACGGTAAAACTTACACCCAGATTCTTTAGTGCATCTTTAAATTCTCCTGTGTTCAGAAGTGAATGGTTAATGGCTTTGCATTGTGTGTCTGTGTGTTTTTAAATCTTTTTTTCTTTCTTATCCAAGTCCTCTAAACCTTTTAGAAGCTAAATTTTGTCATTTTAATATGATGGTAATTGCTACACACTACTCAGTATCCAAGGATATTGCCTTGGGAAAAAAAAAGAGATAAGTGCCCTATTGAGTTTAAATAGATTTGTTGTGCAGATATGCCAGAGTACATTTTATTATTTTTAAAAAACCTCTGTAAAATGACTCTGAATCTGTTTCAATTGCTTCATATTACTGATGGTGAGATTTTGAATGAGATTATTTTGTCCTACATAAAAAATCTGAGAAAAAAACAAAAAAACCTTTTGGTATAAACTATACACCCTTTGTCTCTGATTTTAATGAAGAGTTTATTTAACTAGACAGCTCTGAAATCATTTCCAAGGAACAAATTGTGATATCCACAAAACAGTTTATGGTGACCTGTAGCATCTTTTATTCTAAAGAAGTAACCTATGCATTTTAAGGGTGAATATTTGTGTTGCAATCATTCAAATTTTATAATACATTACCCTAATTACATCAACAGAACAGACATATTTTATTGGGTTTAATAGTTGAAAATAGTATGAACAGAGACATGGAATCAATAGAATATACTCCCCCTCACCACCCTTTTTTAACTTGGCTAAGTTTTGGAAATGTCTAATCCCACACTTTCAAATTTAATTCCAGGACACTTTCATCTAATAAAATCTTTAAAATGCACAAATAGTGGAACTGTTCAGGTTGAAAGGGTGTGGAGGAGGTGGAAAAGAAAAGTTGTTTATCCTTGTTGCTAACTCCTCCATCCTCACCATCACAGAATCTTGTAAATTTTGGAACATGGCCTGATAATTAAATGACACAAATCCAAGTGACTTCATTTATCACTAAGCTTTTGAAGGGATCCTTTTAAAGAAAAGTGAAAGTCTGAAGGGAAGAAGAAATTATAAGATGTTGAGGGACTTATTGAAAGTTTCATAGTGAAGGGCAGAACTAAGCTTGATAAATATTCAGAAATATTCAGAGAGAATAGAGACCTTGAGTCCATGACTCCTCTTTCTACTACACCACACATCTTCAATCATAATTATGATTATGAAGGAGGAAAATTGAACACTTATTTAAAATATATGACTTAATTTAAAGAAATTGAACGGCCTAAATAAATCTGGGAATGTAGTTTTCTAATTCAAAACTGCAAGTTGTTAAGTTACTTCATTTTAAATTCATTTTAAATTCCCAAATCACAGCTGATATCACAATACCTTTGCTATTTTACCAAATCTCAGTACTGCCCATGCTGTTATTTAACCATGTTCTTACAGCAATAACTTACATCAGTAATTTTTTGAATTTCAGTAAATTTATTTTCAAAGAAACATGTACTCAATCCAATTGTCATTAATAGAAGTTAACTGTCAAAATAAAATCATTGGAATTCAAGAAAATTCTCTCTAGAAACTGTTATGTGTCAAAAGCTGCTCTTGTTTTGTTAAAAAAAAAAAAGACTCATCTCATTTAAGAGATTTTAATGCAACTTAGAAACAACAGATTTCTTTTTGGAAGATTGGGAAAGAAAATTAGAGAGTATCTTTCTAAGGCAATAACTTGCTAATTTTCTTTGCCAGTCTACTATTTTTTCCACTTCTTCCAACATATCTAACACTCTAGCAACACACCATTCCCTGAAAACACGTAATTTCACTTTACCTTCTTCCAGAAAGAATGAAAATATTTCCTTCTCTCTGATGCTTCTTTTCTACCCCAGAAAGAAGGATCATTTCCTCCTACGAATGCTTCTATGGTATGCTTTGTCTGTATTTTAAAAAATCTCTTTGTCTCATTTTTTTGTTTCTCTCTCTCTCTATCTCTCCCCCCCTTCTCTCTAGCTAAAATATATTACATACAATGATACAACATAGCTTACTTATTTAAATTATCAAGGGATCATGGCACCCACTTAGTTTTATAAAACCTTTTTTTTCTAATTTTAAAGAAATGTTTGTTTATTGTGGAAAACAAAAATATATAATAGTTGATTTTTAAAATTATCCTATACAAATATTGTTTTTATTTTGGAAAACAGTATTTCAATATATGTACAAAATGTGCACAAATGTTTTTTGCATAATGTGATTATATGTATATTAGTTTTTACCCCAAAACATGCAGTGAATCTTTTTGTGTATCACTAATTTTGTACTTATTTTTTGATGAATGAATAAGTAAATAAATACATAATAAAATTCATGATCCTGAACTTTGATACCTTTCTGAATTAAAAGCAATCACTGATGCAGTGACAAGGAAATTTAACTACCTTGTCAGTAACTACTTCAATTACTATGATCAGAGCTTTTAAACTTTTGTTACTTCAGACTATGTGTAAAATTAAGGTGTTGGACATGTAATCTTAACATAGTGAAGGAAATGAATTGACTGATAAAGGTTCTTGGTGGCAAGGAGTAGCAAGGAATTCTGATAGATTAAGCAGAAACTTAACTGGAAATATATTTAAAAAGCTCTGAGATTTCATGGTAAGGCTGGAGTTGTTTAGGAAAATGGACCAGAACAAAGGAAACCTGGGTACCAAGAATTGTAGGTAAGATCACACAATTGAAATTGTGTATTTAGACTTTCACTTTAATCACTATCACTATTACTGGATTCTTGCTGCCTCTGAACTCTCTCATTGCTGCTGCTGTGAATAATCTCTCTTTTGACAGCATCTTTGTGGTAGCTCAGCTGAATTTTATGTCCTGAGAGGGAACATCTGATTGGCCAAGCTTGCATGCCCACACTCAAGAGCTAGGACAACAAAGGGTAGTATGTTCATGTAATGGAATTCTACTCATCAACTAAAAGAAAAGGGAAGGAAAGAGAAGGGAAGGAAATATATGAGGAACAGAAGAAACTCAAAAATGTCATGTTAGGTACAAGAAGGCAGAAACAAGATAATGCATACTATATAATGTCTTTTATATGAAATTCAATACCAGGGAAAGCTAATCTGGTAGTACTAGAAATCAAAGCAATGGTTGACTAACAGAGGTGGGTATTGAGTGGAAAAGGTCATGAAGAAACCTTGGCATTATGGATGTATTCTATATCTTGACTGTGGTGGTGGTTATACATACTAGTAGTTGCTAGGAACAACAAAAACTTGATGTGCATTCAATTTTTTATCGATTTTTTTACACTTCATTATTACTATTTTATCCTGATATGACATATTTGCTAATACTAACAGGGTTGAACTGGAGACTTATTGTAAAACCTTACTAAATTTCATTAATTTCCTAAGACCTTGGCATAGTTCTACTGATCCCATTTAAGTAATTGTTCACAATTATTTATCTCCATGATGCAGAGGAAGTTAGGGATGTGGATTCTGCCTCAGACCATCTGAGTTAGAACCCCAGCTCTGCTCCTGACCAACTATGTGAACTTGGCTGAGTAGATTAACCTCTTTTAACCTGGGGTTCTTCACTCATAAAATGGCAGTAATAATAGTGCCTATCTTTTGTAATAAACTTAATACCTGGAGCATGGTAACTGTTCAATGTATATTAGCTATTATTATCTGAAAATTATCAATCTCTATAATATCTTTGACCCTTTTTATATTGTCATCTGCTGTTGACCATACAAATGGGAGGACAATAAATAAATGAATTTATGGAGAGTAAGTCACTGTAAATCTCTGCTAAATGAACATTTTTTTAGACAGCCCAAGTTAGAAGCTGATTTTGAAAGACCAACCAGTTTGACTTTGGTCTGAATTTCCTTTTAGAACCAGTTTCCAAAGGGTGCTCCTGGGTAGAGTCATCTAGGAAATCTTGACTGGTATTTTAGAAAGAGAGATTTTGTAGTTAAATATGCTTTAGCATGGCAGAGAACTAAAGCTTGCCAAAAGATTCATGACACACCTGTAGCAAGATTCTCAGAAGCTACAACAAAAATATTTGCTTACTTTTTAAATAAGAAGGGTATTTAATTATTAGAAGGAATTTTGATCAACACACATGATAAACACTTTGGAAATTAGAGATCCAAGTTTTAAATATAAATAGGGAACAATAAAGGCATTAACATTTCATTTTTGCTTGATGAATAAAGAGAAATTTCTAACAAACAATATTTTATTTAAATTCAATCCAAAAGTGTTTAAAACTAAAGCTGTAAATAAAACTCCTGCAGTAGCTAAAATTTGTCATTAAAACTTTCTTCTTTTCTTGAATCATTTTAGTTTTCTTCATCAGTGGTATACCATTTTTATTTATATTTCATATCTCCCTCCCTCATATATATATCTTTCCTCACCTAGGCACCTAATATGTCCATAGTATGGTTCATTGTGTTATTTCCCTTAGGAGAAATGTGACTCTAAGTGGCCCCTGACACCATGGAGGGATTTTGTATAATATATTCTGGCTTTATTAATAATAGGTGTGTGACCTTGGACAAGTTAATATCTCTGTATTTCCACTTTCATGTCTGTAAAACTGGGAATATAATACTATCTCCTCCTAGATTTATTGTCATAATTAAATTCATATATATAAAGTGCTTAGAACAGTACCTAGCGCATAGTAAACACTATAAAAGTGTTAGCCATTGTCATCATAATAATCATTATTTGTACTACTAGTAATAAATTTAAAATTCTATAAATGTTTATGTTTTGTAGGAGAATCTCATAGAAGAGAATTTACAAGATTCAATGGGTAGCATCTAGATTTGAGGAGAGTATTTTCTGGGCATTGACCTGCCTCAAAATCCCTTAACTCATATCACCTACTCCATCTATTCATGAAGCCAGGCCTATACAAAATAAATGTGCTCTTTATTCTCCAGACAGCGAATATGATAAAAGAATGTGATAGTCACAGCCCTGGACTGGTAAAATCAACTATAGTTCTCTTTCTTTCAGCTTATCACAAAGAATATTTTAAAAATTCATATTTTAGACTTTTTTCAATTCTATGTATTCAGTGGCCATAGGGAGGTTATAAACATTAAGTCAAAAGCTCTACTGTGCAATATTTACATTTTTTTTACATTCCATTCTTCCTATTAACATTCTTGTCTAGTTATCCCAGATAAAACAGTTTTTATTTTATTAATCATAAGGTACATTTCTAAAATTTAACCAATTTTGGAGAAATATTTTTAGCTATTAAGTTACCTGATAGAGTTTTGATTTAGTTCATATTCAAAATATGATGTTGTTTTCCTGTTTATAAAATATATTTTCTGGAATAAGGCAAAATTTCTGTTTTAATTATAATATTTGAATCACACAAATATAGAACTTTTCATAGATGTTTTATTCTATTTTATGTTTGAAACTAGTAAAATTCTGATTTTTTTAAAGAAAACTACATGATAAGTGAATACATGCTCCTTCAATTTCTTTAAATAAAATAATTTTAAATACCCCAAAACACCAAACTTCATCACTTGAAAAATTCAGTAAGTACTACACAGAAGTTAGAAAATTATTTTTTGAAAACCACATTTTATAGGAAAATATTGTAATTATTAAGAGATTTTGTTTTTATAATTATTTTTGAAAATCTTATTGTGTGAACAACTCACCGTTGAAATAGTCAAAAAATAAGCACTGAACTTTATTATTAATATTTCATTATCTGTCCTGTATCAAAAATAATTTTTACAAATTTTTGGCTGCAGTGTTTTTATATTGGATCCTCATTTTTCCTCAGAGAAAAGACAGTCCACTGTCTTATGTCAATCACTGAAAGAAAAGGAATACATGAAAGTAAGTAGAATTAGAGAAACTATACAAATACTGGTAAATTTTGAGGTAAGTGAAGATTAATTTATATCAATTAGGTAAAGACTACACCTATGTTTTGAGCATCTGCTTTATTTCACACATTATGATAGCATGAAAATTATCATCCACAGTAAACATGGCTTTTGATCATTAGGGGAAATAATGGCAGGAGTATGAGTGTTTGGCATGTTTGGTGGTCAAGGATAAGAGATAACAGTTAATGTAAAAATCGTGGATTATTCTCTATTCAGGGGCAGTATCGTTTTAAGACTAGATATTGCGTCTCCAAATGTAAGATCTCATTTTTAGATAAATGGCCCTTATTCTGTAGCATCTGATTTTTAATGATGTAGCATCATGCACTAAAAATGAACAAATGGACAAGCCAACCCAAACTTAAGTCTCATCCTTCCTCCCTATCTAGTCCTGTCATCCTAGTATGCCCCTCCTCAGATAACATAGCTTATAGGACACCTGACTCCAAGCTTTTCAAATTAAGTTTAGGTTCCTCAGAGAATGACATCTAGTTACAATTTCTGATTTCAAAATATGAAAATGCCTCCATGATTAGTTGATTTATCCTATTCATAACTCCAATTCTCCTAACACTACTGACTGTATATTCTATACTGACCCCAAAGTTCCCAGATCAGACAGCCTCTGTTATAATAGGCCCCAATTTTATGTTTGGCATCCATTTGTTCACTCATGCAGCCACTCATTCCTTTTTTTAAAGAAATATTTATTAAAAGCCTACTCTGCACCAGGTATTGTTCTAAGCATTAGAGTATGACAGGAGCCTAAATTTGAGTTACTAGCATATAATAATGCATGCAAAAAAAAGAAAAACATGTTTCTTATGTTTGTTTTTGGCTGGAATAGGTATTTTAAGTTCAGATATATGAAAGAATAGAGGGTGGTGTCAGGTGGTAGGAATAATTGGTAAAGAATCTTAGAGATCAATTTCAGGTTTGACAAAGCAAGAAATCCTGGAAACAATGTCAAGCTAGTTCATAGGCACCTGCTGTGCAGGACAAAGATTCCATAAGTCAGATAATTGAGATATGATCAAAGCACTCTGAAAAAATAAAAATCAGGAGGTCAGGCATCAGTAATGAGTGTTAGGAACTCAAAGAATATTGTTTTGGCAGAAAGAGAATGACATATATGAAGAATGTCTGAATAACAGCTGTAAGATAGTTGCAACAGGAATTGTTCAATTTTGGCTAAAAAATAAAAAAGTCCCTTTGTGACCAATTGGGCTTGTTCCCTCCTGTTATAGAGGTTTTCTCTAAAATTAGATTCAAACTTAAGTTTAAGGTAAGTGAATACAACCTAAGAGAGTAGATGATGAATAGTAGGGTAGCTCTACTTGCTTTGTCTAGAGTGAGATACTTTAGATTACAACAGCCAAGAATACTTTGTTCAAACTTACCAAAGTGTCAAAACTGCAGAGAAGAGTATGATGAATCTAGAGAGATGGAATCACAGGCTCCCCAAAAGACTTCTAGGCATTAACAAAGGCAAGGAAATACAAAAATATTCTGAGCCACCAGCACAGTGGAGAATTAGTAGCAACATGGAGGAGTGGCTGCAGAGGTCCATGAGCAGGTGGTTAGTGGCTCCATAATAATTTCCATAAGCTCCCTCAAAGCCTAGCCATATAAACACATGATTCAAATAAAAACGTGTTAGCTATGCAAATCCAGTCTCAAGTTCATTGGCACTTCTCCTCCACCTAAATTGCAACTTCTATGTCCCTCCTGATATGAAATCAGGACCAGCCACTGCACAGGACCAGAGACTGTACAGGAGCAGCAGAGACCCACTGGACCTGAAGGCCAAGTGGACAGACAGAGACAACAGACACCTCAGAGGCAATGGGGACACAAGGTGAAGGTCTGCATGCTCTACCTCCATGTTGAGTAGTTTAGCATTATGTAAAAAGGATCCTGAATCACAATATGATCCTAAATAAAGAGAAATCCTCTGAGATGAACTGTTTTATCACCTAGGTCATATAAACAGTAAGAATTGGAACATTATGTAAAATAAAAATATGCTTCTTGGGCACTTGATTTTTCAAAGATGTAATTTATACTCTTGATTCTATAAATGTTATGTGTTTCTAGAGAAGAAATTAACTACACATAATTTTCTAAGTTTAATAGATTTCATTCATTTAACAATTTTTTTGGCCAACTACCATGTGCCAAGCCCACTTCTTGGGATTAGGAATAGAGAATTAAATAAAGCAAATAGACGAGGTTATGTCTACTGAACAAAGAACACTTTTCTTTGGATGGCAGTGTACACATCCCTGGAACATCTCCAGTACCAGTATTTCATGGAAAAACAAGTCAAGGCATACTAAAGTCAAGAAAAGAACAAATATTTATGGGGTCATACTATGTCTACAGTAGCATCCAAGGTACTACAAATTTTGTCATATTTCATGGAAAACACTAACTTCATAGACTACATTGTTTGATTCTCAAACATTAGTTTTCCTCTTTTTTAATTGGTTACTTTTTTCCTTCTCTCTCTCTCTCTCTTTCTCTCTCTCTCTGCCTTTCTCCCTCCCTCACTCCACCTCCCTCTCTTTCAAAGAAAGATGATGACTTCTGCAGTTCCTTTGAAATAAGTACCCTTAGGAACCTTATTTTTTTAATTTAATTTAATTTTCTTTTTTCATTTTTGGCTGCGTTGGGTCTTCGTTGCTCCTCGCAGGCTTTCTCTAGTTGTGGCAAGAGGGGGCTACTCTTTGTTGTAGTGTGCGGGCTTCTAATTGCAGTGGCTTCTCTCGTTGCATAGCATGGGCTTAGGCGCGAGGGCTTCAGTAGTTGTAACACGCAGGCCCTAGGGCACGCAGGCTTCAGTAGTTGTGGAACGTGGGCTCAGTAGTTGTGGAGTGCAGGCTCAGTAGTTGTGGCACACGGGCTTTGTTGCTCTGTGGCATGTGGGATCTTCCCGGACCAAGGATCGAACCTGTGTCCCCTGCATTGGCAGGCAGATTCTTTTTTTTTTATAGTTCTTTTTTTATATAAATTTATTTATTTTATTTTTGGCTGCATTGTGTCTTCATTGCTCCTCAGGCTTTCTCTAGTTGTGGCGAGCAGGGGCTGTTCTTTGTTGTGGTGCACGGGCTTCTCATTGCAGTGGCTTCTCTTGTCGTGGGGCACAGGCTCTAGGCACATGGGCTTCAGTAGCTGTGGCACATGGGCTCAGTAGTTGTGGCGCACGGGCTTAGTTGCTCTGCGGCATGTGGGATCTTCCCGGGTCAGGGCTCAAACCCATGTCCCCTGCATTGGCAGGCAGATTCTTAACCACTGTGCCACCAGGGAAGTCCTGGGAACCGTATTTTGGGAAATACTGACACAGAAGAAAAGCGTTAAGGTGGAGAAATTGTACTTATTCATTTGTTACAATGATATTTTATACACATTATATTTCTATTAAATACATTTTTGTATTAGCTTATCACAGTGCAAATTTCATTTGAATATAATTAGTATTTGAAAATAGTATTTGATCTAATTTCTGAATCATAGTTTGGTCATTAGCATTGAATTATTCTTTTTCTACTTTATAAATCAATAATCTCACTTTTCACTTCCGGCAAAACTGAAAGCCAGTTTTTATTTTCTGTTCTTAATAAAATGTCCCTTTCTTGTTCAGGAATGTGAAAAGCTGCACAGTGCCGAATACCAAGAGCTATATTATAGCTTAGAGGGTGATCTTTCTTTTTTTCACCCTTTGGAGGTGAAGAAGCCACACAAAAACACAGTGGGGTAGCCCTTCTTTGCATACACAGTGTGCTGCAATCTTAGCGGACTCCTATTTACAGTAACAGATGAAGGACTGAAATGAGGATCTTGCTGAGATCAACTCCTTCCGTGCTCACCTGATTGATTAATAGAGTATGTGTTTGGCTTAACTGCTCACTAATAAAAGCAAAATAGATGTCATTACACATACTGTAGTTTCCAATTAGTAACTTTCACAAAAAATCAGAAAATAGTTTTCTTTTTCTAAAGCTTTGTCACTATGCTTCAAGTAGGTGAAATCTGGAAACTAAGAAACATTTAATCTGAAGGCAGATTAAATTTATTTTTCATATAATTTTGTTTTGAAAAAATATATATCATTTTCCTCTATTGCCCATTTTAGAACTTGAATACTTGTGTGATGTGGATGTATCTTTTCTCTGGAAAGTAAGGTCATAAAGGCAGAGACTGAATTTTATGCTTTTAGTGTATTTGTAGAAGAAATTACCATAGCAGATCAGGTTCAGTAACTGCTCATGCAAATAGTGTCTGTCTCCCACCCTGCCACCCACCCAGATCCCACTTCAGTGTGACATTTTCTTCATCCAGGAAAGGACTTGTGAAGTGATTCTTTTTCCCTTTAGTCTGATGAAGTAAGGAGAACTGATCCCCTTCTCCGGGAAACTGGGAGTGCTGTACACCATGGACTGTTGCTGCCTTTCCTGCCATCAGAGGACTGCCTGATGGTATTCTAAGGAAGGCAGAGGCAACATGGTGGCTCTCAGACACAGAAAACCTCTGGAGTTTTCCAATTTAGGAGTGACACAGCCTGGGTTTTCACACAATGAATTTAAACTGCACTTCTCTGAATATGTAGTTTATGACTTTTTTATTTATATAAAATTCTATATCAGTCTTTCCAAATCAAGTGACAGATTATTTATTTCCTTAGTGAGAGATAAAACAGTATCGGGAAGAAATCAGTTCTAGTGTTATAAATTCATTTTTTCTGTTTCTGTTCCCCAGTATTTTTTTTAATTTAATTTTTTAAATGAAAAATTGTGTTTCCCAAATATCTTTTCTTTCTTTACTTCTTTGCTTTTCTTTGGTTTATACACCTATAAAATTACTAGCATTGCAAAAAAGAAGAACTATAGTTTTAGATGCATTCTTTCATATTTGTATACATTCATGTTTAATTCTCTGTTTTATTGAAGAGTGGATCACAATGTGATACAAACTTAAAAGCCCCCTTTAAAAAATACTATTATGTTTAGAGATAATCCTGTTATATTTTCAGCTAAGATAACTTTTAGTGACATTAGATATTTCACTACAATTTTGTGTATATAATGCATTGTTAGAGTTTAAAACATAAATCAATTAACAATTGAAAATTATGATATAAATTTGAGTATAAATTTACCTGCTAGTAATTGTAAAATATTTTAAAAACAGTATTATTGAAAATTATCTTAAATTCTATGATCAAAGTTATGTCAGAAATATCAGTTTGCTACCAGCATGGTTTTATTAAAATATACTGAGTCAGGAGTGTGAAGCAGATTCTTCCCTGTCATTAAGAATTAACCTACATGGGTAGAAGATGCTACAGTTGCTCAAGAGGAATGAAGAGGAACAATATGCATAATGAGTAATGCCCAGGCACTAAAGGAGAATAAATTGTTATCATCACTGAGTCTTGTATTGCAGGGTAATCTGCAAAAACACAAAGGTCAAAATTTGCTACTAGCAAGCCAAAAGATTACTGGAGTGTCAGCAACCAGTTGCCAGAGAAAATGGGGTATGAGCAAAAGATTATTCTTAATTACTTTTGCTAATTAGAAGATGTCTGTGTTGTACCATATTCATGTATAACTGGCTAGAATCCCTGGTACCAACATTTTTTGCTACTCCATTGTTACCATTCATGCCTGCCTGGACGTAAGAAAATGTGTGTGAGAGGAAGGAGATCAAGAAACAGACTCCCTCCTCTTGGAACTAATTGTGAAACCTAAATTTCGAATGTAATTAAAAGCAGGCAGATAACCATCTAATTATTATTTTTGAGAAGATTCTCCTTTGCCAAATCTTTATCACTCTTGTATCAATTATTTAAAACAATATCAGGAAGTTATATGGGTATGATATGACCTCATTCCAAAATACTTTAATCATTTTTTGAACTCCAGAGAGAAAAGTAGAAATGATCAATCACTAGAAATATTATATTTTTAAAATATATCTGT
This sequence comes from Lipotes vexillifer, assembly GCF_000442215.2. Lineage (NCBI taxonomy): Eukaryota > Metazoa > Chordata > Mammalia > Artiodactyla > Lipotidae > Lipotes > Lipotes vexillifer. The sequence goes on from NW_006787097.1 coordinate 223,061, forward strand.
GCTCTTTCAAAATATTAATTTATATAAGGTTGTAATAAAAATATAAAAATGCCACAGATTTATAACCAGTTTAGATAACAAAGAAAATCATTGAAGTAAATACATCTACTTGGATTAAAATATGAGTAACAAAATGTTAATATTTAACTGTGTTGTTTTAGATACCAACATAATCTATAATCTATTTGATTAAAACATCCAATTGACCCTGTCATTTTAAGATCTGTGTAACAAAATAATTGACTGGTTATTTAACTCAATCCACCAAGTAATTATTTCTGAATAGTCTATCCTAGTTTATACCATATAAATATTACCTAAGTTTATTGATAGCAACAATAACAAACTTTTGGGGAGTATCTACTCTATTGGAAAATATACTTTCCAGAAATTCTCTCTGATATTTTGAGTATGCTTGCAAAGTAAGGATATTATCATCCACATTTTTTAGATGATAAAAGTGATGAATATAGTTTGCAGATGCATATAGTATAATGAAGTTTCTTGATATTACAGTTTCTAAGATAGAAAGACAGAAACCCACCCGTATCAGAGTCCAAAATTCATATTTATATTTTCACCAAATTGCCTCAATTATTAAACTTCTCGTGTTTAATTCTTTACCAAACAAACAAGATGATAATGACTTTTCACCTCTTCCACTTAAAAAAAATAAAACAGATACCAATTCCTTAATTGTGTATCTGAATGAGATTTTAATGGAAGGGTTAAGGGAGTCTGTGCTGGAGCCTGAATCCGGCAAAAGGTGTCACAGCTGTACATGTATGAATGATGTGCATTATACCATTATGGTCTTGAGCCAAGATATTTGACTTCACCAGTACAGTCTTAATCTGGTATTGTAGGTACCTGAACACTGTATACATGGGCTGCACTGATGATGTCATGATTGTTGACTCCTCATGGAAATAAATACAGGGCAAGTTAAGGACTGGAGTCATCCATGTGACAAAGAAAGGCTGGCTGGAGAATCCTGCTAAACATCAGGGTTCAGCCCAGTGTGTGAAATTCTGAGTAACTATGCATGCCATCACTACAATGGTTATCCCTGAAAATATTAGAAATAATTATAGTTTTCCAACCCCACCATTTAAAAGTATTCCAAGCATCTGGCAGGGCTATTTGGGGTCTAATGAATCCCATTTCCCACTTAGGAATTTTGCTGGCTACTATATATAGGGTTGCCAAAATGAAATCTAAATTTTGATTGGGTTATGAGCAGAAAAAATACGAACAAAAGGCAGTTATCCAGGCACTCTCAGTAGTACATTATAACTCAATAGTTTATAAGATTTTAATTGTGCTTGCAGTCAGAAGTCATGTAGACTGAACCCTTTGGCAGAAATTAATTCATCCAAAATTTCTTGTGTTTTGAGCTCTAAAATAGCCTGACACAGCCACTTTTATAGCTTCTTTGAAAGACACTTTCCAATTTGTTATTGGGTGTTGAAGCAAACGGTTCCTGCCACTGAAGGATATCAGATAATTCTGAGACCATAAATATCTATCATCTTTCAGGTAATGTTGGAGAAAGTCCAATAGAGAGAAAGTAGCACAGCTACGCTCTTTGATAAAATGGAGCGGATATATGCAGAACCACGATTAGGGGGATTTCATTATGAGTTCACACATACCAAGCCCAGTTTCTTCACTGCTTGCAGAGTCCTGTGATACAGCCCTTGAAGGATCTCCCTTCCTTGACCCAGTATGGTCTGAAGGCTACGTTTCCTTTCCAGCAAAGCTAATCATGCTGTTTGGTCCACGTTAGTGTTCTAAAACTGAGGTTGAATGGCTGTTTTGGAAACTGTTTGCTATATACTTGATAGACAGCATAAAACCTTACTAGGGAAGGAAAAGATACAGTTCACACTACTTGAAACTGGGAACAGTTTATTCAGCAGGTGCAGGTGGAATTAGGCTCCTACACAGAGACTAGCATTTGGATCTTTGTAGACCCTTGTGCTATAGCCAATGGCCTTACAGTAAAGGAGATAAGGAAGTCCTAGCAAACAAGATGACAAACTCCACTCCTGTTTGAGTTACTCAGTTATGGAAGTCTCTTTGGTAATTTACAGAAAAGATGAAGGTAATTCATGTAGATGCCCTCCAAAATGACCAACTGCCAGCTAAGAAGACATTGGAAAACTATGGAGATATTGAGGTCAGATCTGGACAACTAGTTACCTGAATTCATGAAATGAATAGGCATGAGTATGCTCAGGCTGTTCATGGTTCAACATCAAGTCAGTTGAAACCACTAATGTGGTTAGAGACTCTGCTCTCAGCTCCTGCCAATAGGAAAGATATCTTCTTATGATGGCTCTGTGCAAAATCCTTATTGCTTAGGAACCAGCGCTTTGCTGGAATGCATGGACTCCTATCAGTAGCTGCAGGGGACTGCAAATGGGTATTGTTTAGAATTGAGATTCTTTTCACTCTTTGTTTTGTTTATTCAGTTTCAGAAGCAACTATGGAAAATACAATTAAAGTTTGGAATTAGCAAACAGGGTATCAAATTTCTCCACCAGGCTATATTTCTTCTGATCAACATACACACTTTACTGTTACCAGTGTATGGCCATAAGCAAGAAAATATATTAAACAGATATATCATATTCCTTAATATGTTCTTAATAATGATATCATTGAACACACTATTTTAAGCATTATGTTACTTAAAAGAAGTGATGAGAACAGTTTGAGAGACTGGCTGAGTCAATTAAATGAATATGTCCTGACATTGAATTTAAAAGGCATAAAGGAAGGACTCCACTAGAACAGTTATTAGGATCTAGAGATAGGAATGAAGTATTGAGTGGTAAAGCAATTCTACAACGTCTTATCTCTCCAACATTACATAGTTCTTCTCTTTACCTACTTGGTCTGGTTGCCCTAAGGCAACAGCTGTATTTACGTATGCCAGGATACAGAACAATATTGATGCATGAGATACAATATCTGTTAGCTAAAATTGTCAGTAAATATTCCTAAATGAACTTTAGGGTAAGACAAAATTTTGGCCCTTGCAGCTAACTTAGGTGTAATTATGATTGTGTCACCCTTACCAAGTGACAAGGACAATCTTATAATTTTTTACCTATCAAGTCCTAAGACTTCTTCCTGGAAAGGGGTAAAAACAAGACCTGTCATAGCAATTATTGTCAATGCTTCTGTCTTTCTTTACATAAGCATTATGTCCAAACCAGAGCCCCCCATTAAGGAGGGAAATATATAAGTTAAAACAGGTAATAAAAGGAGAAATAAATTTATGGCAAAGAGGAAGAACACCCATATATAGGTTGTAATTTCAGGGAAAGATGCAGTAATTTTATTCCCATAGAATGTCTCAGAGCAAAAGAATAATACTCTTAGATGTCTCTAAGTTCTCATATTAACTATTGGAAAATGTTGGGAAAAGCATTTGACCTGTTTTGTACAAAGAATGGTAACTGACTTGTGCTGACATGTATTCTGCCTAAAAACTCAGTCTGGATAATTTGGAGAAAAATATATGGTCACAGGACACCCGGATGATTCAATCAGGTAGAACTAACATTAGGTTCATGATTTGTGGACAGTATTTGCTATATTTTTTCTTTTAAAATATATCATGAGATAAATATCACACTTGAATCATGCTGCTTAGCTTCTTCTACACATGGCATGGCTTTGAAATGAATATGATGAGAAGCCAATTGATGTCATTTTCCCAGAAGGTCAGCACTTGACTTGCTTCCTTTGAACATACTAAATGAGAATGTAGATTAAATGTTTTTTGCACTTGACTTGCTTCCTTTGAATATACTAAATGGGAATGTAGATTAAATGTTTTTTTAGAGAAGTGACATGGAAACAGGGTAGCCTCAAGAGAAACAGGTTTCAGGTTTATATGGCAGACATATATCACAAATAACTCTCCTTTTGAGATGCATATGTTCTATTTATGGCAACACATGCTAGCTGTATTTAGGTTTACACTCTGCCAGTGGAGAGTTTAATGGGCTATACAATTCTTCTGCAGGTGTATCCAGCCTGTCCTTTGTCAAAAACACCCTATGGTAACAATATATATGGTGACTTGATGAGAACTAGACATGTTAGGCAAGATGTGGTACAAATTTTAGTTGACTGTCTCATGATTCTAGGAGTATAACAGGCAAATTATTTCAGGAGACTGTCAGCAGCAGCCAGTTAGGGAAGATGATGAATAATTTATAAGTTAGCTAGGCATGTCACTAAACTGATGAAACACCAAACTCATTCATAGTTCTGATAGAGGCCTTACACCTTCACTTAAGGAAAAACAGAATGGATTCCAGTGTTTTTAAAAATCTGTATTAATTAATGTTAATGACCCAGGCTAAGGTGGTGTATTTTTGAGGGACACTTTGGATAGCATAAACTATGAAAAGATGCCCCAGGGGCAAGATCCTAGCTCTCTATTGTCCCAGATGCCAAAGATAAAAAGAAAAATTCCCCCTCCTATGGTTCAACTGAGATTGGATACATAAAGAATCAATGCCATGTTGTCCCTATGTGGGGAAGCATGGAAAATGTCATATGATTCTGGAAACCTATATCTGTAAAGCTCATATTATGACATCCAGGATATGCTTATATTCATAAGTCAATTTATTGAATAATGGCCTCTAATTGCTACCCTGGTCACTGGAAACATGGGAAAAGGTAATTTGTATTGGGAAGGAACAAAACATAATAGTGTAACTCTTTAATCTCTCTGTCATGTCTATGTGATGTAATATGAATTTGTATATTCATTAATAAAATTAAATGAAGCAAAACCTACTTACACGGGCCCCCATAGCCCCCAAATGAGAAAATATTTAGGAAGACTGGTTTGAAACCCACCAATGATGGAAAATTATTGGCCAGGAAGAAAAAATGAAAATGGCTTTAAATTATACAAGAAGTTGATAACAGCAGCATTTCCTTTCCCTGAGATCCAGGGTACAAGTGATTGATCTAGGACTCAGTTCCTTATAAACATGGTATGATATTTACTAGTGGAAAGGTAGGGGTGGTGTTCTCTGCTTAGAAAGAAATGCCTTTTTATTTCGATCTGCCAATATGCCTAGATTGCTTATTGTAAATACCCTTAAGAGTTTATAGATTTCTTTGGAGAATAGCTGAATGGAGGATAGTAGGTAGGCATGTAAACATCTTTATTATGTGAAACTGAGGAGTCCCCAAAGCAAATGACTTCTTTTGAGAATGTTTCCACACACATTGTTCAGAACTTGTTCATTAATCCCAAACCACAGTGCATAGTAAATTGGGAGTAATGATTTTTTTTTTCTGAAACTATCTAAAAGATTTGGTTTATTTCATATAGAGTATATCTATCTGTATCAATAGAATTATTATTTATCCTTGGTGTTGGCTAAGAACTATAATTTTTATGAGTGTGACAACTTACCTTCTGTGTTATTAAATCATGAATTTAAATATCACCTATATATAGAATAATTTCATTTTTTCCAGCTGAGCCCTATATACTGAGGTACAGACTCATAAATTTTGTTTCCTTGATGTATCCACTTGCATTTCTCACTTAACTTAAAATTTCATCACTTGATTTGCATCTCTTCGATCCACTTCTAATCTGATTTTTTTGCTCTTTCTCCCCATTTTACATTTATTCTCCCTCTTATAAGTTGGCCAGTCATAGAAATTTTCACTTATTTCTCCCTTGTGATTACCCAGAACACACAAAATCCATGCTATTTTTCAATATCTCAACCATCTATCTCATAGTGCAAAATATGAGTATCTCTCACATAGATCATCACAGACCATCAAATTGGGTTTTCCAAGTTCCCATTTGCCCTTATGTCCATACATTCTAATAAATATCATTGGAAAACTTAAAAGGTGTTTAGCAATTTGGTAACCATAGCTGGCCTCAAATAGCAGCCACCACAACCCTGCAATTGAAACAACTCATGTAATCCTGGCATCACTAATGTTCTTGGGCGGATGGAATCTTAGATAAAGAGGGTAAAAACCCTAGCTGGGAAGAGCCAATAAGAAAACAATAAGAGCTTTAGACTTATTATCTCACTTAATCCTTGACACGTTCAAGCCTGTTAGATACTAGTATTGTCCTTGTTTTGTAGATAATGAAACTGAGGCACCTAGAGATCAGTGGTAGTACCAGAATTCAAAATCACAGCAGAGGCTGCTACAATGCAATACGAAAGGAAGATGAAAAGAGCAAGATACAAGAAAGTGGAGAGACTCAAGAATCTAAAGTAAGAGGTGGAGTAACAGAGACAGGATTTTTCTTTCCACTTAACCAACAAATAAAAATATATGGAACAACAGTTTACAGGACAATGGGCATCAGACAGTGAAAGGCCGTAATCTCTGAAAGACAGGAAACAAATGAGGGTGAGTCATATGATTGCCCCAGTTTACTGCCTTGAGACAAGTATCCAAGCTGCAGTACAGGGTGGGGAAACTCAGATGGAGCACAGTAAACTTGCTGGGTTGAAGAAGTGATAGTCAAGGGAGACAAAGACAGCAAGAATTTGAAGCCTAGAGTACAAGAGAGGCAAGAGCTGCATAGATAGAGAGCTCCAATGTATTCTACTATAGATCATGCTTTTAGTGTCTTATCTAAGAAATCTTTGCCTAACTGAGGTCACAAAGATTTCTCCTATGTTTCCTTCTAGAAGTTTTATAGTTTTAAATTGTACAGTTAGGTCAGTAATCCATTTTAAATTAAATATTTGTGTGTGGTGCAAAGTATAGAAGCTTACTTGTTTTGCATGTGAATACAAACTGTTCTAGTCCCATTTGGTAAAAGACTACTCTTTGTCTACCAAATTCCATTTTCATCTTTGCCAAAGATCACTTTTCCATATATGAGTATAATTCTGAACTCTTCTGTTCCATTCATCTATTTGTCTGTCTTTAAACCACATTCTCTTTTTCTTCACGTTTACTGAGGTATAACTGACAAAACTGTAAGATATTTAAAGTGCATAATGTGATTATTTGATATACATACACATTGTGAGAGGATTACCTCCATTGAATTAATTAACACATCTATCACCTCACCTATTTACCTTGGATGTGAGCAGGAATGTGAGATATCACTCTTGTGATACATTATAGT